>NC_090697.1:59249119-59556953 GCF_040954835.1 Lepisosteus oculatus | reverse complement strand
AAAGTGTTTTTCTGGAATATAGTTTTCAGAGTTCTTACTTTTTAGTAAAAGATACATTTATGGAGAGAATAAACATAGAATTTGAAATTATTGGTTCATTTGAGAGATCTATATTCTTGTTCTTCTGTAGGAAATGAATGTGCATGGCTTTGCACTGAAAGAAGAGTTGAACATAGTACCCTCAGTCCAGTTTTATAAATAGTCAGCAAACTGTGCCATTAGGAAACTAAATCATAAATACCATTACTGTTACAATAAGGTTAGTGTGCTGTATTTAAAGACAATAAGATCAGGCACAATGTAGACCTTTCCCAAACAGTTCACTGGAAGCATGCCTAGATTTTCTTTTTTTTTTGGCACAGGCAAAAGTGGGGTGTCACATTTCATTTGGATGCATAAACAAACATTAGGCGCTTTTTATTTTAGTGCAGAAAGATCCATTGTTTTCCTGTGTTATTACGTGGTTTGTAGAGGGAGACGTTCTAAAAAGCTTTTAACTGTAGTCAGTGATTTGTGCCTGTGGTTTCTGGAAAGAGACCGTGTAGAAAATTAAGAAATTGAGAATTTCAGGCTTCATTGGAATCACACCAATCAGTAATATATTGTTTGAATAAGATCAGCAGTTAAAAAATGTATCTGACTGCATACCTTCTAGAATACCGTCTAAGCATTAATGCAAGGAATCAATGCTGACTTTGTATAAATATAAAATTCTTCTTTTTAAGAGTTTGTAGTTGGATCACATGGGATACTTACACATCAACAGTATGTACACATACTGTATATACATCTAGGCATGGGATGGAATCACAGTTTGGACGACTGACTACAGTAAAAGACTGAGGAATACCTCCCTAATGACTTTACTAGTAGTGTGAAGTAATGAATTCAGACCATTGAAAACTAAAATCAGTTAGGAATCCAATTGCTTTAATTGTACCTGTGTAGTAGTTAAGGATAGTACAAATGCTTTAGTCCTTTTTCTTGCATCCCTTACTGATGCTTAGATTCCTTGTAATTTTAGCTGTGTCCACACTCATCTTGCTACAGTTCTTCTATTTTATTTTTTGTCTTAGCTGACAAAGGTATGTACATTACATCATTTCTAGATATAGGCCTACCTATCGTAAGTACTGAGTCAGTATTATTGATGAGCTCCAAATGCTTTGTCCCAAATTGAGGTGGATCAAAAATGTCATCTTTATACAGCTAGGAAATTTTAGTGGACCTGACTATAAAGGTTCTGGAACCCCAGACAGAATATATTGCTCTCTTTTTTCCTCATAACCAATTTTTTCTCTCCAATTGCAGAATGCACCTGTAATGTGATGTGCACATCGTACTTGGCAGTCCTGTTTTTCTGTATTATCTGTTTGTCTGCCAGATATGTCCTCTGTGTTCTATGTCTCAGTCCAATTGGAAGGAAACACTACTAAAAATGTCCTTTAATTGACCTTTTTTAAATTCTGTAATGAGAATTTAGACAAATTGTTTCACGTGTTAAAAGTTTACATTATTGTAGCATATACAGGGCTTTTAAGAGTACACTACTTATTGGTAGAGCAAAGCATCTGTAATGGAAAAAAATCTCATCTGCCTAATTCAGTTCCTGGCTTCTAGACCTTTAGTGAGCCTTGCTAGCTTTTGTGAAAGTAGTTTTGTGTGACTCGCATTCTTTCTGTGCACAGACTCAAGTCTAGTGATGCTTACAAGAAGGCCTGGGGCAACAATCAGGATGGGGTAGTAGCCAGCCAGCCAGCTCGTGTAGTGGATGAACGTGAACAGATGGCTATCAGTGGAGGCTTCATCCGCAGGTGAGTCCCTTCAAGACAGTTTTACTCATAGAACAAATTCCTTGGACATTGTCTAATACACGTTCTCATAGAGTAAGAAGATCCATGGCCTGAAACTCCTTTCTAGACACGACAAGTCAATAAAGAGTAAATATTTAATGCATAAGAATAAGAATGGTTATAAAGATTACAAAGGTGAGAAGGTCATTCAGCCTATGCAGTCAGCATTGGAAGTTAATAGCTAATTGATCCTAGGATCTCATCCGGCTGTTTCTTGAATGAAGCTATGTTAATCAACATGGTTTGGTAGCTTGTTTCATACTCTCAACTCTCACAATGATTTGTATGAAGAAATGCCTCCGATTCTGTTTTATATCCATTTCCATTATTGTTATATGTAATTTACTCTTGTTACCTCTGGTTTTTGTTTCACTGTTTATTCTGAAACCTGTTGCACATGTCAATGCCTTCAAGGAGTTTTGAGAATTGCATTAGGTGCCCCTTATCTTTTCAGGTCAAGACTAAAAAAATATCAGTTCCTTCAAACTGTCAGAGTGGGATTTTCTCTTAAACCCCAGAATCCATCTGACTTCTCTGATTCCAGACCAGCAATATCTTTCCTGTAACGTGGAAATCAAAATTATACACAGTATTCTGAGTAGTTTCTAATGCATTAAATAATTGTTACATATTTTGAATTCACTTTTTATATATATATCCTAACATCTTGTTGTGGCTTTCTCATATTGGCTAAAATATATACTCTAAATGAAGTGTCAAGATAAACACCAAAGACTTTTTCACCAAAGTATACCATTCTAATTATTTTTCTAACTGATTTTTTTATTTTGTGTTTATAGCTTTTTTCTGCTACCTGGGTGCAAAACCCTTCTCTTGTCTACAAACATAACTTTTAGATCTACTAAAAGCCATCTACCACCTATAAATAAGGAAGAACAGACATTCTAGGACAGACTCTTGTGGTACTCCATTAATTACATTACCTCAGAAATCAATATCATATAATCTGTATCTATCCATTATTGTTGTTGCTTGTTCACAAAACTCTATGAAGACTTACCTTTTTAAAATTAGTTGACCATTCCCTCTGGTGTCAATCATATATAATGTAGGTGATCCTATAATTATTGTCTCCAAAATTTTAGATGTAATAGAAGTCAGACTTGTCAAAAGTAAGTACCTTTTCATAGATCATTACTACTGTACGATTTTCCAGTCTCTTGGCACTACCTGTCTTGAATTGGAATAGTTGTGTAAATGGCTTATACTGTATATGACATCTCCTGTACAAGAGTACAAGTGGTAAGAGAGCATTGGAACCTGTAGAATTATTAATCTTAAGTGCTTCTAGTATGTAAAGCACTTCTATGATAATACTGATTAATAGTTTGTCTTTCTCCTGCCTGAAGTATTATGATTTCATCTATGCTGAACACGAGAAAAATATTAATTTAGACATGAAAGAAATATGTGTACATCAGAGAAACTTTTCTCTTTCTTTGTCCAGACACAATTATTTATCTTTCATTGTTTAGACACTTAAATATATTGTCCAGGACATATAGTTTCCTTCATCATTAATGGTTCTTTTGATTTTCCTAGAACTGAAAAACTCTTTATTATTAATTTAAGCTCCCATTGCAATATCCATTCCCAACTCTCTGTTGGCATTTCTAATGTCCGATTTTACCTGTGCTTCTTATTCTTCATACTCCTTTTCATTAGCCCATTTTGCATTCATCATCTAAAGGTTTCCCTTTATCTCTAAGACACTTCAATTTTGATTTAATAACTTAATAATTTAATAATATTTTTTTTTGTATTTCTTGTATCCCTTTTTACCTGTCTTTAACCTGCAAGACTTTTTTCTTTAATTGTATCCTTTTCTTTTTTTAATCATTGTATAAAGTGCTTTTTTTACCTGTCCATCTATCCATTATCTGAAAGTTACTTATCCTGGCAAGAGTTGCTGCAAACAATCTCTTTCATCATATGCATTTATTTGATGATGATTAAACCAGTTGTGCTACTGCTTTCTTGATTTGGATATTCTTATTCTTGAGATGAATCCATTCTTTGCTTCAAGCAGAACATTATTAACCTGTTTCCATTTGTGAACCACTTATTGGATGGTTGCTGAGGGCGGTCAAGAAAGCTGTGAACAAGAAGTTTAAAGTATACTTCAAAGTGTATCTTGTTCATCACCCTCCTATTCACCAAAGTCATGAGGGCACATAGGGTTTGTAACGGTTTTGGAGTACAGAGGGACAGGACTCATACCTTCATCTTTAAATGTTTTTAAAGATACTTAATGGCAGTAATGATCGACAGTTTATCCTTCAGGAAATTAAATGCACTGCCTCTACAACGTGAAGATTCAATCCCAGTCTTCTCAGATTATTCTGCCTTTACTGTACAGTGTAGAAAACATTTCAACAGCTTGGAGTGCAGAGCTCTCTGCTTTACCCAGCCAAGATGAAAATCATCCTTGATGATATTCAGTCAGTCAGTCAGTCCAGTCTTGGATTTTTTTTATAGCAGATGATGTGATCCACTGAAATGGAATAAATGTGTTTCTTGGGGTGTTTTTGTACTGAACTAATTTGATTGGCCTGTATCTGCTTCTTGGTACAGTGACAGAGAAGCTCATGTTTTTTTATTATTGGTCTAGCAGCAGTTTGAATGACGGAGTTATAGTCTGCTTTTCCTTCTGTTTCTCTCTGATGGTCAGTTTTGTGGAAATAATTGTGTTTATTCTGGTTTATAGTTAGTGGTTAAGCATCTTGGAGCTCTCCATCATTATGTTGCTACTTAACATGTTTACTTTTTCCATCTGATCACATTTTATGTAACACATAAATGAAGAAGATTTTTCTTTATTTCTCTTCTGTTTTTTATAACCTTGGATTTCAGAAGCTTGTCCTTATGTGGATGATGGTCATTTTTTCTAAACCTAAATATACTGTAACTTAAATTTGAACTTTAATAAACAAAAATGTATTTGGCCATGGCCTAGATTCACAAATCTACCAGCAAAAGGAAGGGAAGCAAGAAAACCATATCGGTTGGTAGACATCTGTAGTGTATTACTAGTGTTTTGTTGTTCTTATTTGCAGGGTAACAAATGATGCCCGGGAAAATGAGATGGATGAGAACCTGGAACAGGTTGGTGGTATTATTGGGAATCTGCGCCACATGGCTCTGGATATGGGCAACGAGATTGATACACAGAACCGCCAGATTGACAGGATCATGGAGAAGGTAATTAAGCATTGCATCTGCTCATTATACAGTAAAAATATCAGAATCCTTTGTTCCTACAGCACTGTCTGTTCTATTGTCCAAATTCGGCAGCCAGAATCCTGACCAGGTATAGTGCAAGTGATCACATTACTCCTATCCTGGAGTCCTTGTACTGGTCAGGTTTCATGTTGACTTCAAAATCCTCATGCTCACCTTTATGGCTCTGTATTGCTTGGCACCTCTGGACCTGTCTGAGCTACTGTCATCCTACTCCTCACCTCACAATTCTGGTCTCCTATCTGTCCCCCAAGCCCAAGCCCATCTACACTCTATGGGTGCCCCATAGCCCTGCTACTCTATCCCTAAGGATATCAGAGAGTCACCTTTCCTAAACTCTTTCAAATCTAGACTCAAAACCTTCTTTAGAAGGGCCTTTCCTTAACTGGTTCTAGTATATACCCCACTGCTCCTACCATATTCTACTCTCTTCTCTCATAATTAACAAGAATAATCAGCTAATCCATATATATACCATTCACACCATATTTTGGCTAAAGAGGAAGTTTTTCTATGCATCTTTTTTGGCCAGCAAGGATCTCCATTACACTTTAAAGCTGACAGTCCTCATCTCTAATAAACTAAGAGTAAAGCTTAATCATACTGTACCAATGCACATTTTTAGTATGAAGAAAATGGTTTGAAGACAAACCTTATGAATTTTTCTTGCTATGTCATAGACAGACATAAATAATAATTGGGTAATGAATCTCATGTCATTTAGAACAGAACCACCTTGGCTGTTAGGCATTAAGATGAGTATTTCCTTGTGACAGTAAAACCTTTCGTTTTGTAAAATCAGTATTCCAGCTTGGGGTGATGGTAATTCCTGTTCTCATGAAGATAAGATTGTTACTGCATGTCTCATTTTGAACATTAAGTATTTGAAATGAGAAAGTGGCCAATAATTTGTTCAGAATGAAATTTACTGTGCATGCTATAGAGGGTGATACACATCCAGTATATCCAGCACTAATAGTGCTGTAGTTTCAACTTTATTTTTGATTTGTTAAACATTGTACAGTTACATTAATTTCCACCAGTGAGGAAATGGTCTGGTTTCTTAGTGTGCTTTCTATTCAGATATCTTTATGATTACAATTTCCTATTTGCCAGTGATCATACAATGTTTGTAAATAGTCTCACTGTTTTAATTGGTAATGTTATTAATGAGCATCAATTATTATTAGCATTAAATATTCTTTAAATATGTAAATATTTTAATTTTGTCATTTTTGTCATTGTTTACATTATACTGTTTCCAGACTCCAACTTTACCTGAAAACTTTGTTCTTTGAAACCAGTACGCTTTACATGCTAGTTGTTATTTCTTCTTGCTTTTCCATTGTATGAGTATTGTACTAGTAAAACTGCTGTGTTTCCATTTTGCTATTTCGTGCTCCTCTTTTTGATGTTGTGCTGATGAACGAAAAATACTGATGCTTCCTGTCCTTATTTTTATTTTCCTTTATTAGCTATTATGAGTTCGTGTTTAAGCAACATGGAGCTAGACTACGCAATTGTCTGGAAATCATAAAAGCGTTCTTTGAATCTAGTATTTCTTTACATGCTAGTCATTATTTTGTTTTCTTTGCCTAGGCTGACTCCAACAAAACCAGGATTGATGAAGCCAATCAGCGTGCAACAAAGATGCTTGGCAGTGGCTAAAGCAAAAATCTTTCATCCTCTGCGCTGCTCACAGAGCAGTGCCAACTTGCTTTTATCATGGTATTTACTGTACCTACTAGGTTTGCACACACGCACATATCAGCCCCCATTGTAAATGTTGTTCTGTGTGGTCTGTCAGCTTTTTAATGATTGTCCTTGTAATGATTTCTTTACTGGTTATCTTTCTTTCCAAAGGTTGTATATAGTGCTGATTTGATGGCTCTAGCTCACTTGTGAAGTTTTTGTTTTCGTTTTTTATATTATATTAAATATATCTTTGCTGGATGACGACAATGTAGGAATGCTTTACGAACTGTTTTCCTTTTCAGTATTTCAGTATTGTCCTAGTAAAACTGTGTCATTCCATCTTGCTACTGCCGTGCTCCTCTTTTTGATGTTGTAATGATAAAAAGAAAAAAAACTGAAAGCACTTATGGTTGCTGTCCTTATTTTTATTTTCCCTCGTTAGCTGTTATGAGTTCACGTTTAAACAACATGCAGCTAGACTATGTAACTGTAATAGGCATTGCACTTAAAGTGATGTGATTTGTGCGTTATGCATGATGAATGATAGATTTTAGAATCTTCTAAATAAAATGAACTAAAAAGAAAAAAAAAGATCGTTACATGGCAGTAGCAAATTGACAAAAGCATGCTCAGTATTAGGACACAGCTGGGAGTACCATATTCCTGCAAGATGGCTATATTGCCACTATTTCTGTCAGTATATATTTACAAACTGTGACCACCATTGTAATATAAAAACAACAACACAGCTGTAGCACATAAAAAATCATCTGTTTTCTAAATGAATATGCAGTTCAATGAAGAGACTGGACTGGTTGTGTACTGTAATATAAGGTTTGGATGTTCTTTAAGATGAAAAGACAACTGCAATACAAAAAATACAAATTATAAGTTGCATATTTCTGGAAGATTTTAATTTTTTAAGAAGACTGTATCTTGTAAGTTGCTTTCCCCATGTGTTTGTTATTGGTAAAATTCTTTGTTGCTTATGTACCTAGAGCTATGCACACCAAATCGCTAAAATGTTGAGTAGTTATAAAAACAAAATACCTTAACTGAATGATACATAGGATAAACTGAATAAATGTCCTCAAAGCATGTAATACTAAAGCTCCTTCTGTCTCCTGTCAGTTTGTGAAGTGGTTGACATTTTGTAGGTAGTTGAAATGATTAAAAAACAATAAACCTCGAATAGTATGGAGCATCTTTTTGTGTTCTGGAATAAAGGAATAAAGACAATATTTGTCCGTTTCACTTTCACACTTCCCATGTGCTCTCACCAGACACCTTGCTGTGTTACTCTCCATGGCTTCTTCTGCCTGCTTGGAAACCACATCAAAGGCAACCATATTCCAGCACTTCCCGATTGTGTTAGGCATGGAGCTCCAGCTGACGTTAAAACGATACCAAAAGAAAAACAAATTATTTCACGTGTCCTAGTGGTTGCTCCTGCCATGCTGATCTTCATCTATTTAGGGAGAGGAGTAGTGGCCTGCTCACATCTTCTCCATCATTTTTCCATCATCTTCATTCCCGTGTCTCTTCATCAATTCATTTTTTTCAAGCAGGCATCTCCAATCCAACGTTGTCTTGCTTGCCCAAGCTGCCACACTGCCCTTTTTCCTTGCCCAGTTGTATTGACTCCATGCCTCCATGGAACCCCTTGCAGGCAATGGGTAAGAGAGTGTAAAGAATGAGATACAAAAATGTGTACTATTTGGTTTCAGCTCTTGCTAGATATTGGGCAAAATGGTGTGTCACGGTGATGACTGTCTTTCTCTTCAAGTTACTCCTGATCCCATCCTTCCTCAGAGCTCCAATGCAACTACACTGATGTTTCTCCTTGCCCATTCCTCTATGACCCTGTCATTTCTCCCCTCCTCTCTTTCTTTCACAGTCAGCAGTTCCTTCATGATCTGTTCTTTCTCTCCT
Source organism: Lepisosteus oculatus (assembly GCF_040954835.1). Taxonomy (NCBI): domain Eukaryota; kingdom Metazoa; phylum Chordata; class Actinopteri; order Semionotiformes; family Lepisosteidae; genus Lepisosteus; species Lepisosteus oculatus. Next base: position 59,548,212 of record NC_090697.1, on the reverse strand, counting down.
GCTTCGTTTCGCCCTCATTTCACAGTCAGGTGTGCAACCCAGCCCACGTTCTGCCCCAGCAATGTATGTGCGATTTTTGCCTCTTTCACTTCCCTAATCCTCTCTTTCAATTGTTCATGTAGGAGCCTCTTGCCAAAGCTCTTTGTTTACAGCTTTTCTCTCCCCAGTGGCCACACTTCACTTGCTGCCCCGGACAGACACAGGTTATCTCCCCTTCTCTTCCTCCTGATGGAGGATTGGATGCTCCATTGGCACCCAACACTCTCTCCTCCTGCACTATTCCATCCACAGCTGCAAAGGTCCAGGGATCAGATCTTCTTCCCCATGTCTTCTGTGTGACTATCTCACTTTCAGTTCTGGGCACAATTCACTTTAACAATTGAATCATTCATACCTCAACCCTATTCTCCTATTCTGCCTAGCCCTTGACATGTGCTTCCCTTTCTACTCTGACTCCAGGCTTTTTCTTCTATGTTTAGCAACCCACACATATTCTGGTTAACCATGCCTCGTCCCTGATAGCTCTGCATCCTAACTTCCCTGCTCCCAGCATTAACAAGCTACGCCATAGCTCTCTCAACAACCATCATCACTAATGCCCTTAAATCTGTGATTATGATCTCAGGCTGTTTCAGGACAATTCCCATTTCTATTCACATATGCCCATACCTTTTGAGAAGTGTACCCTATCATCATTGCCACTTTTCTTCTATTGGGATTCCACCGAGAGACAAAATTTGTCCTCATGTGTAGGGCTGGGAAGTCTTGTTAGTTAATGCTCAAGTCAAATCTACAGCTCTTGACAGCTTTTTGGCAATCAGGTCATGACCACTGCTTTGGCATGTCAATGCATTTCTAATACTAAAACAGACTGCAATTTAACCTTTTGTTTTAATCTGCTGAATAAAATCCATCTGCCAGTCGTGCGGAAGTTCAACAGAGGGAAAAGCTGGGAGATAACTGATTTTGGCCATGCATTATAAACGGATGCACTGTGGCATATTTTACATAACATCACTTATGCAAAAAAATAATAGAGTAGAGAAAAAGACAGTTTTACTCTAGTCCAAGAATTACATCTTAAATAGCACAGATAAGCAATATATTTCAGTCTGATATGTGCCGGTGAATGTAATCTATTGATTAAATTAATGAGTTCAAGTTATCTTAGTTGGACATTGGAAATCCTGACAGCAGGCACTTCCAGCAAGTACTGAATCCTCAGAGCATGTACTGAAAGCACTCCCCTTCTTAGCAGGTCATAGAATATTCTCTGTTACAAGTGGGTGGCTTCTCACTTCTTTGAGTGTGTTACAGATTGCTTTCAGGCAGCTGCACAGCTAATAACCTTTCATTGGGCAGATCTTATGGAAAGATTAATTTTCAGTCAAGGTACCTAGGAATTAAGACACAAATCAAAGGGGTGTCTTGTTTTATCTTAAACCACTTTAAAAATGGCTTCAGTAAGAATAAAGGAGTTGAAAATTCGTTCAGAAAAAAACTGCACCACTTATCCAACAGGAAGAGTTACTCTGAAAGGAGTAATTTGTTATTAGGAAAGTTGTAATGTCTGATTTGATGTTTTGAGTCTTGTGTGAGTCCCTTTGAAAACAATCTACAATAATAATTAATGCTCCATTTGGGGTTTGGTCTCAGTTACATGGACATACATAGCTCATAAATGTGTGTCCATCATTTAGGAAAATTAATATATAATAAAATATGCAGTGAATAAAACTATTTTATAATATTATATATATATATTATATTATATAATATATATTATTATACATTTTGTGGTGCTGTATAAAGAATGTTAAAATTGAGAATTTTACAAAAAACTGCACTTATGGTCCTATATAATTTGTCAAATAACTATTATGGTTTAGAAGGAAGTTGGTGAAGGTATGATTTTAAACTGAATTGCTAGAGCAATTTATACTTAGTGCCAAAATCCACTAACGCACATCTTTTGAGAATCTTAGAATTTAGTGGGATTACATTGCTATGTCACTTAACCAAACATGAATTAAATTATGTAAGACCATAACTGCTGTAGTGCATCAATTCTACATGTTCCATACTGAATAATAGATGAAGTAAAACTGAAAGCTTCTGTCTTGCTTTAATAGTTTCCAAAGGCACCAGGTCACATCTTACAAAATTAATTTAAAAAAATAGATTGTTCATATTAGAGCAAAGGTAAACAATTGTTTTACTGGAGAGACACATTCCAGAAGGTTTTACCCTTATCAACCCTTAAAGGATCAGTTTCATCCAAAACATCTGGATGAAATCTTCAGATCAATTACCTACTAAAAACCAAATAAGCTAGATTGTTACTATCATTTGCAATGTTTCTTAGATTTTTACTCTTATTTGTAACCTTTTATATCCTTTCTTTTGTTCTTAAGTTATGTCATATTTAAAATGCATATCCTCAGATTATTTTGCAAACTAGAATTCCTAGGCATGCTATAAAATATTTTGGTGATGTTAGTAGCCGTACATGGAAAATACTTGTAAAGAAAATAACACTTGCAGTTGTTATGTACTTGGAAGTACTTTACCCTAATTTCTTCTGAAGGAAAACATTGACTTATTTGATTATTTTTTCCTGCTTGCTAAACAGCTCATAAGCAAGTATGAGAAAGGGAGACACTTAAAACTAGGCTACCGGGGTAGATAAGCCATTACCATTTATGATGAAAGTTACCATAATAATTTTTCATTCACAATGGGTCATAAGTTGTTTTGGAAAATGTAGCCTGTCATGCATCCTGCTCATGCTCAAATAATGTTTGACCAGCTAACTCCAAACTTTATAGGAAGAGTTCTAGAATCTGTAGCAGTTATTCTGCAGCTTTAATGTTTAACATTTACACTTAATTACTCCAGTTAAGACCAAACCAGCCAACAAAAATAAATATTCCTTTTGGATCCCAGTACTACTGAACTGATGTCTGTTAAACTCAAGTGGTTTGTTCAACGGAAAAGAAAATCAAAAACAGAATTAGGCTTGCTTTCTGGCCTGCATATACTGTACATGAAAATCCCTGTGTTTGCTCTGCAGCTGCTGCCCTTTTCAAGGTCTTCAAGCTCTTATCCTAACAAAATGGTGGGCAGCAGCTTTCACAGATTGAATCACGCACTGTGTGCCTAGATGCTCATCAATCATCGCACAATCAGGGGCAACTACAGGGGTGTGGACAGGACCTGGATCAGAAGGCCAGAAAGAAAGCAATAAAGAATGAAATAATATGACACTGCAATATTTGTCAATTAATAAGAATTGTCCTATGATTCACCATTCACTTTGCATACACTTTGCCAACAGGACATTCGATCTTTTAACATGACACCTCGTTTGTTTAAAATTAACTCCATTCACAGTAAGGATTACCTCCAAATATAGGCGGCACATAAAATAATTAACAACTGATGCACTGATATTCTTGTGTAAACCAAACTGGGCCACCTGTCCGCCATTTTCTTCTCTCATATTACCATGCCTCTTTGAATTACCACTCATATTGAATTCAATTTTAAAAGCAATCAAAATTGTTTTTTTTTGCATGTTATTGAAAAAATGTTTTCACCTACATTGTAGAATATGGAGAGTTTCTTTGTACTTGACAGCTCAGATATGAAAGTGAAGACTTCACAGAAATATTTTTGTCAATGCAATGGCCTTGGAGGTACAATCACTTTTCTGTGTGAGGTATTCTATCTTATGAAAATTGTTGCTAAGAATCAAGATGCTCTCAAATGTGTGAACTTGAAAACAGCTGAATTGTTCTAACATTGCAATCCTGCTTGTGACGAAGGGCTGTTACATACCATCATTGACCTACCCTTCATTGTCATTCCAGAAAAATGTTCTTTGCTTCTATTTATTTGTATTTTGATGATTGCAAATAAGCATTATAGGTTAAATCTACTGTATGTATTGGCTGCTTGCATTTTTTGTTTTGATTTTGCCTATTCCACCATTTTAGTCCCTCACCAGAAACCCACCTGCATCCAAACCCATCCTAAATGTTACAACCCTTTACCCCTAGACACCTGGGGTTGTAACAAACTCCTTTATTTTAAAAATGTTGTTCATTTGTATTTTAATGTTAAAAAGTAGCCCCAGCTTGTGAATAGTGCAGCTGCTAGTCTGCTTCATAGGATAAAGACAGCACAGTTAACTCTTTGTATCACTGCACCAGTGTCTAGTTTACAACATAATTCATTTTAAAATTATATTAACAACACTTAAAGCCCTAAACGGATTGGTACTTGACTATTTAAATGAGATTTTAACTCTTTAGCAGCATTTTCAAGGTCAGCTAATGCCTGCTTATTCTGCATTCTTAGCATTAACCTTAGAAGCACAGGATAAGATGCTTTCTGCTATAATGCCCTGAGATTATCTAATTCTCTACCCGCTTAAGAAAGGTTGCCAACAAGAAGAGACCATTCAGCCCATCTAGAAAAAGGGGACTTTCATTTGACCACCCACAAAGAAGACAATGGATTAGTACTCCAACTACACCAAATTTGTTTAAAAATCTAAACATTTTGTATTTAACATATTTAATAATAAACATTTTATTTCTTAAAATTAAATTAAAGAATTAAAAATAAAATCTATTCCACACCTTACTTCCGTTATAGACTTTTAGTCAATTGATTTAATTGGAATAAACTAAATTATATACTGTTATTGGAATGAACTACATTATATATGTCTTCTTTAATTCATTTAAGGAAAAAAAGAGTGTAGGTAGGGCATTTTTAATATTTACCTGAGATACAGTGTATATGTTTCTAATTAAGATCTTAATGGTTTATTTTATTGGCAAATATAAACATAGTCTCCATTTGTTAGTTATACCTTTAATTGGCAAATTTTTTAGTTTAAATGTTGAGTTTCCGACCCCTCCTCAGCCTTCTGGTATGCATGTACAATATGGTGACATTGTGTTTAGGTCAATAAGACAAAAATGGAGTTCTTGCATAGGTTGAATGAATTTAGAAAAACAACTTTAGTTTATTGGCCAACTAGAAAATCTTAACATATAGTTAACATATCTTGCATATCATCTAATATAGCTTTTTTAGGGAGCCATGTATCCCTTCAAATCACTGGGGCATCATCCCATAAACCACAGGCAGGTGGGGGATGGGTTTGATAGGAAGTTGGAGGCTCTTTTTCGACAGTGCTGTCATCTTTGTCTCCCTTGCTGTCCACATTTTTCAGCCTCTGGCACTTTTGGGAGTCACCTTTTCCAAACTTTGCAGTACATTTCTATCAACAACTAATGCAGAAACAGATTGGCCATTCACCAAACTAAAGCAAATTAAAAGCTTTCATTATAAAATGATTGCACAAGACAGAATGGATGTTTCCACTACTGTCCCTCATGTTAAATAACTGCCATATTAAGAGCAATAAGAAAGATAGTAATAATAATAATAGTAGTAGTAATAATAATAATAATAATAATAATAATAATAATAATAATAATATAGTATAGTACAGTAATAAGAGCATTTCCCCATGATATTTCAACATCTTTAATTTATGTAAGGATTATGGGAACACTAAAAAAGTGACTCGACAGTTTTACCAAGGTGCCACAATATTTTCTTACCCAATAGTCACACAACATGTACATCTTATTAAGGAATACACAGTAAAAAGCTACATCCTTCCTGAACTGCAGATGCTATCAACCAGGGATATTTTATAACCTAGATCTACTGATAATAAATAATAATAAATAACAATTCATGCTGTTTTTGTTTTCTTTGAAAAATACCACTGCTACCTTGCAACCCAAAAATAAAAGCTCTGCTCTGTATATTATCACCATAATCTACTGACCAAATGAAATTGGTGGGTGCTGCAAAATGTATAAAAACTGCAAACTTTTCTGTGAGCTTCTGTAAACACTTCTGTGTGCATTATAAAAAGAAAAAGGGACAATTCAAATTCCTTGTTTGTCAATTTAATTATTTAGCCAATAATGTTACAGGAGTGACAACTGGAGATTAATTATTAACTTTGTATTGCTCAGTTAATTACTTAAGATTTTATCTAACTGATTTATAGTTAAGCACTATGTGTTTTTTCTGTTATTATATTTAGATTTTTATAGTATACTTTGCAATTCTATATTATGAAGATTGTATTTTTTTGAAAAGAGCACCTACTCTTGCTTTTTACAAATAAAGCTTTATTAGTACTATAATTATCACTATTATTATGAAACAGTAATGAATTAAGTTTCTTTCCAGTCTGGCATAAACAGCTGGGATCTACAAGGTCAAGTTCTCATTATCATGCTCAATGCACCACTAGTCTCATTTCATAGATTTAATGTATGGAAAATATCCTTCTGCAGGGAGAAATCCTTGCTTTCATCCTTAATTTTGTTAGCAATATGTCAGCGTGACATTATCATGTTATCAAAATACCTCGATCAGTTTCATTCAATGTTAATATGGTTACGATGTGGGGTGGGGAGGTGATGTATTAATGTAAAATACCTTGATCAGTTTCATTCAATGTTAATATGGTTACGATGTGGGGTGGAGTGGGGAGGTGGGGAGGTGTTGTATTAATGTAAAAATAAACACCAATATCAGTAAAACACCCTTCAATGTCAGGGATGAAATTGACTAACCATTCTGTGCTTTCCTGGCTAACATATTTCTTTACATATTTGTAAACTTTTAATTACAAACTATCACATAAACTATTATTCACAATTTTTATAATCAATGTAATATAAATATTGAAAGGGTGACATACTGTGAAAATGAATTCCTTCAGTCTTGCAGCCACTTAGGCTACTGTGAAGACCTGCATCCCTCATACTCACAAATACAGCTCTGGCCACAAACTGCTTGCTGGTAGAACAGCTGGGAGACGCAGTACCTTCCAGAATGTCCTAACTGCTGTTGTGATGGACAAGGTTGCAGCAAATTGAGATCTTCAATCATCTTGGTTAGCATGCCATCGGATCATGTCCTTGTTTTGAAAAGAATTCATAGAAGTGTAAAGGAAAGAATATCAGATTCATGAAGTTGGAGTTGCTATTAAGAATAAAACCATCACTTCATGAATTTTCTATTGGAAACAGTGAGCACAAATAGCTCTTTATCTCAAATTGGCAAGGAGTCAATCCCTGTTAATAATGTCTTCATAGTCTTTTCTACGCCATACTTAACTAAATTATCTTAACTAAATCGCAAAGGTCAGACTTACTCCACTAGAAGACTTCAACCACAGATTGTGAAAAGATTTTAAAAAGTCTTTAAGGAATGATATCCTGTAATTGTTTTTAATCTCCCAGTCTCCATTTTAGTTTGCATGCTTTTAAATTGATCTGTAGGTTATGTTGGCAATGGGTTCCGAGTTACAACATTTAAAACAAGACCATACACTGGATAGGATGCCAATGCATCACAAGGCACACCTGGACAGTATAGAGGCTGCATGGTTAATAATAAAGACACACTGTTTAATTCTAGATTATACTAGATTCTTATAAATTGGGCAAGGTATAAATCACAACTCTATTAAATCTCACAACAGATACTGCTATTGATTTAAAGTTAAGCTCTGAATGACATGGAATTTTGTTGGTTAGTTTAAATTATGTAAGAGGTAAAGGTAATTCATTTGTAGCAATTTTGGGATTCATATATTGTGATTCAGGACGGCATAGTGTGGTGCAAAGGTTGTTATAGCTCCCTCACAACTCTGGTGCCCTGGGTTCAATTCCTTGGGTGCCATCTGCATATAGTTTGTATGTTTTCACCATTTTCTCACAGTCCTAAAGCATATTGGTAGATTAATTGGCGTCTGGCAAAATTGGCTTTGGTGTGAGTATGTACTTTGTGTATGTCCCGCTATGGAGTGGTGTCCCTTCCAGAGTGTATCCTGCCATGTGTTCAATATGTCCCAGGATAGACTTCTGGCCACTGTGACCAATCAGTGTGATGCTATTTAATCACAGTATTAGTATGTTAAACAGAAATACAATTAAGAACAAGTCTGCAGTCAATGTTCCTAGGTTTTCCTGGATTATCCCCATTTAATTCAGATTTGGAAAGCACTCAAATTGGCATGCCCTCATTAAACACTGAAATGCATAAGAAAAATGTCATCATCCAGAATCCAAGGTTAGTACTGAAAAGGTTAGTAAGTTCTAGTAGCCAAGACAAAGTCCTAAATATTATTCAGGAACAAAGTTGTTACACAAATTTGCTCTTTATGACGGTTGTTCTTTTAAATGGAACTATTACTGTTTTAATGTCTGATTTGCCTTTCATTACGCCAAGCAACACACATTCAAATAAAGGACAATAGAAGAGGAAAAGCTGTCTCATATTGAATGTTAGAAATGACACGCAATTTGAATGGAGTCAGGGACAAACTCTGTCACAGCATTTGACTTATGAGGTGTAATATCTTTTACTGTACTGATAACTTGCCTTGTCCCCCTGCTGAATCAACTCAAGCTGACAGAAAAGTAATTAAAAGCCATTCTCTTCACTATCCAGTTCTCCTTACCTGATACCATTGCTTATTACTTCCTTCACAGGCTGCCCTCTGCTTTTCCCTGTATTTGAATGAGTGCTCCTCTAGCTAGTGTGAGGGATGTCTGGTGACACTCACTAACACATTAGTTGAAGTCAGTAAATGTTTTCTGAATATCCAGTTACCTACTGTACATTTGAGGTACTGTACCTTTGTAATATACTCTTACCTGCATTATAAATCAGAGATTGTGACTGGATTTGCAATTGCTGCAGTAGAACTGGCCTTTTTGGGCTACTCCATGTTTATTACAGTTCTGACAGACCACCGTTTAGACCAGCAAAGAAGAAAAATAACATTTTACAGGAGTCACTATTATTTCTATAACAGAGCAATCAACTGATTATTACTCATGCATGAGAAATACAGTAGTCCAATAAGTTCATACAACCCACACATTTTTTTTATTTTATACCAAGAGGAGGTAGAGGGTGCACTAGTGGTATATCCACTTACTGCAGCAGCTGAGAAACTCTTCTCTTTATCCACACTTATCCAAGATATTAACAGAGAGGAGAGGTACAGCAGAGAAACCACATCAACTAATTGCATATAACTTCTCATAGTGGATTTTGTGTTGAAAATGCCTATAGACAAGGAATACAACATACTGTATGGTATATAAGCTAAGGCATATTGCATCTCCACAGCATAAATATATCGTGAACAAATATAATTTTCAGTGCCTTGCTAATTCAATGCCTTCCTATGGTGTCAACTTTTGTGAAATCACATATTGAACCACAGACATTTTCTAAACTTGATATTTGACTCAAAACCCAGATAGCACAGCAAGAACTGAATCCAGGGCACCAGTGCTGTGAGGCAGCAATGCTAGCCAGTGCGTTACAATGCTACTCTGTTAGATTAATAATCTGTATATATTAAAAACTACAGACACTGCTTGTCACTCTGTCTGATTGACTCCTAAAAGCAATATCACACTCTCACAATTTACTGTTCTAACAATTGCACCAGGAAAGTAAACCATCACATCACTACTATGCTTGATAATAGGGATTGTGCTCTGTGCCAAATGTAATGCTTTACATTTAGACAATTCAATTTTATTTTGTCTGACCACAAATCTTTTTGCTGCGTTTGCAACGTCCCTTAAATGCCGTATTACAAACTTCATGCAGGAGATGATATTTCCACACAGCCATATAGGCCAGCTATAAAAAAAAAAACTTTATGGACATTTTCTCTGATCTCAGCCATTGAACTTTGCAACTCTTTTAAGGTCACTGGTCACATCTCGGTTACATTTCAAGCAATTACCTTGCCTGGCTGCTCATTTTGTGGGGACAGTTAGGTGCCTTCTGCTTCTTACTCAACCTCACCATGTTCAAATAGATATTAAGAGTTTTGAAATGTTTTATATCCTTCTCCTGATGTGTGCCTTTCTACAATTTAATACCTCAGTTATATGGTAAGCCCCTGGGTCTTTATGGTTGAAAGCAACTACTTAAAAGAGCGACAGATTGTTGTATTTATAGGGCAGAGCGGTGGCACTGTGGCTAAGGAGCTGCACCTGTGGCTGGAAGGTTGCCGCTTCAAATCTCACAGTCAGCAGAGGAATCCTACTCTGATGGGCCCCTGAGCAAGGCCCTTAACCCCAACTGCTCCAGGGGCACTATACAATGGCTGACCCTGTGCTCTGACCCCAAGCTTCCCTCACTGTCTGTGTCTCATGGAGAGCAAACTGGGGAATGTGAAAAGATGAATTCCTAATGCAAGAGATTGTATATGGCTAATAAAATGATCTGATCTTATTCTAAAATCATGTAAACCAATATTATTGCATACAGAAGACACTGAATGACTCCTGGACTTACAAAGGTAATTTTGTGCAAGGAAATGTAGGCTTGGCACAGTTTGAATATTCATGCAATCATGACTTTCCTTTTTTTGTCCATATTACTTTTTGCTTGGAATGTGTGAAGTTGTATATATAGCAAATGCTGCTGTAACAAGTGCTGCTTCAAAGTGTCATAACTGCACCTGAGTCCTCTGGAAGGGTATGAATGCTTCCAAAAGGCACTGTAGGTGCTCCAAGGTATTTTAAATTACCACATGCATGTGATTTACTTTCCCTTCTTCAGCACCAGGCACATTCTTCCTGGAATAGAAACCTTTGCAACACATTCTTCTGGATGTTACTGTTAGGAAGCCCAGTAATTAATTCTGGAAGACTCCAAGACAGACCTGGAGGGTTGACAACCCTAATTATCATGCAATACTTCTGCAGAAAATCAGGTTTTGCAGTGAGTAGTTTTAGCAATTAATTTTGCTTTTAATGAGCTGCAAATTTTTCCAAATTTAGAAAAACCTAGGCCTCAACCAGAGAAGGTGCAGTGCATTTATCCGAGATAATTCATTAGGAACACGACCTGAATACAAACATGAGGAACTGAATGTATGAGATGTGATTTTATATCACCATCTTTCACTTACAGAAACGATACAATATAACTATCTGCTAAAAGTGAAATTCACTCAGACTGTATTCACATATAAACATACGACATAGGTAGATCATCTATTATCAAAAAAACAAGTAGAAAATGTCCTGCTGAATACCTGTAGGAACCTTCGCTGTATGCCACAGAGCATAATCACGACTTCCCCAACTATTTAGTCATAGATATAAAAATGTACATCACTGAACTTTAAGTAAGAGGTTCAGTGGAGACACCAATATTTCTGCTGTTTAGCGTTTGTTCAGTGATCCTGAAGATGTCTGAAGCAAAAAACACTTAACATATGTCTGAAGACTGTATCATTTTGTTGTTTTGTTGCATAAATATAAAAACAATCTAGCCGAAATTCATTCACAGCAGTTAATTGCGCTTTTATTGCATGCCGCATATTGAGCTAGATTAATGGTCTAAGATACTACTTACAAGTACTTCCATTGTAGAATGGTCATAAATACCCTGCATTATTGGTGAATATTTTACCAGCAGCCCTGGTTTGATGTATTGTTTTTTCTTTAGAGCAGCTTCATTGATGTTGTTGATTGACAAATTATCACCTTAGGCTGAAATGGTGCTTGTTCTACAAAGTATTCACACAGCTGAGACTTAATAACGGCTCAAAGCAGAAACCCATTTGCTTACAAACCAACAAAAAAAAAGAGTCCTTCCCCTGCTGTGCATATGTGGAAGTTACAGAACACATCTTGCAGTCCACACCATTGTTCATGAAAACCATCATTAAAACTTGGAAGTTTTTGCATAATCCTAAAGCAGGTAAAGCAGTGCAAAAAATATTTTTGGTATGTGTAACTAAAAATCGCAAAAATCAAGCATAAATATGTATTGTTGCACAGATTTATATCACACTAGAGCACCTGCACTCGCTGCAAATCTGTTCTGTTAATTACTGATTTAACTTACCTTAAAACAGCATGTAAGAATTTATCTGTAGAGATAAGCAAAGTAAAAACAAATATTAAGAAAATGTTTTTGTATTGAAAGTTTTAATTTTTTTAAACTTATCCAAATTACTAACAGCAAACAGCTGCATACATCATCTCACTGGTATGCTGTTTAAGTAGAACCCTATTGATTACACTGGACTTATTTCCAATCTATCAATATTTCTGTATTGAAAACCCTGAATGTTTTATTTAAAATATGCATACATAACACTTCCCCTTACACAACATTACAAAACAAGTACAATCACTTTTTTATAATAACATTTAAACGCAAATTAGAACTCTTCTTGTGTCCTGCTGCAAGGTCTAAGGTCTAGGAGACAACTTCTGCTGGGCAGCTAACCCACACCGCAAACCTGTAACAGAAAATCATGTTGCAAGTACTTTACAGGGGGAATGAAAAAAGAAATGAGCAAAAAAATGAAAGAGACTTCATTTCTGAACAATTATTTTGGCCTCACACTGTAAATTTGACTCGTCTAAATGTTCAAATTACTAAGCTTATGTGATTAAAATATTGCATTACTTCTGAAATACCCAATATGCTGCCTGAATTTGAATTTTTCAAAGAGACTACAGGGAAACTTTTTTTTGCAGTTTCCAGAACTGAGATACACAAGTTATTTCCTGAGACATTCTTTGTATGTTACTCTTATATGGATATAAAATATATAACTATTCCAAAAGGTATTTCATTGTGTTCTGCATTTTGATAATTTACCAACATTAAGTGGCTATGTCCATCTGGGTATTTTCAACATTTTATACATTAAAAAGGGATACAAACTATGAGAAAAGCACCAAAGCATAGCTTTAAATGGAAATGTGAACACTTTTTTTAAAGTTTTGTAAACAGATGTCCTTTCAGTGAACAGCAATGGGGAATAAATACTGAGAGTAAGAGGCCCAATGGCAGGTTATATTTTAATATGATAATACAGAAAAAAATAAATGAAAAAAACAATATGTGAAAAGTAACAAAAGTTCCATAAAAACAGACAAAAAAGCAGTCTTTTTCAACATTTAATATCAGTCCATAGCAAATAGTCATTACATACCAAAAAGCTCTAAATGTAACTAGATCCACCACAACTTCATAGAAATCTTGACAGTTTAGTAATCTGCGATGAGTGAGTATAGATGGTACTATCACTCTCTGCAGCTCGGTTCATGTATTAAGACCACACTTGTGCATTTATGAAACTGAACAGAAAGGCTCAAATTATAATCAGGAACATGTTATTTTGGCAAAAGGTGGGAATGATAATTAATAACAGAGTTTGTACTAATAAAGAGATTGTACTTTTAAAGGATTAGCTAGTTTTCATCAAGCTAAAAAGCAATTGTTCCGATCTGAGTAACACACAAGAATGCGCATATCATTTGTATGCAACACAAATTTGTCAAAACAATCTTTTCACTTTCAGACAGAGCAGCTCTAAAGAAATGGCCTGTTCAGGCCACCATTAATGCAGCTGTATGCTCAGTTAAACTGTTTAAGAATAAAATATTCAATAAACCACACAAGCAAAATGCAAGTCAAAGATACAAACTGGTCCTGCCCTAAAAAATGTGGCTTATAATCAACCTATATCCATTTAAGAAAACATAGTCTATATATATATATTATATATAATGGGAAAGAGCTTATTAAAGCTTAATTATATCCATATCTCTGATTCATAGCAACCTACTTTTCTTGAAAAAAAACAAACTACTATATTATATGTGCATACATATATAAAAACTGCTATTGTGAACCAACCAACATTAACTAGAAATGACTGATAGGAAGGTAAACAGTTTTTAATACTATTAGTTGGTTATAAAACAACTCTATAAATCTTGCTATAGTAACCACTATAATAAATTAGAATATGGGTGGGTGTATAAGGGATCAAGTACAAGGCTGCTGGTGAAAGTCCTGGCTGTATCAAGTAACAAATAGAAAAAACCAGGAGAATGGGTCTCATTTTCTTATATACACCCAGCTGGCTAATAAGGTCAGATATAGCTTAAATATTTAGGTGGCTTGCTGAGAAGGACCTGCTTAGCCCACCATCTTGGATAATTAAGTAATGAGGTACATTCTTAGAGTAGGCATTACAAGTCATAGAAAAAAAGTTTGTGAAGTTTAAAATTCACAATTTAAATGATGGAATCACAGTGCTCCATATCGGTTACTATTACCTACACTAATTTTCAGAATGAAAAGACACAAGTAACTGCTGGTCTTGTTTGTTCAACAATTGCGAACTCAGCTATTTAAATTACTTCATTAAACATCTGCTAATCATACTGAATTTACTACTGAGCCAGCATATTGGGGAAAAATTAGTATGCAAGTTTTCTTTTGAAATGCATACTAATAAGAACCATTTTCCCCCAGATTTTTACACCTCAGTGTCTACAATATCAGCATTAACCAGATGAGTGATGTGGTTCTCACTGAAGGCTCACAGTCTAGCCAAGTAGTAGGGATTGTTGTGCTGCAAGTTAACATAATCTGGTTTAACTAATAACATGAATGAATTAAGAAAAAAATTAATTAAATTAGTTAACAAGTGTAGTACTTACAAAGCATGAATTGAGCTACTTCACATTCTGTGCCAAAGGTCTTAATCCTGAGACAGGAATAAACATGAAATCCATTAATGACAATATTAACTCTAAAGCTATTAATCACCCAAATAAAACAGAATGAATAATGACGCCCTGATTAGACAACTAACTGCATGTGCATCTGGCTAGTTAAAAAATGTATTTAAATAGCAACTGGTACGTTGGTCACAATGCACTTTAAATCACATACAGATGAAAAGATTTCATAACGTGAATGATTTTGGAAATCTTAGACATGCCACTCAAACAGTACTGACAGCTGTCAAAAAAGGCAGTCTCTTAATCCCATAAACAATGGAAAAAATTGTGAATACATGTATGTAGCAGCAAATCATTTTGGACACAAAAGGGGCAAAGACCAAAAAATACACCATGGTCAACCACATGTGCAGCTCTTCAACATTTAAGAATATTACCCCTTGACAACATCACTATCATCGTATATTAGAATTTGAAAACGATACATTCTGTCTCATTGAAGCAAAAGGTATACATTACTAAACAGATCTAATGAGGCAAGAAGGGAATTTCAAATTGTTTTAAAATTCTATCTGAAAGAAAAGGTTGAATATGTATTGAAACAGAATCTGCTACTGCACTGATTTGATTTTGACACACTTGATTTTAAACAGAATAGAAAGAATAAATCAAGTAACAAGTAACAACAATAATGCCTCATATTCCCAATTGTGTAATTCCTTTTTAATTGGGTACAATAAAATTAAAGACTAAGATTCTCAATGTACTGCAAACTGCAAAACTAGATTCTGGGTGCTGGCTTTTAGGGATTCTTTACAGTATGAAAATGAGTACGATGAACCACTGTTGTAACTAATGTTGTTATACTCTTAACTCTTATGAGAGCTGGCTATAAGACAAGGAGAATCGCAAACTGTTTTACAAAAGTTTTCATGGTGGCAAAATTCTAAGAATCAAAAGATGTGACAATTCAGTAAAGTTCTGTCGTGATGCACATAATTCTGCCATGTGGAAGCTCCTATCTTGTGTGATTTTTGTATGTTGTATTTTGTTTTTTCTATTCCATTTGTTAAATTAACTGTTTAAAAAGTCATTTATACACAAAAAACACAATGTGATATAACTGATTGTAATTACAAAACATTACCACAGTTCTGAAATGCCAAGTGGTCTAATTATTGCTCCTTTGGGGCTCAAACTATAATTGACTATAAACTGCTCCTCTTGAAACCTTTAACAACCATGGTGTATGTTGATATGCATATTTTCGATAAGGTAATAAAAATGTTAAAACGAGGGAATTAAATAAAATGTCAAAGGCCTTAAATACACTTTCTCTTCTTCCATCAAGTCTCTAAGTCTACAAATGTGGAAAAGATTGAACAGCCTCATTTACTATCTATACGGTGCAAACAAGGTTTAACCTGACAACAAATGGTTCACATTGGTATACAATTGCAAGCATTTGAAAATTTCCTTAAGGAACTAAACTAGAAGCAAAAGTATTCAATAAAATCTAACAGTTGACTGAATGCATCTTGTCAGGATTAACAGCGGGTGATCAAAATAATGCAAAGCACAATCCTTGGCTGAAGTGAGACATTTAAAAAATTAATATAGAAAAAGTGTAAATGTTTTTGACCATAGAGGAATAAGCAAATTTTAGGATAGGCAAAAATAATTATAAGGTTCTGCCGTTATGGAATCTGAAAAATGATATTGTTCAAAAAGGTGTTTAATTAAAAATTCTTTATATTTTCACTTTAAAAAGTAGTTCTATTGAAATGTTTCCAGATGTCTGAAGAAGGATAACTGGTGTAGAATCGTATTTGAATTTTGAAGTTTTTGGGGGGGAGGAGTCAGCTCTTTCTATGAACTCCTTAGTTGATTCTATTAATTATCAAATCTGAAGATACCGATTTATAAACAAATGAATTTTAATTATTTTACTCACTAAATTATCATGAGGTTTAGTTTCTTATAATTTTGACTGTTCACCTCCCACTCCCCTGCAGTGTTTTGGCCACAGTACACTTTTACCCCTCTCCCATGTGCACTGCAAAACAAGATGATCTCATGTTTTGTTCCATTAAAACAATCCCTTCAAAAAACTTATCTTTTGACCAGGCTTTCTTGACTGATTTTCCCATATTCCAGTGACCGCCTATGGGTAGTCTTAAGTAAAAAACAAAATTGCAAATCTAAAGGTTAACTGAGGAACGCAGCAATATCACCACTTGCATAGCTTGGTCAATGACGTGGGATACACCCTATTTTTCCATTTAAACACTATTAGAACAGATCAGAAAACTGTTATTAAAAAGCACTTGTAACGTGTAAACTGAACAATTTAACTGCCTTCTTTTCACTTTACATAACATTTTGGCAAACAACTGGACATGAAGGAAAATTACTTAAAATCCTTAACACAGACCTCAAGGCTTCAAGACCTCAAGGCTTCAATTTGTACATTTTTGAACAACTGGATATGCTGGATATGCTTCAAACTTTCTAGATATATTAACAGTCATTTTCTAACCACATTAGATTGTGTCACCCTGTTTTGTATGTACGATATAGCCAACACTTCACTAAACATGGATTTATGGACTTCAGAATTATGTTAATGAAATGTATTTGCCTTACACAACTTTGACACTGCTTAGCATGCACCCGTAAAACAAAATAAGCACAAGTTCGATTATATGTTCTAACACCAACTAACACCTTAAACAGGCATCAGAATTGCTTTGAAATGTTCATTTTAAATGTTTGCCATCTTAAAGGGTGTTTAGAGGAAGAATGGATTTTTGAAGGGCCTCGAATAATTTCTACCTTCATGGCAGAGTATCGTAAATGTCTTAATTAACTTTGCTAAATGCTACATGTCCAAAACGTAAGTGGTGTTGTGCAGGTCTAAATCAGTGCTACACACATTAAGCAAATAAACATTCAAGCAAAATTAGTTTTAGCATACTGGTCCAGGTGGCTATGACAGCCTCTCCCTAGGGTGGTCCTAGTGGTGCATTGTAGACCTATTATCTGACGTTTAAATACAATCTGGTGAGATATATTCTATCAGGGTTCAAGTCCTTGTTTTTAGGGACCCAACACACAGGTCGCATGCTCGGGGAAATGTTATAGTTGCCTTTTCCAACTTGGAACAGGAACAACTGGAGTAACAAGATCTTAAAACAACGAGTTTCATCTCCTTGAGATGACAATGAATGCTATAAAACAAAAGGAAATGCCTAGATCGCCAAGTGTGAAAAAAACACTCATGTGATTATAAAAGAAAGGGCGCTAAATTTAACGTTCAATTAATTTACTCCACAACTAAACATTGTGAAGATACAATACATTGCTCATTAATGATATCCTTAGTATGTATAAATATTTAAGCTATATTGTGGTAATAATGATCTATAAACATCAGGAGTTTTATCAGTATGGAATAAACAGAATATTCTGAATGTCCTATATAATAAAAATTAAAAATGAGTACTTAAAAAATATTTATCTGTAGGTCTGAATATTTATACAAACCAATTAGTACCCAAAAACTAATCCCTTTTCATTCTTTAAATTTTTAACATTTTCTATTACAATAAATCAAAATATAGCCAAAATACAAAATAACTAGTATGTTTAAACTTTTATCTTTGAGATCAGCCACTTGAGTTCTGTTCTACAGCTTTGACATTAATTGAGCATAGCACTAAAACCACTGTTTTCATAGAGCTTGAGCTTCCGTTAAAAGATGTTTGGCGTTAAAAGGCTATTCTAAGAAGCACCAGCCAATAAATCGAAGTCACTATAAAAAGGTGAAGAGTAGTGTATTTGAATTTTAATTTAGAAAAAAATCGGGGAAGCAGACTATCTGTAACCATTAATAAAATCTACTATTATGAGCTGGATGTGTCGCCATATACAAACAAGTATAAAGGAAAATAAAAACTGCCATTGTCCAAACACTGGGATGAAACTGTAGACTAAAAAAAATCCAAGCTGAATTTTTTCAAGAAAAAAAATCTCAAATGTGTTGCCTTCTCAAAAGATGTGTTTTATTTAAATGCCCAATTATTATATCATTAACTGATAGCTGTACATTTGTATCATTCTATCTGAAAATAATACAACATACCTTGCAAGTTCCAGCCTGACACAGAAAAACATTTACTTTTTGCTTTATCCTCCAGATGTTTAGAACTATATACTTGAAAAAAAACAAGTGTTGACATTTTTAAAAATCATTAATCCTTTAAGTAGAATGTGCTCACTATCAGAGACTTAAGCAGCAAAATAGCCTCGTCCAAACTTTCATGTGTGAAATCAACTGTGAATTTTGCCTCTAAACAACTTAAGTCTGTATATACATATAGCACCAATTTTACAGAGTCAATTGGAGAAGGTTCAAGATCTGTTCCTGTGTGAAGAGATACAGGATGCACATTTTTTATAAGCCTTCGGAGAATAGTGATAAATATCACATGGACATAAGTCCATGAACATTAAAGGTGATCCTTTAGGATTACTCCATGTAATCTAACTCCATAATCTAACACAAGCCATTCCTGTACATACTCTAAGGAAGTTATTTTTTTCTCCAATAGTGTGATTCTGTGTGAAACCATGAACCGTGCTGTAGAGATTCAAAACCAAATGGGGGCTAGGAGTCTCGGGGTCTCAGTTTTAAAAATGAATAAACAAAAAGGATAAAAGAGTTCTCCTATTAAGTGTAAATTCTTCAGACTAAAGCACTCCATTTTCACTAATCAAGCCCTCTAAACTGTTAAATAAAAAATCCAAACAAGCATTTTAACTCCATTACGTAGAAGAACAACAAGAAAGAGTTGCTAGACCAAAACTGTCAGGGAAAAAGTTGCTGAGTCCAATGGATAGTCTCAATGTATCACAGCTCTTCACAAACCAATGGAGATATTTCAACATGGCGTCCAACTGTGTTCTAATGGCGTGCTTCTTCTTTGTTACTATGAAGCAAGATGGTAGGATGCTTGGCTCCTTATTTGAGTGCCATTGATGGTTGTCTTTTTTCTTGTTTAAATGAAGATCATTTCTGTCCAATAATCAATCAAGATTGTGTTACACCAACTCCAGAGCCATTTAGAATGCAACTAATTATTTTTTTCTTTTAGAGAAGTCGTCCACTCCAAAGTCACCATCAACTATCCATGCTACTGCAATCCTCTGTGAGGGAAAAGACAATAACAAAATTAAGAATATGAAAGCAATACCTTTTATGTTATGTCTATTTTCAAACTATAAGTCGGGTATTAAAGACGATGTAACAGAAGGATACTTTCAAGCAACGTTTACAGGCAGCAGCTGCAAGACTTTCTCAAAGGTGTTAGGGATGGGGCAATATCAACTGCTACAACTTGACAATGAGTTGTATCTAACCTCTAGATAATTGAAAAAAATGTGGGGAATAAACAGATGACAGTGACTGAATGGCTTATAATTCTGTACATTTACTGTAGTTGTATTACTTTATGATAGTTTAGATACATTTTAACATATCAAATAAACAAGAAGCCTATTGTAAAATATAATCTGGGGTGGATAAATATCTAGGGTTGAATTAGCAAGAGAAAAATATGTTGGGCATATTTTGTTGTATTGTAACCTCATATATGCTATGCATTTAAAAAATACATATACTGTACCTGTACATGTCATATGAAAGGTATTCGCTAAGATTAAGTTACTTTACTCAATCAGTGAAATGATATAACTTGGTTAAACACTAAATGCATTCAGACGTCATAGAAAATGCCTTTACATGATTCAGTAAGTTTTGTAAAAGGATGTTTCTATATATAGAAAAGCCTTGCTTAGTGTTATTTCTATTAGCAATAATTTGCCCCAGTGAATATTTTGCTCACTATTATTTTCATTAACCACATACACTAGTACAAAATCATGCACATACAGGCCAGGAGAAAGCACCTAGAGCACATTCAGTTCAAGCTGTATATGTGCTTAAGGCAAAATGCAAAGAAAAACAGCTCACAAGCTCTTAGCCAGTGACAGTCTGGCATAATATATACATGTTTACTGTACGGCTAGTATTGTATGACTAATCGCACATCATAAAATTTCCAGGCTTCCCAGAGCGAGCCACAGCCTGGCCCATCCTGGCAGAAGTATCTCCTCCCATCAGGTTCCCATTGCTGCCAGATTGGAGGAGTGAGAGCAGATGGTGCTTAATCTACACAGGCTCCGACAATGTATTGGTGCGTTACCAAATTTTATGTATGGAGCTTCAGAATTTTCTGATGTGTGATTAGCTGTATAATACGCTCCATACAGTAAACATGTATCTCAAACTAGACTCTCACTGGCTGAGTTACTATAAAAACTATGACATTTAAAAATAAATATATTTTATTTTTAATTATATTCTGTGGTAAAAGTATGCAAAAGTCAGTCATTACTGATAAAGATATTTTGCATAAGATATTTGATTTTACTCCATTATTAACTTAAAATGAATGCTGTCACGCAAACTGTAAAAAATTAAAAATATTATTTTGTTTCAAAGACACCCACACAAATAATTCTCCAGCCAGGTGAATTACTATCTTTTATCTCTGAAACTATCCTACCAACCACCTCTGACAAACCTTTTTCATCAGCTTTGGAGACTGGTATACATACCAGTCTGGTATACAAAAATCAAAGATTACAGTGGGCTTCTAAAGGTCACTCTCCCTTGTGATGCAAAACATAATTAGGATTTAGACACAGGCTTTGGACAGTATGGCATATTAGAAAATTGCCCTCTGAAAAATGGGAATAGTATGATACACAACACCAAAAACATTCGATTTCATCTGGAGAAAAAAAGCTGATAACTGATTCTGCCACATACCAGATAGAATGTATACTTAGTTATGTCTTTTTTATTTACACATTTCTTCAATGAAGTATAGTTTCGATTACAACTAATCTACATTTGCCAGATTTAAATTTATTATTTCAGTGTCTGTGATTAATTTACTGAATCTAATGTAGCCTGTGTATTAGTACATAGATGTTTCAATAGATGTTATTGATGAAAAGTATTATAAATTTAAATGTTTTTAATTAGTAATTTGTAGTTACATAAGACACTTTGGATTTTTCTTTCAAGGTAGCTATATTCACAAAAGTCTTATTATTTTAACTATCCAATTCTATAATAAACTAAGCAAGTGCTCTGAGCTGCCATCTTCCACAGAATTGAAATAATTCTTGTAATCCTCTTGAATTTTCTTTGCATTAAATGCATCTTGCTATGTGTTGCTTGGATAAGAAAATAATTCATTGCACAATGTTCCTTCCAAGTATTTGAATATGACTGACATTTTAGACTGTCCTTCCTGCTGGAGTGCAAGCACACTCGTTTGCACAGATGCTTCTTACAAAAAAGCAACCAGTTAGTTCTACTTTTCCCCTGACAAATAATATTAGTCTCCAGAACTTCTGGTTTGCCAGTATTATGAAAGGCTTCTCTCTGCAGCACTTTGCCTTCAAGATATGATAAAAGATTCTTGTTTGATCACCCAGGTACACTTGTATTTCATGAAAGCTAAGATTTCTTCAGCTAACGAGTAAGGGGCTTCTTTTCTGCTCCCGATGGTATTACGGAGATGATAGTTTTAATTCACTGCTTACAAGAGCTTAAATGAGAGTATATTTGGCAAAAATCCATCATCATTCATTCTTCCATGAGTTCCACCATCTAGAAGATCACAGCATCAAGAATATCAAATTAATGTCTTGTAATTAAAATAATAATAATAATAATAATAATAATAATAGCTTACACTTACATAGCGCTTTTCTGGACACTTTACTCAAAGTGCTTTACATGTAATGGGGACTCCCCTCCACCACCAATGTGCAGCACCCACCTGGATGATGCAACGGTCATAGTGCGCCAGAACGATCACCGCACATCAGCTATCAGTGGGGAGGAGAGCAGAGTAATGAAGCCAATTCACTGATGGGGATTTTTAGGAGGCCATGATTGGTAACGGCCAATGGGAATTTTGACCAAGAGACGCCCTGGGATTTTTAATAACCACAGAGAGTCAGGACCTTGGTTTTACAACTCATCCAAAGGATGGCGCCTGTTTACATATAGTGTCCCTGTCACTATACTGGGGCATTAGGACCCACATGGACCGCAGGGTGAGTGCCCCCTGCTGGCCCCACTAACACCTCTTCCATCAGCTACCATAGTTTTACCCAGGACATTCCCACCCAGGTACTGACCAGTCTGAATATGATGGGGATTCAATAACTGCGCGTGCTATCCAGGGCCGCAGTGCACTGTGGTAAGGGCCATGTCCCTTTCCTCAAAATTTATCTCCACCCTTCTTCAGTTTGTGGAATTCTGGAGTATTAGTAATCAATGGGTACAGAACAATTATTAATATGTTTCTAAAACCTTGCTGTCTGTATTTTGGCAGACAGTGAATAATTATTCCAGAGATGAGAAAAAATCCCTTTGCCAGAAACCTAGTGTTAGAGCTAGACACTCACTCTGTGTTAATGCTGCCCGAATTACCATATTTTTTTAAACGGGCAGTAAAACAAATGTATCCATTCAAAGACAAGATGTCATCCATATCTTCTGTTGCAAGCTTCTTAAGATGTTTATTCTGAAAACCATGTTTTTGCACACTAGAAAACTATTGTACAAATTACTTATTTTACTTCATTTTCCCAAAAACAGAACAAAAATGCATATGCTAATCTTTTATTATGCTCTTTTTCAAATTTACCTTTAACAATTATTTTAAAAATAAGGTCATATTAATGGCTTTCGCCAATATCCCTTATCCTAAGTGGCATATACGCAAATTCAACACTAACTTTTAATATTGATTCATTCCTTAAGCCTCCTTAAAATGAAATGATAAAATGGAAGTTGCTTAATATTGCACAGAAGGTGCAGCAACTGCTTTGACAAAAAAACAATGCCATGAAAAATATTCAGGTGTCGCATTAGGTTAATCCAAGGCAATTTTTTCAACAAATGTTTGCACATTATTAGAATCCTGTTTTAAGGATTTCTGAATTAAGGGATTCCATAAAAATCCAGAGGGCCTCTATAAATATATATAATAAATGTAATTGAAATAAAGTTATGATTATTTTTAAAAATCTTTAGGTCCTGCAAAAAAAAATTGGCATGGTAAATTTTAAATAATGGTATCTCGTGTTAAACAGGGTGTTACTTCTTGTTTATCGCAAATGGCAACTTTCGATACCTGAATTATTTAGGAATAAATCAATGGCTTTTAAGTGATTTATCAGGCTTTTCTGTAACTACAACAGACTTGGTGAAGTTACATGTCAATGAATGTAACTCACTTATAACTGCTCTTTTCTTGCTAATATGGGGTTAATCATACACACTTATTCCAGTTTTCATTGTACAGACTAGACACTGCCATTATTTAAGCTGTGTGAAATTTACTTTTACCATAAACAGTTTAATAATCTATGGCACATATGTCACACTCAGGTTTCTTACTTCCATCACTAACAACTTGTTTGCTTTGATGCTACGTACAGTATATGAATGTGTGCTGGTACAAATACAAATACCAACCACTAGTAATTCTGTAGGAAGACATCTGATGATAGATTTATAAAATAATTTACTATTCCAAAAAACAAACAGCAAAGGAAATAGGTTGTAACAGTTATGATACTCGCTTCAGTGAAAAAAAGCTTGATTATGCACTTATGAGTGATAAGTAAGGAAAATGGATTGATTTTTTTTTCTAATAGGGATATTCCCTTTTCATTTGAAATTATTTTCTTTACAGTCTCAATGTAAACAAGTGATCGCTCAGATCTCACAAGTAAAATCAGTACATATGCATACATATAGTTGTAGGTAAGTTCAAAGAACAAGGTACTTAAAATGGCTCAAAATACAATGTTGGTTATTTTCTACTCAAAAGTTTGGAATTTTATGTCACTGGACTAAATCTTGCACATTCCCCTCTTCCTCATAATTATTAAAAATCATCACGACACGAGAAATTGTAGCTTCATGCTGCTGCCATCTAGTCCAAATGTTTGACATCTTGACCCAGTTGATCAGCAGGGCATCTAGAGTTTGTCATTTTCACGAGACTGATGTCCATGAAAGAACTCAGCTGACCACTTTGATTCTGCAGGGTTTGTGGATGCTCCATTAGAAGTCACTCTTACACGTTGATGAATTTTAGAAGGTACACCACCTTCCTTGAACAGGTATTTTAAAATGAGCCAAAACGAATTTCATTGATTAAATAAAACACCTTGTTTAATGAACATACTTATTGTTCTATATACAAACATAAACAAACATAAGGGGCACACCACTTAAGATTTTTTTACTGAAAGAGATAACTGATATGTACTAAAATTGGCCCTATTCCATTCAATCACTTATGTTACAATGACACAGATAAAGTACATTAAAGAACTGGAATAAGACATACCAACTGTTCCAACTATGACAAAAATGTTCAAGTTAATTGCAATTCTGACAAAGTGAATTGACGGTTACCTTATTTAATTCAGAATGAGTACAGCAGTAGTATCCTGATGCATGCAAAGTCAGTTTAAGCTTTAGTAACATTCAACTCTCCTTAGAAATAAAAAGAACTGTATTAAAACCCTCTTAAAAGAACTGATTTCTTCACAGTGCTTCAATTTATTTAGAGGGAATAGAATAGGTCATTTACCATTGATACCTTCAAAATCCTGGGTGTCTACAAATGGTGCTGGTCCCCATATCCTAACTGTGCCGTCATCAGAAGCACTTGCCATCATGCCAGGGACCTGTGGGTTCCAGCTAACACAATTGACTGTGCGTGTGTGTCCCGTCAGCTCAGCTATTGGCAGCTCGCTGCGTTTGTGCCAGATATAAACTTTATGGTCTATAAAAAGAAGGCAAAGAGTTAAAACATTCAGATACATATCTCAAAAATGTGTCAATTACTGTGCCAAATAATATTTTTATAATTCTATTAAAAGCTGGAATACCACAGCATTGACTATGGTAGTGAAACACGACATGTAATGCTAATAGGATGGAAAAAACATATTTGGAGAATTTTTCTTTTTAATCTGTGCTGGGTATCAGAGCTGTACTCAAAGGTGCTGTAAATATGACATAAGATGTTCTCTCAATCATTTGTCAAAACATTCTGTAGCAACCATCATCTCGTCAGGTTATAATAACACATATATATTGTTTTTCTGGACACTGGACTCAAAAGCACTTTATACCACCAATGTGTAGCACCCACCCTGATGATGTGACAGCAGCCAAAATGCACCAGTAAGCTCACCACACATCAGCTATCAGTGTGGAGGACAACGAAGTAATGAAGTCAATTCATAGATGGGGATTATTAGGCGACCATGACTGGTAAAGACCAGGTGGAAATGTGGCCAGGATACCCCTACTCCTCTCGAGAAACACTCTGGAGTTTTAAATGACAACTGAGTGTCAGGACCTTGGTTTTACATCTCATCTGAAGGATAGCCCCCTTTTTACATTGTAGTGTCTCCGTCACTATATTGGGGCATTAGGAACCACACAGACCGCAGGGTGAGGTTCCCTACTGGTCCCATTAACATCTCTATGTTGTCTTACACACATGTGTGTGATCTTATTGTATAAGAAATATATCCTTTTGTACTAAACTTTCTGTACTTAAGACATGGCTTTTGTAAAAGATATTTGATACAATTATAAGAACAGTTACAGTTGTTTTTCAGAAACAAAGAAAAACTTTTTTTCAGTTTATTGGACGAACACCAATTACAACAAAAACCAAAGACCTAAATTTATCATTAATTTCTTAACCTAGATTGAAAAAATGCAAAAATGCCCTCTTGAATTCACAATTGCAGCTTACCTTCACTACCACTGGCTATGAAGTCTTCATTATGGCCTCCAAAACATGAATGGATTGTATAAAATCCTTGTGTGACCCCTTGATACTTTCTCACTAAAACACGATCCTGCAAGTCCCATAAATGAACTCCCTAGAAGAAAAAAGGAAACTTTTAACATGTTAAGAAATGGCACACAAATATCAGGAGTCATGACCTTTTTCACACATTTAAACAAAGAAGCACCATCATAATATAAAGAATATATAAAGTTAATCATTAAAGCATGTACAACAAACAATGAACATAGAACAAATTATTTTAATCAGGCTTCCATTTAACAAGCCAAAACCAGTGTAATTCATAGATTTCCATGTACCATGACGGTGCTCCACAATAGCTGCTCTCCTCCCCACTTCTCAGAACTCTGCAAACACATGTAGTAGTGCCAAATTGACAGCATACTGTATGATAGGAGCAAGACATATCATCTAGTAATTATACTGAGTTTTACAGAACAAGGTCTGAGCTGAGCAAATACTAAATTTGCAAAAACATTCACACTCCATGACTAATCTGTGGTTACGTCTCCACTTAATGAAATAAACCTTTACCTGCTCATTTGCAGCCTACGCATTTTGACACAGCTACCTACTTGGACTACTTCATATTCCAGATTCCATATTTGCACCCATTATCTGTCAAATGAGTTTCTTTCAGTTTCAAAGAAGTAAAGAAGGAACAATTGTTCCCCCCAGTTACCATAGAACAATCATATCATCCATATATGTGCCTGTGAAAGTGAAAACACCGTACTAATAATTTATCTATCAGCCTTTTAGATGCTGAAAACGTAACAATATTAATACATATTTTAGTAATAAACTGAAATAATCCAAATGGCATATGGAAGATTGTCTGCTCTCCTGCTGTACCTGCCATCAGCTCTTGTAAAGATTAATGACAAAAGTCTGGTGTCATAATGAATGCCACTTCACTCACTGTCACAAGGGAGTCTGTCAATTCTAAGCATGAAATATGAAATGAACTTGCAAATGTCTGATAGTATCCAAAGCAAAACTTGATCTGGTCTTTAAGCACTACTGGATAGAATGAAAGGTCAATTACTCCTAAATGACTATAGTGGTGAGCTCTTGTTTAAATACTTCTAACATAGCTTATCTTCTTCCATGAATGGTTGCATTTCACTTAAAACAATCTCAAGCTTCAAAAGTCACATCCAACTTGGCAGCTCTCTGAACTGTCCTGGATGCTGCTGCATTACCTGCTTTAGCTGTTCTGTCTACTCCAGGATAGGATAACTGTATGCAAGAGGCAACTGGAGACTCTGTATGATAAAACACCACTGTGTTGCCTAATCTTATTACATCTCTGAAACTAAATAATGCTAGGCCTGGTTATTATTGGGATGGGAAATATTCAAGGTTGAACCTTAGTGACACTATTTGTTCTGGACGGGAAACTTTAAATTACTATAGTTTGATGACGAACACCACTGTGCTATTGGAGCTGTCATTGTTCAGACTAGACATCAAACCAGTTTTTTAACTTTCCAGTGTTCTGGTTTATACAGTCTGCTGTTTATAAAGTAGCCCTTTAATTAAATTTCTTGTTCAGGGGGCTTCTGGGTTCATAATGGCTGGGACAAATTAACCAGGAGCACACTCCACTGCTGTGGCGGGTAAAGTGGTATGTTAAACACTATAAACATACAGTAAATTATTTTTAATCACAAATCTCTCTCCACAACACATCACCTTTGCAAGCTATTTCCAAGAAGGCTCTAAAAAATTCTCATAAAGCTCTATAAAGCAGGAAAATCTCAGGTTAATAGCAGGTTTCCTTCACAGAATGCTCTTCTCTTTTGCTTTGGCTTTCCGCTATTTCCCTATTCAACTCTGAATTCAGCATGTCCAAATGGCAGGAACTTGCAGATCTCAGCTTTCTTCCAATTCCTCAGTCTTTGCCTGCCCCCTAGTGGTTACATTACAAGATTTAATCACTAACTCCAGAACTAGTTAATCCTATCCTAGATGTAATGAAACACTATTGATTCTACTCAGTCAGATGTACCATGTACACAACACAATGTATTGCTACTTTCATATCATTACCATTTATACGTTAAACGTATTAAATAATCTGATAACCTATGTTATCTGTTATTTGTAGAGCATTTATAAAACAACTCAAAGATTTTCATTACTATGCGTCTCTATGTCTTCAGGTCTGAAATAAGGCACATTCAAGAGTATATCAGCTATAATGCTGGTCAGTTTTAAAATAGTCTGGGGATAGAAAATCTTCAAATCATATTGAATTAAAAAAAATCTAAGTCAAAAGGTCAATTCACAGCAAGTGAAGTTTTTTTCACTAAAATACATTTAAAAAACTGCAGCTGTGTACAGGCACACAACAGACTGGTACCAAGTTCTATGAACTCTACCAGGCTTGCTCCTCGCAACAATGTATACTGGCAGCTAAGTATACTTTCATCAGTCTGGCTCCCTCTTCTGCATTAGATGAATACCACTGCCAAACTAAAACACGAACTTCAGACTTCAGTACATTCGCTGCCCAGTACCACGCCTGAATGTCCTCATCCCGATTTCACCAAATTCGCCAGTAACCCATGTTGAGGGCCTGCCTCATGCCAACATAAGATTGAAAAGACTTAGTAGCCAATAATGTAAGTAGACAGTAACTTGGACCTAGGACCTTGTAAGAGCTTGCATCAGGTAAGGGCAACTACATCAGTCACTCTCCTATTTGTTGTACTTTCAGAAAATGCCTTGTAAACCCAACAATCAACTCAACACTATGTGCAAGTGACAGCTCACCAGAACCTGCTCTTCTATTCTCTCCAGTATCTCCATTAAAGGGAAGTCAAGTATCATCTTTCTAGTCCAATCTCTTAATGCTGAGCCTTAGTTAAGGCAGAGAGAAGGCGTTTAGAAACCTTTCATTTTGTTGCTATAACTACCTGTTATAGGACCACATCCAATCAATTAGAAATGCCCATCAAACTGAGACCAGACACATACTGTATCTAAAATGCACAAGAAAAACTGTTCAGTCAGTTCACTGGAGACCTAACAAGGCAAGTTGTTTTTCAAAAATACATGAAGTGATGGAAGTACAAATGGTCAGAGTAAGCAAAGGTTAAACAGACTAAAGTGAGACATTCAAAACCACACCTCATATCTATTTAAAAGATCTAGAGTCACCTACCAAATATATATACTTCCAAACCTTTAAAATTACACACTTCATATACAAGACAAAAGCATTTATCCCATAAGCAGTTCTGTTGAGAAACACTAATTTATCATTGGCAGACTGGGATATGTTGCTAAATTTAATTAAGTTCTGACAAATCAGACCAACATTTTGAACATTGTATCCCCTCTTATAACATCTTACCTGAGTTGCTACATTTAACAAAGCTAATCTTCCATTCTTTGAAACGGTGAAAGACATTATCGGATGATCCTCCTGCACTCTGAAAGAAACAGTTTCACAAGTGTTAAACATGGTATATTGCAAATGGCATATTCAAATAGCAATAGTCATTATCTGGCAACTTTTTCTGGCAACTATCTGGCAGTTTTTCAAAATATGAATCTTTGTTTACATGAGACCTCTTCATGAAGGTTCCCTACTTACAGTGGAAATATACTGATGGAAAAAAGAAATGCAACACCTCCTCCACATTCTAGCCCTCCCATCTGCGTGGAACAGGCTGAAGAGTGATTCATCTGTGAAGAGGACCTGATGCAACTACTGACGATTCCATCACAGCCTCTGTCTGGCCCAAGCCAGTCGGGTGTGATGTCTAGGAGGTGTGAGCAGAGGGCCTCTGACAGGTCGCCTGACTCTAAGGCCAGCAGCATGGAGCCTCACTGTCCTGTCACTGATGCAGGCATTGTGTCTGCTGGCAATTTCAGTAGCAGTACGGGTGGCAGATCTGACACAATCTCTCAGAAGGACCAGTCTGATGTGTTGGTCCTGCACTGATGTGGGCACTTGAGGGAGACCAGATCTTGGACACCTTTCCTGCTGGTCTGCATGAAACCTTCTCTGCAGCTGGGACACAGTGGAGTGGCTTACTCCATATTGTCTGGCAAGCTTAAGCTTGAATTAAGGCCTTCTTAAAGGTAACCTGATCACGCATTGTTGCACCCGGACCTCGTTGGGTAAAGGTCCACCTAACGAGCTTTAGTGTGATTGGCAAGTTGCAATGACTCACAGCTGTATTGCTGGTCAGAGGACAAATTGACAACTTTTTGTAAAAGTACATAAGCTATAACTATTGTTCTCATTCCAGAAAATGTTGCATTTTTCGCTCCATCAGTATATTTAGGAAATGCTAAAGTGAATGAAGAAACTTATTTATACATTGACTTGTCTTTTTTTTAATACTAAAGCAATTATTAGCCATTTGTGGAATCAACAATGAAATATCAAAGAAATTGATATAATTGTCCACTTAATGAAGGATTAATACAAATGTATAGAAAACATATCTCTGTATTTAAAATGACATATTATAGCTTTTAGTGTGGAATCTTCTTTGTGATTTATTTAACTCATTTCATTGTATGTTTCTATTGCGTATTTTTAATTATTGAGCTGTGTAGGTGAAGGGTGGGGTTAGTTTTGTGTCTAAAGTAATTGGCTTTGTTCTTTATCTTCAACTACACTGTGATTAACAGCGATACCAGGAAAGTGGCCTCTAGATGCAATAACTGCCTGCTCACACCCAACTGTACCTAGCACACTTTTGTTAGTTCATAACTGAAAAGGAAATAAAAATAGGTTTGGATTCTGCACATCAAAAGCCTAGAATATTTTCATTGTCGTATGTAATTTAATTGAATAATATATAACAGGCATACAGACTCACTACAGACAATAATTTGGCTGTACTTTGTGTTCAATAGGTTCACACGATGCGCTAAATGGTTTAAATGAGACAATTCTGGATGTTCATTTTAAAATGTTAAGAAAACCAGCATTACCTACGGGAAAAAAAAAAACATTTCTGAGCTTGTAGGATTTATGTTTGTGGTTCTCAATTCAATACTACATATGTTAATCAATTATCTACTCACGCCTATACCAGTACAGTATCTCTATAAAGATGTAAAACCAGCTGACTGAATGATCTAATTTGATTATGAAAAATAAAATACAGTAAGGCTGCACATCTGCCAATTTAACATGCGAGTTCTCTTATTTGCGATTCAGTCTGGCAGACTGTCTTAGGTGAAAGATCATAGCGGGATGAAAACGAGTTAAGGTTCTGTTAACCGCAACAGGATATAACAACTGGCATAACAGGATCGTGAGACAAATCACTTGAGAGAGCCTCTCCTTACCCAGGTACCCACTACCCAGTGCCTGATTCTCAATGTGGTCTTGTTTTTGTTACAATTAAAAAGCACTCCAGGTTCTGTGTCAGCAGTGTGGGAACCAACAGGCTGTAAATGACTTTGCAAAGCCTAGAATATTTTCTATTCTAGGCTTTGCAAAGTGACAGTTTTATTGCTCGTTTCATTAGAGTGGGGGCATACTAATAAACCTAACCAGATAACATTACCCTTTTAATGTGAACAGCAGGGAAAGATGATAACTAAAGTTGCCACTACAACCATTACCTTCAAGTTTGAGAAGGAATACGATTCATATATCAACAATATCCCAATCCTAATTCAAAGACGGCTTGTGTGGGCGAGTGGCAGGAAATAAGCCATTATTGAAAGAGAATCATCTTAAAACTTATATGAAATTTTTGCTAAAGAATGAAAATGATACAGCATATATGTTGCAGGTTTTTTTGTGTTTGTCGTAGGAAAATGGATCATCCAAAATACAGATGAGTCCTAGAGAAAAGGCTGCTGGAGTCAGCTTCACATTTCAGCAGGACAAAGACCCATAGCCTCACTGACACTCAATGACAAATTAATATCTTTGAGTGGCCCTCTCAAAATGCTGACATGATCCATTTGAAAATGTAAGGTGAAACTTGAATATTTCAGATATCCCCAACAACCTCGTCAGTACTGCAGAAATTTTGTCAAGAAGAAATGGCAAGGAATATACCATCTCACTGTGCAAAGTAGGTAGAGACCATTTCAAAACGTACATTGCTGTAATTGCTGCCAAAGGTACTTCCATTAAGTACTGACCTTTTACAGAATAGAGTAGAACATTTATGCTTTAAATCTTGATTGGAATAATTTATACACAGACTTTGGTGACACTGAACCGCCTTCTCGGAAGTTTGGTTTGATTAGTATAGTTCTGAACAAAAAAGTTCATTTGAAAAAAACTGATATATTATCACATTCATCAAAATTTGACTTGATAGGTGGTGAAGTTTTGCAAGGCTTCACAGGCATAAAGGAATTGTTTTACTTTATTTGATTCATGAGCAATTAAAATTTAAGGCTTACTCTGCTATGTTTATAAATAATTTTCAGCTACAGTTTATCTTCTTGTCATCATAAATTACCACTTTTGCAAAAGAGTTTTCTTCGGGTTGAAATAACTCAACTGTGATTTATGATCTTTTCCAGACTTTTGCACTTCTATTTGGATCTTCAAAATGTTCAAAACTACAGGACATTAGCTATTTAGTGTATAAACATACTGCAAAAGTACTTTATGCAACAAAAAATCTTAACATCAGTAGGTTATTTACATTGAAATAAAGACAAATGACTGCTTCCAAGACTGAAAAGATTAACTACTTTCAAATCATAGAAACATATCAAGTGGGCTTACATGTTCCTATCAGTAAGGTCCTCAAAATTGTAACCCCGTATCCGCTGGTGTGTGTCTGAAGCCAGGACAGTCTTCCCATCACTCAAGCACCAGAGACACTGCACTCTTACACCCTCCCAGGAGTCCAGTAGGTTACCATCTAAATCCTGCATCGTAGAGCACAGGAAACAATACTTCACTCTACAATTAACCACCTTTTCTGCTCTTTAGAACAGGTATTTTGCTCATGTCCATTCTAAGCCATAGAGCTAAACCAGGAACAAAATATTTAAGAAATAAGACTTACCCATAGAATTGGTACAGTTAAACAGCTTTTAAACAAATATTCTCCTTTGAGAAATGTATTTAAATTCAAGGCTTTTTAGCAATTTAAATTTGTATTTCTCCTGACTTTAAATACTTCAATAAGCATTGACATTCTAAGTCAATGACTAAGTACTTGAAAAACTTAACAATTATGGTAAATGTACACATTTAATATTTTAATATTAGTTTCAGCTGTGGCAATTAGTCAACAAATCCAGTTATGTTTGCTTATTACTTATTTACTCTACAAGCGGTGGCTACAGGTTCTCATAAACACAGAGCCCAGATGAAGAATTCTAAGGGGATAATTATTTTCATCATAAAACAAGTAAGCCTTACTTATTACTGAAACATTTCTAACACTTAGAAATGAAAACATTATGACCTGGTTGTCTTCCTACACAAGCTTGTTACTTCCCCTTCAGGGAGACAGAAGTCTTAAGATACTACAGCAAAAAACTAAAAGAACCCTAGTACTTACACACTGATAAAACTGCCCTCTCTGCCCTCCCGTGACAAAACGCTTTCCATCGGGGTTCCATGCCACACTTGTTAAGCTGTCCTCATGTGACTGACTCATTTTTGTCCGCAGTTCCCCGGACTAAGGAGAAAAGAAAATCACAGTTTTCTGAACTATTACATATAAGGTTCAAACAGTTTTCACACCCAAAGAAGGCTCCACAGCTGAAATGTTGTGTCCTTCCTTTTCCTTTCAGCACGGAATAAACTTTTACCTGTTCCATATCATACTATCGACCACCTAACCCTAAATATTCTTCTTGTCCACAGTTCCCTTAAATATCTACAACCACCATCTGCGCCAGGCACTATTAGGCAACAGATGGTTCTGTATAACAGACATACAATGATCATTTGACTATTTCAAGATTGCTTAAAGGCTTCCCTGCTTGTCCTGCGCTATTAGTTTTTGCATCTCTCACAGAAAGTCCTCTGCTATTTACAAATAATGACTGTCTAGCTGTTTCAGGGAACATGTACAAGCCTATAGTCCCCAACTCAGGCTTTGACTTTTTCAGATTGGTATTGGTTCTGGTCGGTATAAACCTATCATCTTGATCACAATCCCTAGAATTAACTGAACTCATAAAATGTACAATATTTTCACAGTTTAGACCACATACCTGTACATTCCAAAGCCACAGTTCAGAACAGTCATCAGGACCGCATGCTATAAGGTAATTATCATCAGGACTCCAGGCCAAGTAAGAAACACCATACGCATGCCCTTCTAAGGTCTTTAATAGCTTTAGCTGATGAGTATCCTGTAAAAAAAATCTACTTGTTAATAATGCTTGTTTCTATTAGCATTTAACCAAGGATTGATTAAAAATGCCATGCAAATAGACACATTTATAAATAGTGCACTAGTATTATAAACAAAATGTGGCAATGGAATAAGGAGACTTACAATTTATTCTGTATATTTATATTTTTCTTTATCTTTTTTTAATGTATTTTCATGTCTTTTACTCTTTTAACACTATGTACAGAATCCTTGGGTTTGGAAAGGTGCTTTTTAGATAAAAATTATTTAATGCATTGCAACACTGCTCCAAATAATGCTAACCCTAATCATGTCTGAAAATTCTTTTATGTATTTTATATTAATATATAAAATGAAAAATATATTTATAAAATATATTTTAAATATTTTATATTATTCTAATAATGAAAGAGATAAAAAAGCAAAAAATAAAAGGAAGATCTATTGGTGCGAGAGGACTTTAAGCATCACAATCATCATTACTTGATTCTTTAATGAGAAAATGAAGCATATCAGTTATTTAGCTCTGAAGGTACTCAGAATAAATCTAGGCAAAGCAGCTGCATTTTCTGTTGCCAGCGAAAATTTTTAATTTCCTTTTTAGATCCAACAGGCAGTCTGTCATTTCTATTTGTATGCATGTTTGTACAGGGGTTGAAGCCTGTCTCCTTTGTGGCTCAACTATGGAGGATTATTTTATCAAAATAGTCAATTTCCCTTATAAATTCTATTTTTGAGTACAATGTAGTTTAGGAGCATGTGGTGCTTTGAGCTCTGGAACACACTCCAAATGCAGATACTAGTTTGATAAGATTATGTGTTTTGTGAATCAGAATGTTTATGGAAAATTGAACTAATATTATTTAAATTGTATAATTTGTTTGTACGCAACTAGTGCCTATTACACGGTGTCAAACTGGTGACTGAACCTCAAAGTCATAACTACTCGTTTTGTATAGGAATACAGTTTGATTTCACTTACTGTGTCAACCTGCCATATAATAACAGTGGTATCTTTTGATCCTGTTGCTAGTTTAGTGCCATCGTTTGAAAATTTGCAGAACCACACTTCATTACAGTGTTCTGTTAAGATTTGCTGGGTGTAACAAGGGAACTGTTTCCTGGAAAAAAAAAAGAATTTTCGATCAGAAAACCTAAACAGTTGCTTAATCATTCACAATACACAATGATTTATTCCAGTGACTTATCATACATGAACATTCACGCTGGTCTCGAGCAGCTCTTTTGGTATTTAAGTGCCAGGCACTGCTAAGCAAAACTTCAAATGTATATACACAATGCCATATTGTAATAGTACTTAGCATGACTACATTTATCTTTGAAGTAACTGTCTTTAATCTGAACATCCTCTTCATCTTTTAAAAATAACATTTTTCTAAAATTTTAGCACAAACTTTTATATTTGATATAAAAGAAAGAAAATTAAACTGAAGATAAATTATTGTTGCTAAAGTAGGTATATGATAACAATTAGAAATATTAACCCAGGGGTGTAAATACTACCATGATTTTACAATTTTTGGGTGTGAAGTATCCGTTTAGAAGCTTTTATACATTCATGGACTGTAAAGATTTGCAATCAAGAAACTCTGGATCCAATTTTCATAACGCCGCAAAACAAAATACAAACATTAATTCAATCTACCCCTTGCCGTTTGCACAGATACTGAGATACGGTCTATAATGTTGGAGGAACTTGGCTTGACTTCACAAAGTACTACTTAATATGATGGTATTAACATCTAAGTACACAAGGAAAAACTACAAAATGAACCAACCACCACATATTCTTAGAATAAAACTGACTACATTCTTGGCTTTATTCGTATACTTGGGTACTATGCTACAGTGAACAAGTAGCTCAGTAGGTAAGAAAATAACCATTCTAATTAGGGTTTCAGAGAGGCAAGAATCTAATCTCGGAAACCTAGGGAATAAGAGAAAATGCAGTCAATGCTGGACAGAACACCTCCCCATTACAGTGGGTTACTAGGTGTGTCGTGAAATGCCGAAGGCTGTGATTGGACATTCTTCTATAATGTTAATCTTTTTTATATAATTCTGAAATATATAATGATGTCCCCTAAAATATATTTCAACACATTTGATATTTGTATTTCAAAATGGGTTATATAACTTTTGTTGAAGGCAACGATGTGTTCTTTTTTTCTTTGTGTATAATTAATTTTAAAAAAGTAGTTTTGATGATTTACAATGGGAAATTATGACACTTAGAGACTGTCAGGCACTATTTACTCAGAAAAGGTGATCCCCCCTGCCCCCTCCTCCCCACTGGCAATTATAATAAAAACCAGATCTTTTAGTGCTTCCAGAAACCAAGGTAATATATACATTTTTTAAATTAGTTAAGTTACTAGTGTAGCCTGTGAATTTTAAATACTAAAACATGTTCCTTCACTTATAAGAAGTAGCTCACAAAAACATGAAATGAAACAGGCAAGGTTTTACACATTACATCATGCACGTCTGTCCTGGTAAACGGAAATAAACAGGACAACGATCTGCAGTCTCCAAGAGATAATTAGAACAGCATCTTTCTCTAGTTTCTGAAACCAATGAACACTGTTCTTCATGCTTCTGCTGGGGCACAATGATTGTCCACCCACCTGCTGCAGACATGATCTATTAGTAGGGAGACAGAGTCCAGGCTCCCGTCCAGTTTGGTATTGTGGTAGAGGCACCGGTCCCGCTGCAGCTCCACTGCCTGCCGCAGCAGCGTCTGTAAACGGCGAGGGGGCAGCATCACTGACGGAGGCAGGTATGCTACAAGGAGAAAAAATAAAGAATGAAAAAAGGCTAAAGTAAAAGAAACCTCCGTGTTCATAAATATCATGGCTGTCAAAACAATTACAAATGGCTCTGAAAAGTCTTAGAAACGACTGACAACTTCGTAAACCTCCAGAAAGCATCGGCCTACGGTGTTGGGATATAAGCTTGCATAATCACTGATGCTGACTCAATGCCAAACACATAAATAGTAGTGTAGCACGTGAACAAAACTATAGACTTAAAATGGAAATCAAATGTTACCAACTGCTGTTTGTCATCAGCCAGGTCTAACATTTGAAATGACAGAAAAAGGACATACAGGTTAGTGACTATGGCCCACTGGTAGATTTTATTCTTATCTGAAGAAAAAAAATAGAGCTAATATTTTTTCAATAGTGCTAATATCTAAACAGTAATGTTTTGAGATTGAGGGGAAAAAAAGATTTGCAATATGATTCTCCTCAATATTGGGGAAAAA
Organism: Lepisosteus oculatus; assembly: GCF_040954835.1. Lineage (NCBI taxonomy): Eukaryota > Metazoa > Chordata > Actinopteri > Semionotiformes > Lepisosteidae > Lepisosteus > Lepisosteus oculatus. Next base: position 59,509,961 of record NC_090697.1, on the reverse strand, counting down.
ATACCAGTAACTGTATTCAGAAATTTCAAAGAGCACACAAACAGTTGTGTACAGTTTAAGTTCCAGTTGAACAAAACTAATGCATAACTAAGCTAGGCATTTTACAGATTATTCTACCTGACCTTCACCAAGTGTTGAAATAAAGCTATCGCTTTGGCCGAAAAATCAATAATTGAAAAGACACATACAGACACTAATTATTTTATTATAGCAATATTATAAATAATTCAAGATTTAGAAAGGAACAATTTTTTGCTATACTTATTGCAGATGTAAAATGTAGTCATTAGCATAATGATTTATTGCATATATCCAAAAATATTATATATCTACTCCCCAGGTCATGCTAGGATTCTGTTTGGAAGCAATACTTATTTAACCACTGCATGCATACATATAGAGAATTACTATTCCCGATATTGTAGCAATCCTACTTTATTTGACCCAGCTGCTATTCCAGTAAGGAAGAGGGGAAAACAGAGCAAGATCGCAGGCTAACCAGTGTTTATTATTCCTTAATGGTTAACAGGTGTGTGCACTAATCACAGAGAGGGAAGAGAACAAAAGACCGAATGTAGCAGCAGCTACCAGTCCCTGAGGTAGAGAAAGAAAAGTTCATATATATATAGTTGTAGTTTCAAAATGTTTTCATAACTAGTATAATTTAATGCCGGATACACCATAATATTAAAAATCTAAAGTATGATAAATAAACCAGAATGACTTTAATTAAAAATAAAATACATAGCAAGTACATACGAAGGTACTTCCCTGACATGACTGCAATCTGGGTTACTGAAAATCTTTAATGAAAAAAAACGAAATAATATGCAGATGTTAAAAAGTGTGAAAGCAAAGTGAGGCAGAAGTGCAAAACAAACCTGTGGTGAAGAGCACATTACTCACTCCACACAACTCATTCATAGGAGATGAGTGGCTGGAAGCACATAATCCAGGATTGGGATACATGTGCATTAATTTGAATTACAAAGCAAAATAGGCAAGGGCCTAAAGATCAATTGACTGCTAATTTCAACCTGGGGCACAAGCAGCCAGTTTAATCGAAAATGATCTACCAAGAACTCCACAAAGAGGTGAGCTCAAACCAGGTTACAATACACAGACAGCTTACCACACTTTCCAATACACATTTGGGAGTCCAGAAAGAGCACAAAAAATTGAATACTGAACATTGGAGAAAAGTGAAGTATGAATCATCCTTCACTATGTTCTAAACAGAAGAATGCAGATGTAGCACCAACCTAAAGAACTCAACAGCCCTTAGTGCTTGGTTTAATAAGTGAATGGTATTGGAAGCTCTATAGCATTGAGGGGTACATTTTCCTTGCATTGTTTGGGTGCTGTCATTCCCTGAGAAGGCAAGGTCAATGCTAATCGCTACTTAATGGTACTGAGTGATCATATTAAGGGATCCCATCCAAAGAGCCCAATGGTTTGAATCTACTGAAGTAGCCAAATGCCCTATTAAGTGATTTTACATTGAAGTTTCACTTTTTATGCCCTCTACTGATTTAAATTCAGTAAACAACTTTCTATACTATAAAACTTTCTATATCTATTAAATAAGCATATTCATATTTTGATTTCAGAGTGACAGAACCCATATTATTTTATCCTAAAGCATAAACCAATCTTATTGTTCAAATATGCTTTACTGTATTTATGTGATAGTGGTAGAATTATTTTATTTTGACCATGTGGCTATAGGGAGCTCTATCCTTAGCTGAACAACTAGCCTTCAGGCATTCCAGACATTATAATCTCAGTAAGTAACCAGTAATAGTAAGATTAATCACAATTTCTATAAATGTTTAACTGTGCAAATCAAATTGACAAAAAAAAGCATAAAGAAACAAAAAATAGGTGTTGTAACTACATTAAAAAGCATTTCAAAATGAACAAATGCATCTGGTTTGGTATCTATTTTGCATATCCTGCAATTTTTAAAAGGAACACACTTATAAGATAATAAGACAGCAAATTTGTCAATGCATTATTTTTAATTTTTCATAATCCAGTGTAATTTATCTAATACAAGGGAATTTTTCTCCAGTTCTTAAATTTCCATTAACTGTAGCAGTACTGTGCTTCTTACATAAAATGAAATTTACAGAAAAGAGTGTGTACAAATTATATAAGTGCTTTCTCATGCTATATTTGTACTTAACCTAAAAACTTTTAAGCAATCTTGTTGAAAAATATGCTTTTTTTCCCCAATACAGCCAGACAACAAAGAGCAGTTTCTGCTACAGCAACTACAAAGCTCAGCGATTTTGTCTAAAATACATACAATTAACTTAAAACCAATTTTACCCTGGGCATTAAAATACGGATGTTTTTAACCATACTGGTTTGCAAATTGGTCAAATTATCAATAGGTCAGATCCAGAAACCATTTCATAAGTAAATTTTACAGAATTTGATGGTAATAGGGTCCTATTCTGTTTGAAGCAGTGATTAGCCCACATGAGTATATTCTGTAATATAATGAAGACTACTCTGAAACAAAATGAAATAATCATTAATGGATCACAATGACTATAGAAAAAATAAACGAAGATGTATTAAGTAGAAGAAGTTATTTAAGGACATTCTAAGGGCCATAAGTAGCTACCGCTTAATGTTTACAAATATGCTTAAAAAGATAAATCAAATCTGAATTACGTAATTATTTTGTTTTTTTATGTAAAGTCATAAGTAAAGTGTATGTGATTAGCATTCAAGGAATAACATTCAGGAAGCTTTTATCATAAAAGAAGAGAATCCCGTTTAGGATTTATGTAGTTTTTAGTTTTTTCTTCCATTATTATATAAATCATAAACACTAACCAATTAAGCAACAGATCATTTAGGAAATAGCCTAACAAACCTCTATAATGTGCATATGATATGAACTTAGCTATTTTACATTCTTTACTGAACAATGGCGCCACATACTCGTTTGTACTTTATTAAAACTTACCTTTTTTTTTCCTCTTATTCACCCAAACATTTTTGGGTAAAGAGCTTTTTCTTACTTTTGTATTTGTGATCTGTGTTTATATTCATATGCTAATACACACAGCACACAATCACTTAGCAAAGACTAGGTTACAATTTTTAGAATTAAAGCTTATTTTCAAGGAAATTCGCTCTCCATTTCTGGGGCAATTTATATTCTGGACTTCTAGTTTACAGTTGAAAATGCATTCCTGTAATTCCTGACCATGTCAAGCTTGAGACCACTGACTAAAATTTATTTGGGACCTGGATTTTTCATAAATCTCTTTCTTTTCAGATAAGCTGGAAGCCAGCTATATGTAATTTGTGAACTCATGGTTTTAGTTAGGTTATGGCGTACACACACGCAAAGTTAAATGTTTAATTTTTTTATTATAAATATCAGTATAACCATAGTGTGGTAAACAGTTTCCCCAATAACTACGTAGACGGCCTACTTCTGAAACACAACCCAGCAACATAATTTAACATGACAGTAGTATAACAATTAAGTTACTGAATAAAGTCCTCAATATTCTAAAAATAACTGCAGTAATAAAAAAAGGTTACGTTGAAATATTTTAGCTGTAATTATATTCCTAATTACATGAAAATGGAAAGTTATACAAGGATATTTCTAAGAAAAGAGCAGAACATGCGAAGCCACAAATTAAAAAAAGAAATGCCCGGTTCTTCCCTCTTATGCAAGACAGTAAAGCAAAAGCAAAGATTCTGCAAACAAACAATAGGAATGTACGAACTTGAATCTGCGCCTTCAACAGATAGGGAAACAGGAGGTGACATCAAACATTGTAAAGTGCAATATTATCGACACAGCACATTTCCCAAAACAGTTATTGTATTTTTTTTCCCAGAAATTAAAAAAAATATGCTTATCAGTGTTCTAACATTTATATGAACAACAGCAGTAACTGAATTAAGAGGGTTTTATAGCTATATTTGGATACAATATTTACAGTACAGGAGGCAGGTAAAAATAAAACTAGGATTGGCAAACAGTTCAACTCCATATTAACATTAGATATTTAATGTTCTGCAATCATGCAAAACATGTACTTAAAACATACAAAACTAATATGTAGTTTTCAAAAACAGTAATATAAATCAGCCATATTGATGTTTTACTGCAATAATAATCCTGCTCATTACAAGAGGAACCGCTGCTTCAGACATTTGATGTATATTCTTGGCTGAGGAGCCAATGGCGTGAAGTTATCACCTGTGAGATTATTACTGAATGCCTCTAAGTTAGAATACTACCAAAAAGGTCATATTTTCTAATACCCAAATTGGTGAATAAGATATTACACCATTAAAGTGTATAAACATGTACCCTCCAGTTATATTAATACCCCTCCAAAAGAAGTTAAAAAAAAAACATGTCAAATTAGCATAAATTCTAAAAATCACCAGTCATTTATTCACACCTCTAACCACTCCTTCTAATAAAAAACAACAAAATAGAAGTGAAACAAAATTCTCTGGAACCATATCGGAAACCACAGAGTTTCCCTGAGGAATAAAAAGAGGTAACAAGTGTTTTCCAGTTGCAGCATTATGATTAAGGTCAGAGCTCTTAAGGCTATGAACAAAAGGTCTGGTCCCTGATCTCCAGAAGTTGGGGAATGGCTGCAAAATAAACTATAAAATGTACAACTTTTCAAGTAGAGCCAATTATTAAGAAACATAAAGCTACTGGCATAGTGCAAACTCTGCCATCAAGAGGTCACAAGTGTACCTTGCTACCATGGACTTTAAAAACAAGTGGTTTAAGCAACAACCATAAATCCAAAAGCAACAGCTTGAGATATTTAGCATAAACTTGCATCTTAGGATATACAAAGTAGCAATAGCTGGCTTTTAATGTTGCTTGTGGTTTTAATCTTTTATTGTGGTTTTGTCTGAGTTGAAGAAAGAAGCCTCTTCTGAGGACAATCTAAAAACAATTCACAATCATTATATTTCACATAATTTAAGAAAAGTGATACTCATATCTCATATTGAGAGGACACTCCTAGTCTTCAAATATGGGGGGGCTATTTTGTATTAGGTTTATTTTCATTGACAGTTCCTGAAGCCCTTAAGATGGGGAATCAAAGTCCAGGTCAAAAAATGATATTCTGGCCTGGACCCCAGTTAGCCTGGCTTGATGAAATCTGTTTTGAAAGGCATATTTATGTGACTCAGGAGGCTGCATTTAGAAGAGTTTTTAACATTGACATTGTGGCATTATGGAGAGCTTTTGGAGCATAGTTATCAAACCACCTAAAACATATTTGGGTTTTAATTTAGCCTTGGTTTATATTTTATTTTGGTTCACATTGGATTCCTCTTTGAAATGCTCCCCTTTTTGTAGGATTTTCAAACCATTTTTCTTAACAGTCTCTTCACTGCAATACGGAAGTTACAGATTAAGCAAATATTAACTTAGATTACTCTAGAACTGGAAGATTAAATCTGAATCTGAGTAACTTAAATTTTAATAAGTTTTTTCAAGATCACAGCAGAAAAAGTACACATTAGTCAAAGTAAATTATGCATTATGGATATTACATTTATAAGCTTTCAAGACTAAAGGTAATTATTCACTTCCCAAAACACAATTTGGATAAATCCATAAGACCCTTTTAGAATTATACTAATGAACTAGTTGGAAGCAACCAAAGGAGCAAGATGGGTCCTTATCTTGTATGTTAATCTTAGAAAATGTGAATTTTAATACCTTAAAAAAAACTATGCCCAAGAAGTCTTGGGCTTTCATATAACACAATGTTATGAACATAACTCCTTGTAGGGATTTGTCAAAATTCAGAAAGAAACATTTTGAAAATATTTTACCATACTGAGATACTTCACTTGTTATTAAAAGCAAAAATGTAAACCAACTTTGTAGTTTGTCAAGAAGCTTAGACCGTGAAGCTGTCCCTTTTCCTTCCCATTCAGCTTTTGCACGAAGATCTTCAGCATGGCTACACATAAGATACCTGCAGGAAAGAGACATTAATTCTATTTGTAGTAAAGAAAAAACTGAAAAAATACATAAAAACAATGAAGACAACCAAGTGGAAAACAAGACTTTTGGCTTTCCATTTATGCATTAAGCAAAAGTCTGAATCAACAACTATATTAAGAAATTGATTAAGACAAGATTGTTATAAAACCTCAAACAAATGCTAGACTAGCAAGATATGTATAATGTGCAAACATGTGTCATTTACCAGTTTATGTAGTATAAAGCAGTGCCAAGTATGTGTATCAACATTTATACCATTAATATTGAATCATTTTGCAAATATTTTATAAAAAAAATTGTTCTCAAATGAGTTTTTAAGCAGCTGTTCTAAATGACTAGATATCAGCAGATATGAGGCAATTTGACCAGTTTACATTTTTTGAGAACTCACTTTGCATATTTGGAAAAAAAGGAACTTCTTTCTTGCACTTCTTTTCTGGGAAATGCTTTACTTAACTGGATAAAGCTGGAAAAAAAACTATTTCTGATTTTCTGAAATTTGTAATAGCAACCATTTGTATCCCTGTGAAAGGATAATGCTATCATTTGTGACACAAAAACTACTCCAACATTGTTTTCTGCATGGAATTACTGCAGTAGTTGCACAAGTAGCAAGTAAAAAGATTACACTGTTAAAAGGAGCTTCTAGATGCAAAAATACATGGTACCTCCACTCCACAATTTTATGAAAAGCATTGTTGTTACATGCAAATTGATGAACAATAACATTACATTTTTTTAAATCATGCCAAAGTGCCAGTATTTCAATTTTAATAATAGGCATTTTTCCAATAAAATAGAAAAGGCCACACTACCTTCACTTGAAGCCTGAAAACAAACTGGTATACACCGTATGTTGCCAGAGCACATTAATTAACGAAGTAAGGATTGGTTGATTTTTTTAAATTCTTACATACCCGCTAAGGACATGAATACGATCTGTGTTGTACTTTAGTGGTGTCAGTTCACCTCGCAGGACCTGAAGTGCTTCAAGTACCTTCCCATCTTCTAAATACTCCAGGTACTTTTGCTGCAGCAACAAGAACTTCATTCTCTATGAAAGACAAATAAATACAAAAATAAGCATCCTCTTAACATATGAAAATGAAAGCTCTAAATCTGTTCAAGTGGATTCATAAGTGTTTAGACAATGCCCTGTTACACAATGACACAAAATGCATATTATGGAATGGTGTTCTTCAATCCCACTTCTTGAGGGACAACCCCAGCCCCAACTCTAAATAACCTTAATAAATCCACAGTGAACAGTTTTGTTACCCCAGTAAAGTATTTAACCATTTTCTATGAAAACGATGGACTCAGCCTATGCAATACTACAAACAACCTCCTATTAAAACTCCACTCACATTTTTTATTTATGATCACTCAAAGTTTGTTACAAAGAGCTAAATAACATTTCAAAAGGTGGGACACAGCATTATCAATTAGTCATTTTCATTTGTGGTTAACACTGGAAGTACTCCAGTTGTTGGTATTTAACTTCATCCATTCTGATCTTTAGCAATTTGCCTGTAAACTTCATTGCACAGTATATTACTCTAAAATAAAATCAATACTAGTTCCAGTTATAGAATTTATTACAGTAAATGCATTCCTCTTTGGTTGTGTACATAGTCATCTGCTCTCACAATTCAGAGATACCCAACACCATGCACCAGTCTATCATCTAAGACAAGCCAAAAAAACATTGCAGTGTGTGGCACTACTAGTGGCATGAAACAGAAATTAAGTTAGTAAAACAGCTGTGGGAAAGATAACTTAGAGGCTAGAAGGTTGCAATGTTCCACACTTGTAATACATACATTAGCTATTTTCAATTTTACAAGAGGATGCTGACACTTAAAACTGTTCTGTGGAGTTGAAGTCTTTATCCAACATCCATCAAAAAATGTAATATGAGTTATGAGACCAATACATTTTTCACACTTGCTCACATGTTGAATAAAAAATCCAAGATTTCTAACTAAATGTGAAATCTTGTTTAAATATTTAGATTTAATTCATTTCACATTCTAACTGTAACATGTAGAGCATTTGTGTCACATTCTGTGGTATTCTTTACTTCCAAAGTAATCACTGTATACCACTGTTTGCTTTAACAAAAATAACTGAAATTTGAATCCTGCACAGAATACTTTGCACTTGAAGGTTTAAATCAGTTTTCAGAAATGAAAATTTTAATCAGTATTTTCCTATTACTGTTCACATAGCACTGGTTCAATTGTTTCCACTGGGAAGCAATTGTGCATGTGCTCAACATTCAAATGTTGAGCCAACATGTTTTAACCACAGCACAAACATACAACCTGGTGCATTTCTGCTGCTTTGGAAAGCCAAAATTAGATTAATAATCAAGAGTAGTAGGTGAGAGCAAGGAATATTAGTTCAGAACAGTGTACAAAAATCCAACCCCAACCCCATTTGAGCTAAAGAAGGCAGTTTAGGACACAAGGGCAATGCTGAATCTACATTACTAGTTCTGTTCTGCTCACTGTATTTTTTAGACTGCAGGGAACGTACACTATTTCAATTTCCAAAGCATATCCTGTTCTACTGTCTAAAATATAATTATAAAAGCTCATGAGTTTCTCCATGTCTTTGTCAACACCATAGCACAGATAACCTGCTGATGTTTTGCTTACACTGCCAGTGTAGACTGCAGCTTTGCCTGCAACAGAGACATAAATGAAGTGACACACAGTATATCAGACATGTCCAAAATGGCTGTGGTGCATACAATCCTTAAATTGTTAGTCACTGATGCATCACTCCTTAGTTAATTGATATTTTGCCACAAATAGTTCCCTCCTTTGCTTTACAAGATACCTACGGACATCGAAGAGTAACTTCCAATGTGACAAGACATTAGAAGACAAGATGGGTTTTAATTGCCCTAAAGTGTAAAGTCTAAAAGTCTTAAGTGTAAAATGTAGTTATTCTGCCCTATATGGGTTTATGATCAAATGTTCATCTTAGTGTGTCCTTTGTCTTTCTGATGTAACGCTGAGATTCATGTATCTTGATGTCTACCTGGCATGAATCTGATCTTGCCATTCCTTTCAATACACAAACCTGGTGTTCAGTGGGAAGATTCAGTACATTACAGATGACAAGACCTCCTACTTTTCATAATAGTCATCACGTCATCATATTAATGGTCTTAATATTGATTAAGGTGATGCCTTTTATCAAATCTGTTAAAAAGCAAATAAGCTGGGAACAGAATGTATGTGTAGACAACGGTGACCAATTTTATCTTAGTCAGTGGAAAGTACTTTAATTACAATATTAAAGATATCTAACAAACTTCACATTCTCCTCATTCATTCATTGCAATCTGATACATAGTATTAACTAGTGTTAAGGTTTAAAATTTGCTCTATGCATTTATTAAGTGCCAATATTAAAGAATATTGATTCTTTGTTTGATTACAAGAAGCCAAACACTAAACTATTAACAGGAAATAAACCAGCAATAACACACCTCCATTTCAGCATCTCATGTGAGGAGCATCCACAACAGCCCTAGTTCTGCAATGAGTGTCTTTAGATAGGACTGCTAAACACTCTCCTTAACCTTTGTGTCTTGTTGACATGTGACAAGAACTTCTGAATTTGGTCATGCCTGGGCAGAAAAGCAGGAATACTTTTACTGCCTTGGCACAAGGAGGGTTGAGCTAGTTAGCTCCAAACCAGCCACACCAGTAGAGGAAATAATGCATGGCAGATATATGGAAACAAACATATTATAGATGTCTTAAGATCCTGAAATAAGGCCCTGGACCCCTGTCTTTTTTGCCCAAGCTATAAATGACTACAAACATTTTTATCTGCACGTTTAAAAGCGAATAATTATGGTATGGATCTTATCTGCGAAAATTCTAAAGTTATCGCAGATGGGAAATAAATGTGCAGTAACTCCAAATTTTAGATTTGAATAGCTGCTAGCAACCCATCATTTCCAAACTCTTATTCTGTGTATATACCTTCAAAGAAATATTGCTCTTCTGGAGCATCGGAGTGACTGGTGCTCATAAAATCTGAAATAGACCAAACTTATATGCAATATGATTCAGATTTCCTGAACAGAGCTTCATATGCCGTACAAAAAAACTACATACTGCAAGATTGCCATTAATTATTTTATTTACTTAGCTGAGCACAATATACTCTTCAGGGAGACTTGCAAAGGTATGCATAATCTTTAAAAAAGAACAAATATTGAATCAATACTCTTGTACTGGGTATAGAAATCATTACTCTCAGATGAAAATTAAGTCTATACATCTATCAACTTAGTATATTTTAATGAAGTGAAGAAAGACACCATGACAGAAAATAGTCTTAAGCTACATAAAATTGAAGGCTATAAAAAAACTCAGATTTCTGAAAATATTGAAATGCATCCATAAAACCAAGTTTATCAGCTCTTTTGTTTAATAAGGAATTTTACCCCTTTTCTGTCAAAAATAACAGAAAACGAATAAACAGTCCGCTGTCGAAAAGGGAGCTTGATGCCTGTATATATTTAGCCAGCTGCCTACTGCAGCAGGGAAAACAGTACAGAGCTCAGACACTCTACGTCACTTCCTACTCCCTTGCTCCCCTTCCCCCACTAGACGGGAAGCTTCTCAACCTTTGATTACAATTCACTCCCAAGATGTCCAGTACACTAATATAACAAAGAAATGCAAGAACAACTATTTTTCTGCAGCTTTTAAGAGACATGAAAAACCTTTTAGTATTTTTAAATTCAAAAGACGAACATGTTATTTCAACAAGGCCTACTTCAACATACCACTCAATTCCCAGAATAGTTCTGCTGAGTTCAAGTCAAAACAAACAGTGCATATTACAGAGAAGAGCACATTAAACTGGAACTTTAAACTTCCAGTTTAATTAAACGGTAAACTCTAAATGTTTCGTAGTGATTAAAATGCTAAAACACTTTTCGCACAGAGCAAACATTTGCAGCTGGTAGTCCTCAATCACCACATTCCTACGATACAAAATTATTTTAAGCAGGCTTTATTTTGAATGAGACCGACCAAATTCATGACCTGGGAGACACCTTGCAATAGAAATTTAAAGTAGACAAGTGCATAATTGAAGAAAAGGCTATAAAGACTGCTTACGAGAAAGCCTCAAGACTAAAATTTCCACATAAACACTGTGGGGATACAAAAAAGGCAATCAACATTAGGATGTGTAAAAATGTATAAATTAAATCGGGGCATGTTAAAATTGTACAACGTATTAGTACAAGCCTGTACAAAAAAGTAGTCACCTCAACAGTGGAGACTAAGAAGACCTATAGAGATATTCAATGTCTTCAAAGACAAACCATTCTTCAGGTTTCCAGAAAAAAGAGTGTAAAACAAACCAGAATACTTAAATGCAACCTAGAGAGAGGTGCATTTAAAATGGATAGCTATAATCATTACCTTACACATAGCGAAGCAGGAGTATCTAGGTATCAAGCCATATTGTTGATGGCAAGATTAATCAAAATTCAGATTGGTCAATTAGATCCTTTACACATTATAATAGATAAATACCTCCTGACCCTTTCAATATCCCCTAACTTCCTGATGCATGATTTAAAAAAAAGCTGCATGATAATATTAAGAATCACTTCTGGATATGGTCAGTATTACAGGTCTAAACAAGGTATTTTCACAGCACAAATTACATCAATACCAGCTGCAAACCGGGTCAGTTACACGCACAGCCCTTTTTCCACAGAACAACCAATCTTATATATTTTAGTAGTATAATCTCTACAGCAGGGGTGCCCAACCAGTCGATTACGAGCTACTGGTGGACCGTGAAGCAGCTGCTGGTAGATCTGCTTTTTGATATCTATTACAGATTTTACACAGTTTATTAAACTAAACAAGTTACATTATCAAGTGTTTAGTTTTTTTGTCCACTTTCCTCTATTTTGTCAAGGAAATTTTCCCAATGACGTGATATGCTGGTATCTTTTGAAAATCGTATATTATCATAGCAACATGAAAGCCCGCGCTATCAACAAGTTGTTCACACAGAAGCTGGCTTATGTAGCGTATGTTATTAAACCTACAAAGACTGTTGCAGAAAATCAAAATGAGTGCAGATGCAGGAACAAGTTCGTAGAGAGTGAAAACCTACCACTTTCATCAAGAATGGAAGGAGGAATTCTTTTTTACAATGACTAACAGCAAATGCATATATCTGATATGCAAGCAATCCATTTCTATGCCAAAAAGAGGCAATGTCAAATGGCACTATCGTTCTATGCAAAAAACGTATGAGAGGGATTATCCAGCTAGAAGTGAGCTTCGTAAAAGAAAGGTTGTGGAACTGAAATTTGAGTTGTTAGTTCAACAGGCCATTTTCCTGAGACTACCACAAAAGCAAAGGCCACAACTCTAGCATCTTATCGGGCAAGCCCTCTGCCTACAAAGCGAAAAAAATGTTTCGGTGATGGAGAAATCATAAAAGAGGCATTTTTAGAAGCAGCAGACCCATTGTTTGATGGCTTCAAAAACAAGTCGGAAATAATGTCTGCTATTCAGGACATGCAGTTATCCAGAAATACGGTGACACGGAGAAGTGAGGGAATAGCCGCGGATCTGAAAGATCAACTGAGAGCAGACAATCGGCACAGGTATTTTTCCCTTCAATTTGACAAATCCATGGACATGGCACAGTTGTGCATCTTTATCCGAATGGTTTTCGAAGACATTAGTTCATGAGGGGAACTGCTGACAATATTGTCACTCAAGGGGCAAACTAGGGGGCAGGATATTTCAAGCGTTCACAGAATTTGTGGATAAAAATGCAGCTACCAATTCGGTTTGATCACGACTGATGGCGCACTGGCAATGACAGGTCGAACAAATGGATTCAGTGCACTTTAATAAAGATAGCAACAGGTTTCCTGGGTTTCTCAACTATCACTACATACTCCACCAGCAACCTTCGTGTATAAAAACTTTAAACATTAAGTAGGTTATGGATGTTGCAATGAAAACTATATGCTCAATCCGTGCTAGTCTTCACAGACGGCTTTTCTGCACTTAGAGGAAAGGGATGCAGAACACGTGGACCTTTTGCTGCCCACTGACATTAGATGGCCAAGCAAAAGTAAATTTTGCAGCAATTTAGAAAACTGCTGCAAGGGTTAAGAGTTTTTTATTTCTTCTAAGTTTGAATACAAGCAGCTTTTAGATGACCAACGGCTCCTAGATTTAGCGTTCTTAACTGACTTGACAAACATGCTAAACAAGTTCAACCTCAACAAAAATATAACGGACATGATCAGCTCTAACACTTTTAAGGAAAAATTACACCTCCTATCCTCCAAACTGCGGCGCAATGATCTGCAGAATTCTGAAAATATGCGCTCAGAAACAGAGCATCACGGCAAAACGTGTTCAGGTGAACTGTGCAAGACATAAAGGGCAAATGGAAAGCACTGCAGCCGAATTCCACAGGCGTTTCATTGACTTCACAATGCTTGAACCCGTTTCAGCATTCATGCGTTTCCCATTTGGCACAGAAATTGCAGTGGGTGACATTGCCTCCAAAATTGCACCTCTTTTTCACTTGGAGGGAAAGTGAAATTCTGGCTGTACAGAATGACACTGTGCTGAAATCAAGAGTTAAGAAGCACATTCGGGGAGATTCTTGGAACTTACTTGCAAAAGACAAGTACCCCAACCTGAGAGCATGTGCTGCTCAGATAACTGCATTCCTTGGGACAACCTATGTCTGCGAGTCAGCGTTCTCTCATTCTTTTCAATTCTTACCGACAATCACATGGAGGCCTGCTTGAGATGTGCAACCAGCAGCCACAATCCTGCCTAGTAGACAAACTAGTAGACAACGCTCAGTGTCAACGAGCGCATTAGGTAAATACTGTTCATTTTACCATTTCTTTTTTATACATTGTAAAAACATAGTTGAGTTGTTTTGCTTTCAATTAAATGATGCATAGGCCTATAATGGAACAAGTAATAGGTTTATTCCATGCTGAAAAAAAGAAGAAAGAGAACACAACGTTTCGGCCGTGGAGCCTTCTTCAGGTGTGAAGAAGGCTCACCTGAAGAAGGCTCCACGGCCGAAACGTTGTGTTCTCTTTCTTCTTTTTTTCAGCATGGAATAAACCTATTACTTGTTCCTTTGCAGCCTGCGCATGCTGACGCAGCTACCCACCTGAACTACATAGGCCTATAATGCCAGGCTGGTGGGTTATTTATTAAGTGACCATTGCATCACTGAATGGTAGATAACATTAGGTAGGTTGTGGATTAAAGTAGATCGCTCCTCTAAAAAGGTTGGGCACCCCTGCTCTATAAAATACAAAATTGGGAGGCAGAATGTTTGTGCAGCACCTTTTGATATCATTTGGAAACCATCTACCTCAATTTAGAAGCATTTTTTGCATTTGGCAATCAAAACGGCACTCTTTTCAAAAGCTACAGGTTGCCCTACAAACCATTTTCAAATATAATCTGACCTCTTATTTTATTTATCTGGAAATTTTCAATCACTAACTGGTCGAAAGGCAGTGCTACAAAACTGAAATGAAAATGTATAAATTCTAACTAATCCATAAAAAAAATATTCACTTTAACATATCTGCATTCTTTATGTGAAAACCAGTGACATCCACCATTCATATTCTGCTTAGTACCGCTAGATTGTTTCAAGCAGATTTTTTTTAACAATTGCCATCAACTGCTATACAAAATGAAGTTAAATTCCAAAAATTAATTTAAAGTTGCTTCTACAATTCTTTAGTTTACAACTGGTGAGAAAAGATCATGCACACGTTTGTTGATAGATGACATATGTCATCTATCAGTGAAATGCACACCCTCACTTCTTTTGAGATAGTAACTTTTTTTTTTTACTTGCCTGGTCCTGCTCAATGTCATAAAAAACAAATAGGTCCAATAACAGTACCTAAAAGCCAGAGGACCATCTCATAAAAGTGTTTAAGCCATGATATTTATAATAGATCATTAACTGAATTGGTCACTAACATGAGTCAAAAAATAAATACCAAAATTTAGAACAAGTCTGTGCAACACATACATAACCGCTTATAAGCCATAGACTTCTAGCACCTTAACTGGAAAATTAAGACAACTTCTTAGTTTTTAAAGAACATTAGAAGTTTCTATGGCGTATGCTTTTGACCTTTTTGCTATGTTCAGGTGCAAAACAAGTTTGAAAGTCCATAAAACTAGTCCAGTGGTCTTTGTGCATAACCAAAGTGGTTAAACTTGTAAAGTAAAACTTCATAAAGTAAAGCAGATAGATCTGGAGAAGGTTACTTCTTCCTTTGCGTACAATGATGTCCATCAAGAACAAGCAGAATGCCCGTCATACCATCATACATGTGGAATGTGCATCATAACAGCCAGATTCTAGTTACCTACATCTGGCCGCAGATCCAAACTGAACAGCCATGCCAACAGAACACTGATTATGGATTCCAATGTTAAACCAACACTACAATCAGCAATGTTCAATATCTGAGATGGGAATCCCTTCCTACGATTACAATAACCACAAATCTGACCTGTACGACTGAGTGACAAGAAGCACCCTTCATCAAAGCAGGCATCATAGCTGTCAAGAAAGGTAATGTCATAATACATGTCTGCTGCTTCTCATCAGGAGGTACTGTTGTTTTTAGTGATTTTTAGTCACCCAAGAATCACAAAGGATCCACATTCATGCATGACATCAAATAGAAGCATAAGGTCAAAGTGAAGTGGTATGACAAGAATGAATGTTCTTGACTGGGTAAAGTCCTCATGTGGCATTATAGGCAGGGGGTAAATATTTCTGCAAGGCACTATACATAGAGGGGTAATACTGCCGAGTATATTCTCTGCACATTCAATTATATATCCAGGGGTGAGGCTCTGTATTCCCTTCTTTGCTTCTAGACATTCATTAGAAATAAACACCATTCTTTACAGATGATCAACCCAATATAATTAGTGTCTCTTCCTGCCATAAAAAGGGTTTTGGGGGAGGACTACCTTGCCAAAAAAAGTGAATCCAAATCCATTTAAAAAAAGCTCTGCTGTTTTTTACAGGCTGGAATTAAGATGACCGCAAGTGAACTTGTGACTAAACCATCTGGCAGGAAGTCCAGGGATGGTCACTGAGACATGAACATATACGCCCAACAAAAACGTGCAAAAACCATCTGTTCGCTACGTGGTCTTGTGCAAGGAAATAATATTTGCAAAGGAGATAGACAAAAAAATATTCAAAGAGAATATCCAGTTTCTCCAGGTTAATTCAGTGGGTTCCTAAGAGCCACAGGGGCTCCAACAAACTATGTACTAACTTTCAATACTGAACAAATGTCTTAATTGACTACTATTTCACACGTAACAATTTAATTTAAAAAAATCTGTGCATCTGAAAGACTGGGCTTGGCCACCACTATACAATCTAAAAAATCTGGCCTCTTACAATTACACTGTAAATAATACATAGACGTAAAAAAACATCACTGTGTAGTGCTTAGATATAAATATTTACGGTGTGGGAAAAGCTGTCATGAAATATAAAAGTAGACTGCTTATTCTTCATGGAAATGATAGGAGCACTCTGTGCTGCAGCTTACTTTAAAAAATAAATATGAATTCAACTTGGTAGTGCTTTGCAACACTTATTTCACGTGCTAACTTAATATATATGATTGCAGATTTTGATTCTGCTCCAAAAGATTCTCAGCTACTTTCCATAAAGGTGTTTTGATACTCTCTCATGAGAATGAATACTCACTTCCACAATCTTAGGGTGCTTGATTTGGAGATTGAAGGCCTGTTTCAACTCTGAATCTTGCTGTGGTAAGCAAAGATGGCTAACACTCCGTAACCTGATAGATATTAATGTGGAATCTGAGTGAACTGCTATTTAAATACATTCAAACATTTCAACAATACCTGCATGTTCTCAATTCACATTTTTCTAAGAAACATATTTTAGGATTCTCTTTTAAAAATCTTATGCTTATCTTGGGTTGTCTTGGAAACACCCTACAAAGATTAATAAAATGTACTTTCACCAGAAGGTTGCATTATCAGTCATTCCTTAAAACAAAAAGAACACTTAAATCAACAACAATGACCAGTTAAATAACTTAAACGTATTTAAATCTATCAATTTCTTTCAAGTACAAAGTAATACTTTATCTACTTTAGCTTATAATTTAACCATGGCTTTATTTTTCACTGGCAATACAGAGTGAGGTGTAGATCAAACTGTGCATAAAATGATTAAAGTATGTAGAAAGAGAATAATCTTCCATCAGTAGAAGTCTTATACCATATTATGTAAATTCTTCTTCATTCTCATTCAATGAAAACCACTTTTAGTAAATGTTGAGAATTTTTTCAGTGTCACCCGAAGAAGGCTCAACAGGTGAAACGATGAGTTTCTTTTCTTCTCTTTTCAGCATGGAATAAACCTTTACTTGTTCCTTTGTAGCCTACACATGCTGATGCAGCTACTTGAACATACAGAAAAGACAACCATGCCATTATGTAATTTTAATGTACCTTTGGTATATCCCTTTCCACGGTCTTCTAGTAAACTTTGCTTTAAAACACACAAAATGGGTAAAATAAAAAAATTAACTTTTGGATTTGAGGTGATAGGTAGGTATCCTTCAGTTTTTCTTGCAAATAAAGGCTGTGTTTAACAGCATTCATGTAATGGAATATGGGAAAATCCCATAGATGAATATCTCCTCTTGACAGCTTCAAATTATTTGGATTTGAAGCGTCTTACAACAGTATTTTTTAAAAGAACTTAATGGATTCTGCCAATGGACAAATTATTCAAAGCATTCATGCCCCAAAATTTGTATTCGCGTATGGGAATTCTAACAATCACACTCCCCCAATCAACACTAATGTATTTAATCTATATTTATGCTTTATAGATATCTGGATTTTCACAATTTAAATAGAGGGATTACTAGCAACTACAGTTGTTCATAAATCTAACCTAGTCTTTAAAAGCCAGACTAAGAACAACAAATCACACTATGCACCTCAATTATGAATTTATTACTGGAAGACAAACATGATAACCCACTTCCAGTGAAAAGTACATTATTGTCTGGACAGAATAGAGTTACGTATTCCACAGAAAGAAAAATGATTTGCATCACTGTAAATCAGTAAGCCACACCAATTACCACTGCAAAGATTGTAATGACTTTTTTTATCTCAAAATTGTGATTGAATGAAAGATGGTATAAATCAGGGATATATCTAATTGTTCAATAGAGTTTCACTAATAGGAGGGAAGGCTCAAATTGGTTTGAAGTAATTAGTGTATAATCTCTGCAATCATTACTACAATTTGCAATGACCTAAAACCTGATCTGGTATAGACAGAGTAGTCAGGTATACATATTAGATCAGAAAGCAATATTAACTCTACCATAAAAAGAAGATTTTTTTAAAAAAGATTAAGATAAAACTCATGACTGGGCAAACACCTGACAGCAAACAATTTAACAGACAAGCACCGTGCATGCAAGTACTACTGCATGCAGGTAGTAACAAACAGTGCCCTCCAAGTTTATTCAGACCCCAATGGAAATGGGAAACAAAAATAGCAAAAAGTCATAGATTAGGTAAGTCTCACTTAAATTGTTATAATTTCATATATTAATCATAAAAATACTGCACAAAGCCATAGTTTTTGTATTTAAATTCCAGATCACATTTATTCACATCCATATTTACAATACACATTTGGTCAACAAACTATAGAAAGTAGCAGCCAGAAGCTTTTCAGAACTTAAAGGAACATCCTATATCAAGAGGCAGAAAGAACTTAACCTTTTTAGCCCTGAAAAGAGAAGACTATAAGGGGACTTGATCCCATTATTCGAAAACCTCAAAGGCAATGACAATGTTATCTGTTGACGTCTTCAGATTAAACAGTAAAACATGAGCAGAAGACAAGTGGAAACCACTGTGGAAGTGCATTTTTGTGAATGGGAGGCACTTATTTACATAAAGTTTAGAGAAAAACGAGCAAACTACCCATCCATGTTGTCGAAGCCAATTATACCTTGGATCCCTTCAAGAAACAGCTGGATGAGATCCCTGAATTAATAATATACTACCATTAGACTGTCCAAATGTCCTTCCCTCATAAGCCTCTCATATTATATAACAACTCTTAGGGTCTTTTTTATAGAAACCAGCTGTTTCACATTAATTCATATAAGTATAAACTTAAGCAAGTCAAAATCTTGTCAAAGCAGAAAAATGTTAAATGAAAATACCAAATTCAATGAAGCTCACCATTTCAAAGCCAAGGAGCTCCACTATGCATTACAAGATAGTTATCATTAATAGTATGACTATTTTAAAAAAATTTAACTACCACATTCAATCTAGATTTGAATTATTTTGAAATTGAGACATACTGTATATAGTCTGCTTCTCCCTGCAGGTAATTAATATAATTTTCATACTCATGAACAGGTCACCCAGACAACCCCAAATGGCCACTGAGGTAACCTCCTCACATAAATTTTAAAAAGGAAAAAAAATGTTCCAAAATACTAATTTTCAGAAGGCCTAAGAACGATTCAGGAAAGCAGACTGGCGTTAGGTGGAAAGGCACATGGATCTCCTTCCAAAGGTACAAAAGAACTATAAAGGTGTGAGAAAAATGCAGATGTTAGGTGAATATGACAACAAATAAGTCTAATTAATTGCACTTATAGGCTGAAAAAAAAGGACAAGAAACAGTAAAGGGGTTGTAAAGGTCACATTTTACATGATTGCTCTCAAATGTTTCAACTAGCCAAATTATTCTATTTTACACTTTTATTCACAACTTGTGATGTATTTCCTTCTATCAAGCTTTAAATAAACACTTCCACAAAGTAACATACTGTGTTGTATCAAATGGTTATTTTAATTCTTAAACTTTCATTCAGTTTCATAAAATTATTTTCAATTTGAATTATACAGATTAACAAGAGAGACACAAAATGGAAGTCTAAAGCATGTAAAGTTTAAAATGGTTACCCTGTGCACAACTGAAAAATGGCAAGTGATGCACATAGACTAACCTTGATATACAGAACTGTAAGCAGAACAATGCTGTACACTTCACATATAGAGTATACTTTGCCCATTAAAATAATCATAGCCCATGTGTAATGAATAAAGGGGGTATCATTTATTTTTAAATCAAAATGGTGGAAAGGAAACCCAGCACTGGAACTAGTATTTTCCTTGCAGCCCAAAGACTCTGCCTCCCACAGTAGGCCCTGAATAACCCAGTGGAGAAAGAAATCACACACTCTAGCTCCATAGGGCACTTTTCAGAGCAAAACTGTTTTTAGAGGTCTCAGATTTGTTTAGACCCCACCACCTAAATATTACATGTAACTATAATTAAATGTAATAAAAGTTATTAATTAAAACTGGCCAGAAGAGGTGAGTAAAGTGTCTACAGTGATTGCTGAAAGGGACTGTACCAGTGGTTTCAGGGGAGCTGCTCATACAACCAGCAATAAACAGCCTTAGCACTGGTAACATGTGGACCTACCTACGATATAGCCATTAACTGGACAGTAGGAAGCATCTAACCTCTGAGGCAGTAAGGTCTTTCAGCTTGGACATCTACTGCTTGGTTGCTCAACACCATCCCTCCCGTGGGAGGAGTGAAGGAATAATTCACATCCATGCAGACACTGATGCCAATAGCTTTATGCCAGCAGCTACTACTTTCAGGCCTGTCTAATTTAGAACCAGTCATTGAGAAAGCAGAGCACAAATAGGTGGTATTATCTTATTAAGTGTTAAAGCATGGTACAAGATGGACCTAAACCAAGGGGGTGATGAGAAAGAAGTCAGCTGGGGGGTGGAATCCCAGATTGCAGGATGCAAGGGCACCTACAGTGTGACTGCTCATGGTGGAAAGGGCTGACAGGAAACAGGGGCAGGGTGGCTGTACAAAGGGAGGGCTGCCCCAAGCAAACAGGCAGCCAGACAATCAAACCCTCACACCTGAATAAGACTCCACGGACGAAACGCTGTGTTTTCTTTCTTCTTTTTTTCAGCATGGAATAAACCTACTACTTATTCCTTTGCAGCCTAAGCATGCTGATGCAGCTACCCACCTGAACTCTTAAAATCAAAGCTGACCTGTCAAGAGTGGTCCACCTTTCACATCCTATGCATGACCAAGAGTATGTATTTTGCTGCCCTAGACAACACAAGCTTTAAGCCAGGACGAAGAGTCACCTGATCGCCACTCTGGGGAAGGGTTGAAAGTTGCACGAGACCTGATGTGGCTAAGGATCCCAGGAATGTGGTGCAGTGCTAGTACAGGAGGAGTCCTAAGGAGAACAGGCAATCACCTCCTCCCCCCTTAGTGTAAGGAATTATTTGGTAGCACAGTTCAAGACCATTTGTCACTGTGGGCAGTCTAACAGCCACCTCTTAACTTTTGGTTGGCCCCATAACCGAATGCAGCTGCCCCTGTTCCAGTGCATCAGGCCGAAAGGATACACAGGAAACCTAGCAATGGAATCCAAAATTTCCCCCACAGTCCAGAGGCTTTGTGTCCAACCAGACTTTCTGAATAGCCTGGAGGAATGTCTGGACAGTGTTGTGAGCAGAACTTCATTGAGATCTCAATTTTGTTTAGGCCTAGCATTTTGTAAATACTTAAAGGTGGTAATATGACCTTGATATGCAAACATATCCATCCTTTATAATGAAATTACTAAATTCACATTTTTTATATTTATACAACCTCCTTTAATACCAGGTACTGAAACTATTTAGTAATAACACCTTTAAAAAAACATTCCAGCTCTAAAGAGAAAAGTACAGTCCAGAACACTCCTGAATTTCACATTGCTTTCACTCAAAACGTTAGCTGGTTTTTGCCTTACCACAATAGCATTAGGAGAATGCATCAATGCCTTCAGTTCATTGAGGTCATTTTCAGCCTGTGGAACAAAAGAAATAAAAATGGTTAGTTCAGCATTTTCATTCTGAAGTAGTGCTTTTCTAAAAAAAATCCATAATCAAAACAAATGGAAGAATAAAGAACAAATATTTACACTTGCTATATGCAGTGCTGAATATACAGAATACTGTATATAGGACTGGGGACATGACCCATAGAGTAGTAAAACAGACTTTCCACTACAGCAGTTATAAAGAACTAGTTGTTATGTCTGACATCACCATGGAATCATGTAAACCTGCAATGCTACAGTGCAGTTTTGAGTTTTAATTGGAATTAATGAAGAAAATGTATCAGTATCAAGATACTGCTCAGAATCTGCCTTTATGGTGGCATCCTTTTTAAAAAAAACTGGCCTAGCTGCCTTTTGCCACAGAGATTCTTTAGTTACCATACATTCCATTGCCCTAATTACGGATAATGCTGCCTACATTGCAAAGACAATTCAATCAAAAGAATCAATCCTAAAACACATATCACCTTGTCCCACTCCCCTTCCATAACGTGGTTGCGGAATTTGGTGGCAGCAGGGTGCTCCAAACGGCATCCAGACTCTTGCATTAAGAGATCAACTGTTTGGCTGTGGAAAACAATTGTTTTATTCAGAAATCAAAAGAAAAAAAAATGAAGTGTTTTATTTCCCAAAGATTTCCACAAGTTAGAAACACTTCCATTTTCCACCAGTCAGTTACCGTTTCCTTTTCCTGTGAGTGAAATGCCATCAAACCTATATTTTTTTTTTTTTAAGAGCCATGTCTGACTTCAATATCTACTTCAAATACAGACCTTGTAGCGCCACTACTAATTTAAACAGCACTCTTAACACTCAAAAGAGCACTGGTTATACAGCCATGGTAAAACATATCAGTAATCTTAATAAACACATTGAAAAAAGCTTTAAGTATTTATTTAAGTATATTTTATTTTTAATATAAATTAGAATATAACATCAACCATTTGAACTTAAGATAAATAAAATAAATATTAACACATTTGAATTCCAGACACTACTTGGATTAATAGTGTCATAATCCATAATTGCCATAATCAAGATAAAACAAACATTGGATTTGTTCTACAATTTGGACTGTTGTCAATATTATCCTGAAGTACTGCATTTAATGCAGTATGTATGCAGTTTAATCCTATAATGCCTGGTTTCTAAGCAAGGTCACAGATCACGTTCATACAATGTTAAACGGTACTTAGCATGAGAGAGTGTGAAATGCTTAATATGCTATTGACATTGTAAACAAACAAAGGGAGCAGGTTATATTGAGATTTCCCAACATCTGGAAGCTTAAACAGCTGTTATAAAATACATTCAAGGGTTATCATAAGACCACAGAGAAGTACTCCTACTCTTCCTACATTCTGAAACTTGCCACAACATAGAACAAATACAATTGTGACAGCTTCCTGGCTAATTGTTTATTTCTGCTTATGATGTCTGCTCCCAGGCCACCCTGTCACAGAAAAATCTACTGAATTATAGTCTGACCGTAGCAGCAAGCACCCACTTATGCAAATGCACCATCATTTTTATTTTTGAAAACATAATACGTTACATCTTAAGCCGGGGAACTCGAGTTTATGTTATGACACCTCCACAGAGCATTGCTGAGGCAAACAGACCCTGCAGACAAAGCCTTTTTCTCCAGCTGCCCGCAAAACCTGTTTCGACGTTTAACTTCACTTCCTTAATTATTGGGACACAACGATCTAAAGCAAAAGTACCTCTACACAAAAAAACGACAATGTAAGCAGCAGTTACTGCTCATTTCACTGCAAACCTCGAATCCCCTTCAAAACAACATTCTTATTTTCAGATTAAGAAGCAGTCTCGTTATTGCGGCTTGGTTAATGACTTTATCCTTTGTACGAAAGGTCTCTTGTGCATCTTTCGACATGAAGCAGGTGATGTAATGCGACTTTTCACAGCCATTCAGGAACAAATACCTTTCTTGGGTACACACTTCATTCTCTTCAGAGATTTTGAGTGCCATTTCCAAAACGGCCACAAGATATTGGTGCTGCATTGTGCAAGATGGAACCCCCCCCTCCCCCAACATGTTTGTGTCTCTTGCGTCGATTTTTCTCCTAGATTCTTTATTATTTCGTACAATGGGAGTTTTGGAATAAATTTACTTACTTAAGGCCTAACCCATGGAGATGTTGCCCTATGAGCCTGATGACATCTTCCTCAGACTGCGAGAGCCTTTTCTTTTTCTTCATGGTAGCCCCAACCTCCGAGCCAGAGGCAGCAGCGCTAGAGGTGGCTGGGGCCCCAGAAGGTACCCCCGAAGAAGCCCCATTATTACTGACATTATTCCCGTTGTTACTACTAGATATCAGTCCGTTCGAATGTGCACCCCCGGCGGAAGAGGACTCTCCGTTCTGTGCGGTAGTAAGGCAGGAAAGCTCCTGGTCTTGTCCCTGTCCTGCCCCGTTGGACTGCATGTTATTAATGTTACTGTTAACGAGGTTTCTGTTAATGTGGATGGCAGGCGTAGCAGAAGGATGTGGAGAAGTTGCAAGTCCTAACACCACCGCAGAGAGGCCCGCTGTCCCTGTCGAAGCCCCGGGCTCTCCTGCTCCCTCCGCCGCCGAGGCTCGGTGTTTCTTCCGCGGGGGCGGCGACGCTCCGCCGGTGTCCGAGTCGGAGGAGGAGGAAGCGGAGGCCAGAGTTTCCTCGCCGAGAGCGGCCGTGGTTAGAAGCCGGTGGGCCCGGGGATGGGAAAGGAGGTGTCAGTTCCCGGGATTCAGAGCTCTTAACCCGGCCAAAAACGCTCTGTTTCTCTCGGCTGTCTCTCCGTTTTTTGTTGTTGTTTCTCTCAAAACAGCTGCAGCCCCTAATGGAGTCCAGACATACTGACGTCACCGGAAATTCCTATACTACCCTGCTTCCGGGGGCATAATTATATAATCCATAGGTGGCGCATGTAAACATTATTTGCATATTGATTTTCGTGTTGTACTGTTTCGCACTGAAGATAAGTTTTTAAGTGTGAATTCCATATTACATTAAAAAATAATCTCTGCATGTATTACTTTGGAAAGAGCCATGAGCATCAATAATGTTCATAATAATAAATATTCATTTGAAAATTTGGAGTGTTACGTGTTAATTGATCATAATCTGAATATTTAAAAATTCAGTTATCATGAATAATTTAATTTGGTTGTATACTTTGTTTTTTTTAATTTACAAGATCTAACTCTATATCAGTAATCAAGAACAACTATAAGAAAGAGCACCAGTGCTCTTCTGCAGAACTCACAGACTGCATGATGCACAAAGGCAAGGTAACAGATTGTATTGTGTTTGTCTGCTTTGTTGTACTGTACATGTTTGATGGTGCTTCACACGCATGTTACAGTATATAATGTCAGGAGTCTGAATTGTGAACTCATAACCATGGCCTCTAGTTCTGTCATACCAGGGATTAAATTAATTTCAGGCTGTGTGTACTGTATGTGTGCTTCTCTGCTGTGCGGTGTCCACATGTTTGAGCACACAGAACAGTGTGTGTTGGTGCCTTGGTACTGTAGGTGAACTTGTTTGGAGCAGAGGCCCAACAGTTTTGGCCTGAGTAGGAAAATATGACATGTTATAAATTATAGTGCTTGCTTAAGTACCATTGTTATATGAGACAAATTATTTTTGAACAACAAGACAGTCTCATACCTCACAGATACAGTTCTTATGATTACACACATGACATTCAAATATTGCAATATGAACATAAGAAAGTTAAAGAGAGAAGACCATTCTGCTATTCTAACTTGCTGTTTAGCCATTTTATGAAAAGGAGAATCTTATCAGTTTACATTCCATTCTACATTTTCAGATTTTAAGTTTTTTAACTTTATCTAATTTTTCTCCCACTTGGTGATTCCTTCCTTAAAGACGCCACTTTCATTTAGAACATCAGTCAGTGTCTTCCTGTGTGTGTAGAACTTATACCTGTCAAACTCACATTTTTGTACTATTTTGGTCAATCGGTATGAATAAGGAAGAACAAATAAAGATAGTTCCAGCATGACAGGGAGATGTAAGCCAGTTTTCTAAAAGTAATGAGAGTACAATGTAAAAAGCAAGTCAAAGCCCCCAGCAAATCTCATGTTATAAAGCACAAGGCTGGGAAGATGTAAAAATGAATCGATCATGTCAGGACATGGAGAATGTCAGGGTATGGAGAAGATCAAATCATAAACTTGATATTTGCACATACAGTACAGTATATCACGCAGAATGTTCTTGGCGATAAAAGAGCACCATCTTAATGCATGGAATTAAAAACGTTCAAGTGAGACTGTTGACTGGAAAGTGGTGAACAAGTATTGGAGTTACAGAACTCTTCAAAAATTAAGGATTTCTGCAAATATTGTGAACTGTAAGAGTCTCTCCCTACTGGAGAGTTCCATGATTTTGTTCAAATCATGCTAGTAGAAATGACAAGAAACAATACTGTATCTGTCATCTGAAGTTCAAATCTAGATTCTCTGTCTTACCGATGGCTATTTTAACCACTGAAAAAAAACATACAACTCTTTTGAAATTGTGCAGTAATGCTGGACAAAGTTAAACCTGGCCGAATGTATTCTTCTGTAATATTTTCCAACTATAGTAAATGTATCTTTCATGATAAAATGGAAGTCAAGTTTAATCAGAAGGTCTCAAGTGGAAAAGGTATAATTGAAAAATGCTGCTTCATAAGGTTATGAGCTACTTTGTTCATCTCCTTAAACTCATTTTACCATGCCGCATATTACTTATAACAACAAGGAACCTGTTAAAATTGTGTTGGTTTCCTGGTAACAGAACATAAAATGAAAACCTTTTTGGCTGAGTATACAGTACGAGTCCAGTTTTCCAATTTTCAAAAGCAATTTAATTATTAAGTAATGATCCTGACACTGTGTCAGAAAATAAGAATACATCTATAGTACTGAGATCAACTAATAAGAAAAGTTTAAATCACTTTAATTGTCTTTTTTTCAGTCATAGCCTCTTTCTAAAAAAAAAATCAAATTGAATACAGTGTAGTTGTACTTAATATGGTTGTATCATATTAATGATCATCAATTTTCTAACCACTTCTATTAAGTCTATCTCAGCAAGCTAATAATAATCTTATATTGTGCTTCATGCTAGCTGTCTTCACTAAACATTGTGTTTAAAAACTGGAAATGTGTTACCCTTCTCCTAAGCCACTTTTCTCAAGGCTTGCTATTTGGATTTTGTGTCTCTAACTATAAATTAAGTTTTTGAAGCATCATTTTACAAATGTTAAGGTGCAAAACAACACATTTTTCAAAACACCATTAAGTAACGTGATGAAAATATGGGATTAGGTGAGCTACCAAAAGATGTATGAATGCACTCATAAAAGTAAATTGTTGGTATTGTTTTCAGTTACTGTATGTAGGCCCATGAAATAAAAATAGAACAAAGTTTCAGTAAGCTACGGTCACAAAGCAGGGCACACCGTGGACTCGACCTCAGGCCATCGCAGGGCAGACACACAAACACAGACATGCACACCAAGGCCAGTTTTCCCAGAAACCAATTAACCTACCAGTATATCTTAGGACTGTGGGAAGAAGCTAGAGTGCCTGGAGGATACACAGGTGAACATGAGGACAACATACAAACTCCACACTAGTACCCCAGATAGCACCCTAGTTATAGAATTGAACGTAAGGCCCCAGCACTGCGAGGCACCTACTTTCCTTTGTACTTATTATTTGTTTAATGTAATTCATTTTACAAGTAACATACTGAAGAAAACAATTATATTTATTTACTGTATATTCTGCTTTGGTAAAAAAGAGTAATAATTCAGGCACACTGGGTTAAACAAATATTTATGAGTAATAGCAATATAGACATTAAACAACACACAACAAACATTCAACATATACAGTAAGTTACACTATTTAAAAATTTATAAAACAATGAATTCCAGAGGCTTATTGTATGTCCTGACCTACCAGAAAAACTGCTACTAAGTATTCAAATGGTCTATAACACCTATAAAGGTCAATAAGAGAGATTAACCTGCCTCCTAAAACAACAGAACATGACCTAAAGTTAATTCGCTCTCTCTGTAAACCCGTTCACAACATGAATGGGAACCGGGCGGAGCGGTGGCTCTGTGGCTAAGGATCTGTGCCTATGGCTGGAAGGTTGCCAGTTGAAATCCTGTGGCTGGCAAAGGAATCCTACTCCATTGAGCCCCTGAGCAAGGCCCTAAATTCCAGCTGCTCCAGGGGTGCCATATAAATGGCTGACCCTGCGCTCTGACCCCAAGCTTCTCTCTCCCTGTCTGTGTGCCTGCGTGTCTCATGGAGAGCAAGCTGGGGTATGTGAAAAGACAAATTCCTAATGCAAGAAATTGTATATGGCCAATAAAGTGATCTTATCTTATCTATCTCCCTATTCCAAAAATGCATTCAATAAACCAGAGGAGGCCTTTTTTAACCCAGGGATTCTTTACATAGAAAAACAGAACAACAGAATGGGCATTGCTTTAAACAAGATTACTTACAAATACTTAACTCCGACATGGTATTTCTGGATGATCTTGACAAGGAGCTCTTGCCTTCTGTTTTTCTGTCTCTTGCTGTCTCTTTTTTAGGCTCTGTATCTGTCTGTTTTATGCAGTGTTCCTAGGCAGTTGATGATACCCTTAATCATTTATCAAGAACTTAATTAACTAAAGTAAGCTTTACAGTTGCTTTGGTCACTGAATCTCACACCAGTTAATCTCAGCAAACATGTCCTTGCTTTGAAGCTCTCAAGACCTGGAAGTGCTAAAAAAAGCCAGGTGCCATCCATTGTATCTAGATTCTTCAAGGCACTTTAGTAGTCACCGTACATGTAACAATATTTACAACTTTAACATTAACAAATCAACACATTCTGTCATAGTTAGAATTCATTTCAGCCTATGGATGCAAATAAATAGAGCATTTTTGCACAATAATCTGCTTCATTGGAGCCCAAAAGAGAATCCCTTCTATTTGTGATATTGTCAAGTGTCAGCTTAAAGAATGATGGACTTGTGCAAATGTGGTCAAATGCTGAGTGCTTCTCACAGTGCACAGATTGCAGAAAGCCTTCTTTCAAAAATGGCCTGGCTCACTGCCTTAGGGTGCTATGTTGCTGTGTTACGTATATTGCCAGACTAAACATTGCCTGCAGCACCTATGAGTTTTCATTGCAATATTGATAGAGGTCCTAGAATACCCACCTCATAACCTTGTCCAGTCAGCCAGTGATTCCGAATTCTTTGGTCAGTTAAAGAAGCGTTATTTCAACGATTTGCAAATACTGTAGCAACAAAATTCAGAAGGGAACTGAATGTTGGCTCCAGAATTCTAACACAGATTTCAAATTCAGATTTAACTTGAAATTGCAATGACCTGGACTTGAATCAATTTGCTTGGAAAATGACTTTGGTGATCAGGACTCAGTTTCAACTTGGAATTTTGTGAAACAACACAGACTATGATATTAGTGACTCAGCTCCAGCTTATAAAATTTTTAATATTACGATATGTAGAAGCTGCCACAAGCTTAAAATTTTTTCAGATGTCTAATTGAAGATGTGTAATTAAGACTCAACAGGGTTATGGTATTTGTATCACTTACTTCACTGACAGGCAGGATTATCCTGGTCGTTGTAATAAAAGTGATCTGAAAACATTGTCGTTTTACCATGAGTGCATCTCAGGATATGTTACAATAATAATATAAAATCCTTCTGTCTACAAATGATGACTGTAAATATTTTTCTAAGCACAAGAGGGCAATGTTAGACAAACAAATGTACTAAAGAGAAACCACATTTGATTAAGTGGCTACCTCATTACAAAATCTTGTTTTTATTTCACAGATTTAAGAGATTTGAAAAGTATCTGGATAGTGCAATATCATGAAAAGTTGTGCACATTTACTTTCTTCAGTCTGTCCATTAACAATGATTCAGAGATGGACAAAAGCAGCAGGTCTGGAAAAACATTGTATAGCTGTAGAGGAGTCTGCACAGAGGGTTCTCTAGCAGCTCAACCTGATAGAGATAGAGAAAGAGTATCTTACAGGCTCATCGAGGGTACTGCCAGTGTGTGTGTGCAGTTCCACATGCTATCCATTATAACAGCCTAATCTCAAAATAATCTTATATTGTGCTTCATGCTACAGTAGCTTTCTTCACTAAACATTGTGTTTAAGAACTGGAATTTTTTTACCCTTCTCCTAAGGCAATTTTCTCAAGGCTTGTTATTTGGATTTTATGTCTCTACCTATAAATTAAGTTTTTTATGCATCGTTTTACAAATGTTAAGGTGCAAAACAACACATATTTCAAAATGCCATTAAATGTGATGAAAATATGGGATGAGGTACCAAAAGATGTATGAATGCACTCATAAAATAACATTGTTGGTATTGTTTTCAGTTATTTAGGACCATGAAGTAAAAAAAGAACGAAATCAAATTCAATTAGAAAAACCCACTTAATAAGGCATGCAATCACCCCCTCCAACAATAAACACAATAAACACAGAATTGACAGCTTGACAGCTTGAAGGCAACAAATTCTTCTCTTGTACAAGGAGGCATCTGAGGCCCTGGATGTTTCCTTGGATGTGGTTGACACATAGATTTCCAGACAGTCCTTATGAGCAAGATCTTCACATCACTTTCAAGGTACTGATAAAGCAGCCAAACTGTACTGTATGTGAGCACACACTATCCACTATTAGAAAAAAAATACAGACAACAAAGACAGAACTTCTAACAGAGTGAAAAGATTATTGGATCTCTTCTCTGTCTCATACTCTAGTCAAGGACCAGCATTCAATGACATGGAGATATGGGCAGCCATTCATCATGGTGACTGCCCAGTCAAGGACACCACCACTTCTGGACCTGTTCCATGAAGTTATGTTCACTGGACAGAGTTATTTCTGCCATCAGGATCTAGTGGCCTATTCATACTAATTCATACAAATGTGGTAATAATAATTAAGGTTTTGTTGGCATTTTACCCATATACATTTAGAGACATTTTTTTTCCAGCACCAGCTATCCACTATGTTCTAAGTGCTTTATCCAATACAGGAAAGCCAGAGCCTATCATGGCTCTGAGTGTGGGAATTCTGAGTGTGGGTTTATGTTGAGGGGCATTCTTGGTCTTGATAAACACACTATCAGTCCTGACTCTGGTATAGTGCATATTTAGGACCATATGCAGACGGTATAATGTGGAAGAGACTGGAGAAGGGCTACGGGGAAAAAAAGTAGGTGAATGGACGGAAGGACAGACAGGGGGCGGTGCCGACGGTGATCCGGGTGCAAGGGGGAGCACAGGCGAACAAGTCCAGTAAGAGTCCAAAAGGGAAAAACGGGGTGCAATCCAAAGTCCAGGTAGCCGGGGGATCAATCCAAGACAAACAGTTAAAAACAGGAACTGGGACGGAACCAGAACAGGAACAGGGAAGTTAAAACAGGATGACGAGACCAGACGCTCTGAGCCCCGGACTCAGATGGTCAGGACGCCGTGATGAAACCCATGCCATCGGGTCTGTCCTGAACCCGCTGGTAGGCGGGGTTCCAGGCATCTGTCTTCCAATGCTGGGCCAAGAGTTTAGGAGGCACGTGACTTATATAGTGATGGGTTAAACAGAAGACAGGTGCACGTAATAATTAAACAAATAATAAAAGGTCAGAGCACCGTCTAGAGGAGGGATGATGACCGTGACAAAAGCATTGTGGAGAATATCCTCAGTAAATAAAAAAAGCTGCATATTATGGGTTAATTATTGGAGGTTAGTCATGTTGCTGTGTAAAGAAAAATCCAGTGGAACCTTGAGATTGGCATTGTTTTCAGAATAGAGGAGAGTTTTTAGTATGTCTGGGTAGTATGGGAGTGTATTATACTGATGTTTTCAGTCTCTGGTGGCAAGTAGAGTCTTATGTTCAGAAAATGAATTGTGGTGGATTATATATTAACACTGAATTTTAGATGTGGATGGAAATTGGTATAATGACTTAGAAATTTCTGCAGTGGAATGCAATGGGTGGCTTTGCCAGAAAACAATTTATAGCCCAGAGTGCATTAACCTTGACCCAGATACTTTATTCTTCATCATTGTGCTTATCCTGCTCATTTATATTATGTTTGTAAGCTTCATAGTCTCTGTACCTTCAGTACAAAAATGTTCAAATTAAATTTTTACTTTTAAAAATGTTAATTTGATTTGAATTGACATAATCTAAGCATGGAGAACATACAATTCTTTCTCATACCCAAAGTTTTATTCTACGGAGCCTCAAGGCTGAGAAGGTTTAATGAATCTCATGTGCATATCATTACCCTCATTAGTGCGATCTTTCTACACCATTTGTATACAGTGGTTGAATTGTGAATATTTAGAGGATGTTAGTGAACAGAGTCTTATTTTTAAGACATTTGTTTTAATCATTTTCATCAGCTTTAAGGCATGTCTTTCAGCGGTTGGTGAATATGGAATTTTATAGTATGCCCTTTATCTTTGGCTCTGACCCTTTCTTGTGTCCTTTGTTAATGAGGTTTTTAATATTCAGTCCAACATTTTACTCCTCTCAGAATGGAACAACACAAGCACAATGCATCACCTGGAAAGAAGAATTTGCAATATGTTATGGGGAAAAAAAACAGGGTATGGAGTTCATGAATACTGAAACCAAAGCAAGATACATTTCTGGAAAGCCTTCAAGGTTGCACATATCTATTTTCACTGTTAGATTTTACTGAAACTGATGAATGTTCTGCTGATATCCCATACCATACAGAAGCAATTTGTCACTCAGAAGAAGCTCCAAAGTTATACATTATACTTTATACATTAGTCATAGCTGGCCAGAGCACATTTTCTCCAGGTCTACAGTCATGACAACTTTTTGAAGACAATTCTAAGCTGTTAGAACTCCAACAGTGTTTATTCACTGCGGGCATTCAAGAGAAAGGTGGTGAAATTCACTAAGCACACACTGTATTTACAGTGAAATAACTTGCATATTTTCTTTTCAAATTATGTCATCACAAGCTTTGAAAATGCTGTGACATCAATAAACGTCTCACAATACTTGGGCATAGTAAGAGCACCAGAAGAGAAAACCTATACAAATTATTTTTAAAGCGTGAAACAAAAATATTTTTTAACAGAATAAAGCATCGGGAGATGCTCTGGAAAAAAGTAGCAATACATGTGGTTGTATTTTGGGGAAAAAAAAGAAGTCTTGCAGAGCAAGCCATATCCCCAAGGTTCTCCAGAACTCAACAGATATTAAAAACTGTTGATTTCAACTCAGAAGGCAGTGACTGGTGTGTGTAGAAGATCAGCTGCAAATGGTGGATCAACATTTTACCCAACTGCAATATTAACCTGTTTTTTAACTTAATAGACAGATCAACTTAAGATATTTTAAATGGTTTGTGAAAAAATATATGACTGTCCTTTACATATGTTCTGCACATTGTGGTCTCTTTCCAAATGTCAATGTTTAAACCTACAATGTTATTTTTTCCCTGAACTACCCACATGAAACAGAAGTTTGAAAACCATTTAGAAAATGTTTTAAAACACTAAAAAGTTCATAATAACTAATAACATGAGGAATAATGGAACAAGATAAAACAAGGTAAAACCTTCCATAGTTTTAAGGCCCAACCAATTTTTGCAATCACCAGTGGTGTTTTTTTCATATCTGAGGTGAGGGCTACGACCCCTGCGATTTCACAAAGGAGAAGATGACGAAGGCAGACTCCTCCCACCTGCTCAGCAGAGCCAATCGGCTTTGGATATGTCACAGGCAATGCAGCTGTACTGGAGGTTCAGTACTGTGCCACCTGCCTCACCAACACCTCCACAAATCTGCAAGAGCCTGGGTGAACATACAGGTTAATGTGTTTTGCTAACAGCCCTGGACCACACATCCTCCCCTACCCTTAGCCAATAAGCCAAATGTGTAGAAAAGCAAATCTTGAAACTATGAGATCTGCCTTTTAAATGTTTATCATTTAGTTTGATCATTTTAATTCAACGCAAACATAGGCAGCTCAACTCCTCAAGGCCACTTTTCAATGAGCAACTGATTCAATTCTAACGTTGTCTGTGATGTGTTCAAAATCAAATGACTAAATAAAGGATATGCTTTCTGATCTAAATATTAATTAAAATTAATTAGAATTAAAATGGAACACTAACTAAAGGATCCTGCAGGCCTTGAGTAAAACACCACTTGATTTAGGTCTTTGCAAACAACCTTGATTGTTGACCACATCAAGCAGTACATTGTTTTGTGAAATATAATTATCTTCACAATTGCAGACCATTTGGGGAAATTTGTTTTTCAGCTTAAGATTCCAAAAAATGTATCTTTTGAACCACAGAATTGTGATTGGTGAAAAAACAATTGATGTGTATGTAAAGAAAAAGCACAAATTTCAAATCAGAACTTTTAATAAAACTTTCTTCTTGTTCTTAAATATATATATATAATATGTAATATAAAGAGGAGCAGAAGCAGTGACAAGAATTAGCACAGAGACCAGTGCAGATTGACAGAGTTTCTTGTTCAAAGTTTGGATCTGAACCTTTTTAAACCTCAGAAGGGATCCAGGACCAATTGAAAGTGTTATAATCTGAACTGCCTTAACATTTATTGTTTACAGTTTAGCTTTATTATTTTTATTAAGCAGTCATTCTTTGGCCTACATGAATGAAAAAAAAAATACTCCTGTCATTTAATTTCCAGTTTTGGTTTGATATCTTCACATTATTTATTATTTTTACATTATATAAGCAACATAAATCTAACTGAAGGGTAATTATTAAGCACAAGACACTTAAGAACCCCTTGTTTATTTCCGCATGACCAATATGTGTCACAAATGTCATTTTATTCTGGAGTCTATTTCATATTCTACTGTTTAAAACATTGGTTTAGCACACATAACAATGGGCCAGATATTCAAAGATCCTGCAGACTTAATTTTTGCTTGATGATAAAAATTAGTGCTGATTTGCGGTTCTGGGAAGAATAAATGTTAAAAAAAAGTTTTAAAATCTGAATGGATTTGAACCAAAACAATTCTCAACTACCGTCTAAATATGGACTGCTGGGTGTCCATAAAAGAATTTCCCCCAGGGGACAATAAAATCTTATCTTATCTTAAATAAACGGTGTTAAAAAGCAAATTTAGAAATTTTCATACTAATATGTTTAGTTTAATAAATGTTTGTTATCACTATATTTATTCATTCTTTGTATATTTTCAAAGTTATCTGGACACTGACTCAACCTGACAAACTTACAGAGGGTAACAATACTTATGCCTGCAACTCTATAAGGTGCACAACTGTAAATGAAACTGTCAGCTCAGATTTCCACATCTGAGAAATTACCGTCTTGATTTACAAGCAAAACATAAAATCATTTGCAACATTTGTACTTGTTATGCCAAATTGTATTGCCTCAGTCAGCATTTAGGACTTTCATATTTTCGAACAGGGAGAGGGAGACAAAATGCAAATGACGTAAATTAAGTTAAAGTATGGGGTGTGTGTGAGAATGTTCTCTATCTGCTAAAGGCAACAATTGTTTTTGTTCACCTAATAGGGACTGCATTTCAGCCCATCAATGCATCCCTAATACTAATATTGTAAATCAGATTGTAACCAATTGGTGAGTTAAGATTCCAATGACTGTGTTTCAGACTCAATACATACAGTATGCTATGTGAAATCAATTAGCCATCAAATTATCAATATAAAGCATTTCAAAATAAAAACAGTTTATGGAGATGCATAGTAATGCAATGGGAGAGAAGAGTGGGTAGCTCTCGAAATGTGGATGTTGGACTGATTTACGTATCTTGTAAGTTGACCAGTTAAATGCAGCTGATTTGTGGTTATGTTAGCCAGGGCAGATTTTGAAAAAAAAAGGGTTTATTTAATTCTTTACTTACCCATAAACATTACTTGAGAAGACAGTTTCATTTATGACTAGGATCTGGAGATCAATTTATATACCAGGGTACTTAATGGGGCAACCTGAGTCAAGTGTTTTGCTCAAGGGAACAGCAGCAGTGTCCCACCTAAGATCCTACAAGCCTCTTGTCAAGAGCTCTAATCAGTTCTCCGTGCCCATATTTTATACGAGTTACATCATATCCTGGAATATTTTAGCATCACATTAGGAACCTGGCATATAATATTGGGCATACGCAAAGTTCTAGAAGCCACAGCTCTAATGTCTAGTGCACAATTCTAAAGAGCTACGAAAAAAACATGCTGCAGCAGAAAAAAATCAGATTCTGTTAAACTTCACATTGGCTGTCAGTAACAAAAAAAAGACAAATATTCAGCTGTTATGTTAACTGAAGGTGTTATTTTCATAACTGATAAGCAATGCTGCAGCAGGACATCAGATTTATAATGCCTAAAGTAAAGTATGTTAAAATATTGCTGTGTTTTCTACATGCTATTTTCTTCAAATTTATACTCAGCTCTTGTGCACTTTGAAGGAATGTTATACAAAGCCCATTTCCCTATCTGAACATTTTGTTTTGCCAGTTATAATTCTTTTTCTCTCTTGTTGCCAAAACATTTGTACTCCTATCGTAAACAGTTACCCACTTAGTCAAGGTCTTTAAATAATGCTTGGAAAACAAAATGCTTCAAACATATGAAATGAATTGAGTATGAATTAAAAAAAAAACATTTTAAAAAATCAAAGGATTTGTAAATACTTTCCAACTGCAATTCATATTTGAAACATTTTCCACCTTTCCAAAGGTTAACCTGTAAAGAACATAAAAAAATCTAAAATCTTGTAATAATCACAGCTCTTGAA
Source organism: Lepisosteus oculatus (assembly GCF_040954835.1). Taxonomy (NCBI): domain Eukaryota; kingdom Metazoa; phylum Chordata; class Actinopteri; order Semionotiformes; family Lepisosteidae; genus Lepisosteus; species Lepisosteus oculatus. The sequence continues at coordinate 59,472,960 of NC_090697.1, read as the reverse complement.
TATTTGGCCCCTTGTTTTGATATTGCAACCTCAGATTTGTAGAAAAGAATTACTATATTTTTAAATTTGACTTTGATCAAAGTAGGAGCTTTCCCAAAATAAATGTTCTTTTCTACATTGTCTTTCTAGTCAAAACTGATAATAATTCAGTAAACTGGAACCTGATTTACATAATGATTGATTTAATTTTATGCAGATTTAGTTGTTCATACTCTGCATTGGTCCTGAATCCCTCCTGTTTTTCATAGTTTTACTGCTTGCATAAAAAGAGGATGTACTGTATAGTTGGTATAGAAAATGTAGCATAAGCGGAGACATTTTTGTACTGAGGGAGACCAGGAGATTACAATATCCCACTTTCAGTCACTCCTAGAGAAGAATAAACTGCAAGAGAACAATTACAAGAAACAAGGTCTGGGGCTTGAATGGGATGCCAGCCAGTTCTTACAAGTGAAAGAGGTTTAACTGGGCCTAGGAAATATGAAGAAAATAAGCAGCCAGGTAGGAAAGACAGCAGCAGGGATGTTTTTGTCTAGAAAAAGCTATATCAGTCATGGCAATAGTCAGATGCAATAGAAAGGCTTTCAATTATTATTGACCAAAAAATAGCTAGTTTACTCCAGCAATCTAATACATTTTAAGTAAAACAGCTTAGAGAAAACTAACACTGTTTACTGGAATATGGAATGACCAGGCTTACAATAAAGCAAAATCGAACGTACGGACATTTTACATGTGGACTAGGATTGTGCAAATATACTAGTTTTCTCTTTGTTCCACTAAACAAATCATGGAATCTGAATTATGAACTAAGAACCACTTTCAGAAAATAAATGCATTTGGTGTTAAAAATGAATGATATTAAAATTAAATTGGAAAGAAGATGAGGATGTTTAGGGACAAAGAATTAGCAATTCTGCTAAGGCTTTGAGAATACACAGAGGCGGTTGGTAAAGAGTCTAGGAGAAAATGCTGAAAGCAGTCCTTGACCTGGTTTATATAATCCAGTGTTCCATGTGAAAATAGGTTTTTTTCGCCCTTGACCAAAAGCTATGTATTGTGACTGGGACTGCAGACTAGTCAGCATTTGCCTACATCCTTTTAAAACAACAAAAAAATTCCACAGCAGCCCTAGTCCTGTGAGGAAACCAGATAGTCTTTTTATTCCATTCTAGAAATAAAACATTTGTGATTGATCAGCTGGGTCACGAGAGGGCTCTGAATGTCTGAGGTTCATCTGTACTGTATGTCTGATTTCGAGTTATCATCCGTGAATGAATGAGGAAAAAATATATAGAGAAAAAAGAAATCCTGGTGTATGATTCAAGGTGAAGAAGGTCTAATCTCAATTTTTCAGCTGGTTTCTCAGTTTTTTCATAAATTTTCAATAGAATTTTCCTTTTCTTAAAAAAAGAATATAGGTAGTCAGAGATGTGGGTCCTGCAGTTTGCCTTTAAGGCTTGATCCCTGGTGTCCATCAGTCTTGCATGGCTTAGTGGCTCTGTCATGAACTGTCCACCACCTGGTGTGGCAAGGTGACTGAGGAGCCATTGATGAAGGAGCCCTGCTTCTCCCTGCCTTTGAGAAAAAAGGTCAGCAGCTCCCCTTTGCCCTTCACGTAGATAGGCCCACGTCGCACAAACCGAAACCCGTACTCCTTTAGGATTGTATAGGAATCCTCCACAACCTGGGGAGACAGAGAAAAGGCATTCAGGCACCTTATAGTTTGAGAATAATATCCTTGTTAATTGAAGCCAACGTGCATCAGAGCTACTGTACTGTTCTAGTCCAATTTTTCAATATTTCAAGTGTGATTCTGGACTTTTCAATCAACCCTCCAAACACCAGTACCTAATTTCAATCTGCTGTATGTGGGATTTATCCATTTCTTGCAACACCAACAAGCCAGGCTTGCTCTTTTTCAACACTACATTTTCAGTTAATCTATGTAGCTCACACAAGAAGCTACCTCTTTTTTTCTCTAAATTTAATTTCTCTAAATCCTTACTTTCAGTATGACAGATTATTGATCAAGCTCCTAAATCTAATTTCCTTTGGATCCAAACATCTGTTGTCTATTACTAATGATGTCTTTACTGTAAATTGACTGGTTACAAACTTTTGAAAATCCTACTGTCCCTGTATACCTGAATGTTGCCCATCACTCCAGTAGACTCCATTCGGCTGGCCACATTCACAGTGTTGCCCCAGATGTCATAGTGAGGTTTCCGTGCTCCTATCACTCCTGCCAGCACTGCACCCTTATTCAAACCTAAGCATGACAGCACACACAGAGGCCTTTCATTAAGGCATTTCAACACTATAACAACATATCTTAAAATATGAATTTTACTTCCAAGAAACTACTGGATGAAATGTTTGGATCACTGAGCTAGGAGCAACCAAATGAGGAAGATGGGCTGAATGGCATTCTGTCATTCGATACCTAAACTTTTATAGATGGAGATACTATGTTTGCAAGCAATGCCTAGATTTTTGACAAAAAACACTTTTCATGCAAGGTATCATTTTCCCCTAAGGTTCTCTAAAATGCAGGCAATTAAGCAAACAAAGCCTTTTGTAGCAAGCACTTTGGTGGGCTTTGTGTGACTTTTCAGAATTGAAAGAAAAGTCATTTCTGACTGCAAGAGCTGTTGTACACCATCATTACGGCAGCATTGTGCATTGTATTAAGATGCCGGATCTCTTTAAGCACGACAGAGTATTTTTTAAAAAAAAAGAGGGTGACAGGCCTATACTTTCAAGACATTAGGTTCTTCCGGTGATGCGGCATCAGACACTAACCGATACGAAGCATGAAGTTGTTAAAGGACTGGTAGTTGATGTTCATTAGGGTGACCTTCATGGCCAGGGCAAAATCAGCCAGATCTGCCAGGTGCTGCCATCGCTCCTTGTCTGATAACTCCTCTTTCTGGCGACAGAAAAGAAAAACAGAGAACGGCACAGTTGCCGTAGCATGGACATCTATCATCCGTGTATGATGTGTCTTAGACATTTAATAGACTCAATGTGGTTCTCAATATCCACATACTTCCTTCTAATTTGTATTAGAGGAAATAACCACAGGATATTGTACAATAAAAATGTACACAGCTAGAGGTAATCTACAAAGAAAACAATATAGAGAGAAAAAAGAAATCGTGGTGTACTGTATGATTCAGATTTAAGCTCTGTCATTTCTCATAAATTCAATCACACAAAACCTTATGGAAATTGAGCAGTGGTCTCACACCCCAGATTTGAAGAGTTCTAATAATTATAGTGTGACATCTTCATTCACTAGATAATGATCAAATTATTCTTGACTAATTAAACTCAAAGCTTAAAGTTAAAGTAAATGAATTTGCTCAATTAATTTAATTAACAGAGAACTATGCTGGAATGAAAAACAGAAGAATCTGTGTCTCTCAAGGACCATGGATGAACGCCCCACAAACACTGCCATTTACTGTAAGTGTTTGTCAGTGCATTCTCTTTCATTTCTTATTCAACTTTAAGTAATGGATTTTATAATGAATTTTCAGGAGGGATGACAACAGCCAAGTTCAATCAGACTCAGCTGTCAGTAATTCACAATCACTCCTTATGTCATTTCCTCTCATAAAACATTATAAATACAGTACACTATCCCATTCTCTCCCTCACATACAGTACATCTTTTTGCACCCCACCTCCACCTCTTCAGCCAAGCCAAATTAGACTAAAACACTCCATAATCCTTTCAGTACACTTAATTCTTGGGTTTTGTTACTCCTAGTGAATATGCAATTATATTATATATTCTTTGGATATATTGTGACACACTAGTCAAACCTGACTGTACAGACAGATAAACTAATTCAAGGAAAAAAAATATTATTTTCTGGACTTTTTTGCAGTTCAACAGATATTCACATTTCACTGAAAACTCACATATACTGTAGGTTTGTACTGCAGGTCGCACGTTAAAGGCCTTACCTTCAGACTGTTGTTGAATCCATTGGTGTTTATGTCTGGAGTGACACCAGAGGCTGCCATGTATGTGCTGCCAATGGTTTTGATTTTCGTAATGCATCGAAACTGAGGTTCATCGAGGAGCTGTAGGGCAATGTAAAGAATTACAGATAAACTCAGTTGATTTTATCAATTTAGTCATGAGTCTCTGCTTCATTTTTAGCTCACTATAACTCTGTATTGACCTTGTCAGTTTCTATCAAGATGTTGTAAACTTGCATCATGCCCCCCACAAATTATCCTCTGTTAAAGGCTACTAAGGCAGAATGATGATAATGTTTATATATGCCATGATTTTATATAGGCATTTATTGTAATTGCTATGCATTGAATGTTTCCCAGACCTTCATTCAGCAAGTAACCAAAATCATAGAAGACATTCTTCATGAAGTTCTATAAGTTAATTATATCATGCCCTTAAGCTTTTGCTTAATATTTTATACACTGTACCTTAGCCATTCTTGTTACATTTTCTTTTCTCACATATTCTCCCACATTTGGACTGTATTTTGTTTAACATTAAATGGTACATGACACAACAATGATACTTAAAACTGTAAAAAATTTAAAAGGCAATGTGGCAACTCAGGATCTCATTTAAAACAGACTTTGTTGATAAACAAGATCTGAAATTCACATTGAGCTATATCACATATTTTGAATTATATCAACGTAAATAATTAATATTGACTTACATAAGAGGCCTTGGTTACACAGTAGTAAAGGCTTGCAGATTAAAAGGATTACTCACACTGTCGAAATCAGAGATGATCTCATTAAGAAACCGCAAACACTCAATTCCTCCATTGTTAATGCTCTCTTCAGTGTAGAAGTCAGAGAAATTGGGGATTGATGCAAACATGACACCAATCTCATCATATGATTGGCTGTAGAGCTCCTATATATAAAACAGAGACAGTGAGTCATTAGAAAAAAGTTTTTTCACAGGTTTCAGTTATCTGACATTCTCCCCGGATCTGATTTTTTAAAATTCTAATACAGGTAGTATACGTTTATTTCTTCCAGTAATATTTTTTCTCATTCCACATCTCAGATTTTCCTTTGTTTTTCAGGGTTAACTGCTCCATTAATTTAATCATTTTCTTCCTATATGCTTCATTTGAACTACCCTCTGTCTCTTACCTCGTCTCGTTTCTTAGAGCCTAGAAAGTGACGAGCCACATGTTCAGGCAGCATGTTGGTTACAAGAGCTTCATTCCAGCGACGCATCTCGTATACCTTCTCCTTCTGGTCATGAACATCAATCTTCCACAGGAACAGCGTGCGAGCCAGCTTCTCCACCTGGGGTAAGAAAAAAAAACAGTGGCTGAAGAGAAATTGTACAGACATATTACTGAGTGAGTTTATTACAATACTGTTCAAACATCTTTATTATCCCCTAAAAACAGGCTTGTTTTTTGCAGGTTCCTTATATATTTCAGATGCTACTTTGTAGCAGCAAGACTATGGCCAGCCTTATTTCACCTTGGAAATAAGTCCAGGAACTGGTCAACTTCTCTGTGCCATCTGCATAGGAAGGTTTTGTGCGAAAAGGCTCTCATAAATTGGACATTTTTTGTGTCTTCCAACTCCCAAACATGGCCATTTTAAAATGGCTCCATCTTAACGACACCGATGATATAATGCCCAGACTGACTCATCTCGTTCTGTAGTTCCGCACACAGAAACATGTGGACTCCTACCCCAACTGGACATCACTATTCATAAATGCATGGACAGGATCTCTGGACCAATTCTGTGCTTTCTTCATGACAACAACTTGACAATAATCATGTGACTATCCATGCCACACTACTAATTCACAAGAACTTCTGATGAAAGAAACTGCCACGCTAAGAGAGACCATCAATAAAACAGAATTCTGCCCAGAATGTCCGTAAGCGTCTAAAGGTTTTTCATAAACGCCAAACTGTGATTTTGTTTGATCACTAAAATTATACAGTAGGACATTTGTTGACATAACTGTAAAAAAAAGCATATTCAGTGGAGCAGATATTCAAAGTGCAGGCAATGTGTCCCGATCATTACTCCTCCTCTTAAAGGCGCTCCAGCCCTTCCTCGTTCTGTCCCATTCCCCACACCTGTTCCTTATTCCAGCCCCTCTTTAGTTCCACCTTTAAAACCAGACGCAGGCGTTTGCCCGGCGCTTCTCATTGAATCCCGTTTCGTGAGAGCCCGGGGTCCTGCTGCGTCTGGCTCCGTTATGGTTTTAGTTTCCTGTTCCTGATTCCCTGTCCCGCCGGTCCCGACCCGGTTCTGGTTTTTAATTACTTTGGATGGATCCCCTGGTCTTGGACTCTGCCTCCCATTTTGGATTTCCCTTTTGGATTTATGCTTGGATTGTTTGCCCCGGACTCACTTCCCCTGGACACCTGCTCACCTCGGACACGCCCCCCTGTCTCCTGACCCACTCCTGTATGATATTTTTCCCTATTGTTTCTTCACCTTCCGGATCGTGTCGTCCACATAGGGCCCGGAAAGAACTGCTCCTGACACAATGCACTTTGCATAAAGTTCCTAATTTCTTTTGAAGCTCAGTATATCTAGGACTGCAAATCTACCCATCTTTAAGCACAACTGTATCAAGATATTTTCACAAAAGTCTTTGAAAATGAAGACTGACTGGAATAGATGTCTCTAATGTCCTAACCCTCATCACTCCCAGAGGATGGTAATAAAAAGGAATATACTAACATATATTATTAAATTTCAAAAGCTCTCACTCCCTCCCCACAGGATTCTTGACTCATTTGTATTCAGACATTTCTAAATGCATGTGGATAGGGAGGCATCTGTGTGTTAAATTCTACATTTTTTATTTTGAGAAATCTGCAGGAGGCTTGTCTTTACTCAGATTTAAACTTTGTTTCTCTCTTATGCAGCCTATGTACTGCAAAAATTAAAATGTACTTACATGACGGGCAAAGTAGTAGAAGCTGAGCATCATTATGAAGATCATCACTGTCATGGAATATTTTGAGGGAACAAGGGAGGACCTGGAATTGATCAGAACAGTTCCTTTCAGTTTCCCATTTTTAGCTTGGAATTATGCTACAGTATCTTTTGTTCCTGTAGCAATAGCAGGCATTCTGATGCAAGTGGCTGTAAAGTATGTGCCATGTCATACAGTAGGATATTAAATCTCACCTATTGTCAGATAGGTACTGTACATAGAGGAAACAATTAAACATGCAGTAGTATTCTAGTACTTCCCGCGTGTATTGGTTTTATTACTAAACTGCTTCTAAAAACAATATTTTGATATGGTTGACCAAATCCCACAATAATAACAAATCTAAAATGTTACTCTTTACATATATAAATCTATTTAAAAAATCTATTATTCCTTTTAGGCTTGAAAAAGTCCTAATATGTCCTTCAAGAATAATAACAGATGAAAGTGGACTTTCAATTTTCTAACAGTTGGATATACTAAGCCATATCTAATCAACAAATATAAAAAAAGAATTCACTGTACCATAGTTATGAAAATTGTAACTCTAAATTAAAAGGTGAATTAAGTGTAATCTTTCCACTGCAGCCAATAATAACCAGTGAGGTTTTGTAAAATGTTATTTGTTTCCCTTAGCAATAAAGAAAAGAGCCATGGTTAGGTCCCACTCACATGTACGTTTTGAAGCGCATTTGGTCATACTGGTCAAAAATGTCCCTCCAGCTGTAAATATTAACCACGCCAGTTGCTATAGTGATGAGCAACATGAGAGTAAGCTTCACCATGTGACTGACTTGCACCAGCATGGTGGTGGCCAATAGAGCCAGCACTGCAATGTAGCTGTAGTACTTAGGATTGTCTACACAGCCTCCTGCTGCTCCCATCGCAGTGTTGTTCTGAGATGACTGAGGGGGCTGCAGACAGCTGAGCTGTAAGACAGAATACAATTGTTCAAATGGAGTGCAAGTTCAGAAGAATTGTACCATTAATAGATACCATGCAAGACTAAAATAAAACACTAACAGGCAAGAATGGAATAAATAAATTAATAATTAATGAATAGATTTAAATGTAGTCCTAAATGAAGAACATTATAGAACTCTGTGGCAATCTCAGCATGATGGTATCCTATTTTGCGAGTTGTATTGAACTATTCCAGTATGAGCATTTTAAAAATCACATCTTTGTAAGACATCACTTAAGCAGGGTATTGTTAACCCCAGTGTGTTAATGACGGAAATATAGACAAATGAATTCCAAGCGACTATGGTACATTCATCTTTTGCCATTTATAACTAATTTTAAAAGAACTAATTTTGAAATCACATAAGAGAATGCCTGTAAAGAAAAGACTAAGACAATGTTTTAAGAAATATATAATGTATGTACTCATTATCAAATGCAGGAATAAAATTGCACTTTTCAGACTAGAGTATCTCATCCATCCATCCATTTTCTAACTGCTTCTTCCAGTTCAGGGTCGCTGGAGAGTCGGAGCCTATCCCAGCAAACAACAGGAAGCACACACTCCAGATGGGATGCCCGTCCATCTCAGGCCAGATGCACAAACATGCATGCATACACTCACGCCAGGGCCAATTTCCCAGAAACCACTGCACCACCATGCCTAGAGTGTCTCATGTTCTTTACAAAGCTTAAACACAAACAGGAGGGATAGGAACGTATTTGTCAAGCCACTTTTTAGAGCTGCTGCAAACAACTGATCTACTCCCAAAACCATAATTCTATTCTTACATTTCTGCCTTTGTCAACCTTGCATTAGTTGCATAAACATAAATCATACCAATCTGATTTTCTTCTTATATATCCAAGATACAAGAAATTTAGTAAAAATGGCATCCAGTCACAAATTGAAATTGCAAAAAGCTTTTGACCTAAAGCAGACCTAAAACAGTCAATAAAGCAATTGTGAAAAACAATAAGGAACAGGCACAAAAGCTCTTGTGGAGCTTCACCATGGAGCGATGATGGCTGTATGCTATTAAAAGGTACAGTAACTGACTAGGCAGTGGTAATGGAGCTCTCAGGGGAATTAATTAAACACCCAAAGCCAATAGGGCAAGAGTGTTTAAGGAAGAAGCAATTTTCCTTCTCTCCTAGACAAAGACTATTGTTTAATAACATCATATTATTCCTGTCAAAACAGCAAAAGTGTCTCTATTGGGACATTTATTCTAAAACAAGCTACGGAAATATCTCCTACATGATTCCATAACATGGAAAACGCATCTTAAGTTGAGAGCCTCAGCAGGGCCTTTTAGGGTGCATGGCAATCATTATGAATCCCACTACACAGAGAAAAAAAGAGAGCACTGAACTTCATACAACCCTTTGCCAAAATATCATTAATAATCAATAGTTATGAAAATAGTTTAACATCACACATGAATGAAAGTCCCTTCTGCATAGTACTTTGCCCTCACACCATTGTCAGGCATAAATTCCCAAACCCTTGCTGAAGCTTCACATTAAACAAACAAAAGCTCAGTGGGACCTCCTTTTTAAATAGGTTTTGCCACAAATCTTTTTTTAATAATGCAATTTATTAAGCAAGGCTATAAGACTTCAGTTGTACCCTTACAAATGCTATTGCACTTAATGACTTAAAGTGTGCCAATAACTTAAGAGCTTTGTTTCTGTTTCCTGTAAGGCTGTAGTACTTCTTTTACAGTATGCAAACATTTGGATAGTTGTGTGCTGCAGATAACATTAAATGTGACGTTTGTGAAATTATATACAACATTACATATAAACATTACAAGTGGCTGTTTTCTTTAACAAGATTAAGTGAAATATCCATCATGACTTAAAACACATTCTATTGGCTACCATTTTAGGATACTGATTAAGTTGATGTCTGAACCTCAGAGATACCAGGTTCAGAGAGAATTTGATGGCCTAGAGTTGAACCAGGTATCAGTAGTCTAAGCTCACACAAAATAACCCAAAGACCCACATTAAAATGATTCAGTTTGTGTCTGTCAGTTGAGATAAAAATGTTAATATCAGGGTCTCTTCAATCATATTTAAGGGAACATTTACTGCCCCAAGTGTAAAGAGTGGATTATTCTAGTTGCTTAAGTTGAACACTGACCTCACCTTTTGGTGTCAGATAACCTGTAATAATAGAAATCAGGCAAATGAAATAAAAGTGCAAAATGATACCCTACCAAACAAATCCACCTTGAAATCATTAGATTTCAAAGGGATTTCACCATGACTCTCACAGGGAGAAGATTTTCAATATGGCAATTGCCCAACATGACAGAAAACAGTTTTGTAAAAGTGTTCAAACATTTCCACAATACAGTTGTTCATTTTATTTTAGATTTAAGTGGGGGGTATTTTAAAAAGGATAGAACATTTCTAAGAGACATCATAGGTGTGTTGGAAATAATATTGCATTGCTCCATTGTTGCTATCCTGTAAGCTTTTGATTGTTATTCTGATTACAAGAAAATGAAAAAAAGGTTTACTACCCAATGCCTGTCATTTTAAAGCGGCCACAATTGCCAAATTGCTTAAAGTATGAAGTTAGTCAGATGAAATACAAACTTATACTCATTTGATACCGTAGCGATATAAATTGATATAAATGCTAGTCAACAGATGTCTGAAATAAATCAAAACTTTGATCCAATCCCCAGCTACAAATTTATTTATCTGATTTCTATATATATTGGATAGAGGCAAACTAAAAGACACAGGCAAAAGGCATATTTGGAATATGTAGTTGCAGGAATCTTGCAGTCCTGATTTGATATGTACCTCTGTTTTTTGCACATTTTAAAGCAAAGGTTATGTTGATTATTATGATATTGTTATGGCTATTGGATGTGACTACTGAAGTGTTGTTTAAGAATCTAGATATAATGGTTAACACCTCACTGGGTTAAACATTTACAGTTCTCTGTACTTCAAAGCAAGGAAGAATCTATGGTGTTTACTTAGTTGTGCTTGGTGTGAGACACATTGATCAAATTAATCTTCTGGTTTACCCTGGTTATTTAAAAGTTCTAGATAATGAGAAAGAAGGACAAGGAATAAGGCAAAAAGAGAGAGAGAGAGGAGAAAGGAGGATACTGAAAATAAAGCATATGCCAAACAAGAGCTCCTTAGCCAGAGCATCCATGAAGACCAGATAGGAGTTAAGTATTTGAACCTTGTTAAGAGAGCTTGCCATTCAGTTGTCTGTAGGAAACTTTTATTTCTTGTGCAAAGAATCCCTCAATTAAAAACATCCTCTACTGGGTAGTGGGTGCATATTTAAAATAGGGAGATATAGTAGGTTCCCAATAATTTTGTAAACCGGATGGTTTACAGAGAGAGAGAATTAACTGTAAGCCATGTCTGTTGGTTCAGAAGGCAGGTTGATCTCTCTTGTTGGCCTGTGTAGGTGTTACAGAGCACCTGAGTACTTTGTAGCAATCTGGAATTTTTCTGGTTGGTCAGGATGTAACCCTCTAGGATGCATTGATAGTAAATAGTGCAACTTGTACAGTATGTTTATGTTGTATGTTGTTTACTTTGTCATTGTCATTATTAATAAATGTTTAACTCAGTGTGCCTAAATTATTATTACTCTTTTCACTAAGGCTGTGCCAGAGAACAAAGAACTCAGGTGTTTATACCTACTACTCGCAGGGCACACACAGAGACATGTTAGCATGTTTTTGGACTGTGGAAGTAAACTGGAGTACATGGAGGAAACCCATGTGAACATGGGGAGAATATACAAACTCGGTGCAGATAGTACGCCAGGTCCAGAATTGAACCCATGTTATTATAATTCCTGAATAACAGACCTTCATAATCGTCTTACTTTCCTTCTATGTCTTGTCTCTGCATTACTCTTTACAGTTAACATTCTCAAAGCTTTAACTCTTTAACAAACTAAACCAAGAAATCAGACTACTCACCATATCCACAATGTCCGCCATGGTGAGGATGAAAATGGCAGACATAGCCCAGGTGTTTCGGGCCCAGCGTGTACGGTCTATCCAGGTGGAAAATGAGACCAGTTTCTTGGGAAATATCTACCAGGAGAAGAAAATGACACATTCATGGGAGTTCAATCTTCTTGCTCACTACTGCTCCCTCCAAAAGGTATTCCTTGTGTCACAACCACTCTTTATAGATCTCATTTAGTTTTCAATCTTATGAATGGGTTCAATATAACACATGCTGAAGAAGTGCTCAAAATTGAGTTGTTTTCTGTTCATTTATATCCAAAATGAAAAGACAAAGCAAGACAACATCTCTATTTCTCTCTAAAGTCAAAGGAAGATGAATGTTTTGAAACAAATTGTGGTCTGAGCTTTGCAATAAAATAAAAAAAAACAGATGGCATAAACATAGATTAAAGAGTATGTACTGGCAACTATAACTGTTTGTGCATTAGGAGCTGTAGTATGAGTTAAAGAGTAATAAAGGAGAACGTATTATATCATCCATAACGTAATATGCAATGAGAGGTCATGGTGAAAGAAAAATAAAAATAAAAGATTATATATACATATATACTTTAAGTAATGTATTGTGCAAGAAATACTTTATACTACAAGCAACACTAATATTCACCACTGAGTTAATCATGTTGGTTAAGAAACAGTACCAGTTTAATGTTTGATAATTATACATGTAAAGACAACTAGAAAGCATTATCACAAAGTGCACAGTACTGTAGGGTCTCAACATCTGCGGATTGAACATTCAGAAATTGGCTTATTCATGATTCTTGATGGGGTTTTGAATGAAAGAAGAGCAGAGTGGGATGAAAATTAGCAACTTTGCAACTTTGATATTAGCGGTGCAACACATTAGGATCCTGGAACAAATCTAGCTAGTGTCCCTGCCCTCTGCCCAAGTGCCCATTAACCAGCTTTTACATTTCAACATGGTCTTGTTGTTATATTATTCACAGTTCTCCGTGTTCTGTGTCAGGCAACATTTGCAACAATAGGCTGCAGATGACTTTACAGGCTGTTCAACAGTTTTACTGCCTGTTGCAATACAGTGGTGCTAATCAAGGAGGCAAAGAAAGCGTAGGAATCTGCAAGATACAGAGGAGGGATTTATTTTTACTGATTAGTTTGTGAATACTGTTGTTTTATGTAGTTTCTAAGTGTTATTTCAATTAATTTAGAGCCAATGCATTAGTACTTTATATAACATAGAAAGGTGAGTTACAGTATGTCTTTTAACCATACATACTATATACTATAGTATATAGTACTGTATGTATAGTACTGTAGACTTGGTTATTTGTGACAGTTGGGAATGTCAAGACCCTAGTATCCAGTATGTGAATATTCAAATAATCACATGGAATTAAACTTGGTTTAAACTTGGATTAAAAATCACTTGCATTAAAAAACAACATATTGCTCACTGGATCTAAGACTGGGTGTAAATATTTATATTAACTGACTTCTAAAGAGATGTAGGAATCCTAAGTACTACTTCTTAGGACAAATGAATGTTCACCGAAACTTAGAAGTAACAAAAGTACATAACAGATTACCAGCCACATTTTGGCCAGTTAAATTTACCTTCTATTATTAACATATTTCAAACAATTTATTCCACTTCCATGAATTCACATAAAATAACGTTTTTTTCTATGAGCTGATTAACAGTTAGTTAAGTCAAATTAACAAGTTAATAAAAACAACCCTTGTTTACTATGACAAAGGTTTATGAAACTGAGCATTTCAACTACAGAAACTATTAATGGGAAGTTTAGTGATGCAAAGGTCAACATCCTCATGGTTGCTTAAAAGATATATATATATAGTCAATTGTCCAGGGGACCCTTATGTCTGTATTGATTACTTTATGGCCAATCAGCCACCCTAGTGCCTTGTAATCAGAATCACTAGCTAGATGGGTAATTGCACAATTGAGATACAGTATTTGACTAGACAGGCAGATCCCAATTCATGGATACTTGACCAGTTAACAGCCCCATTTGAGTGGAGATGAGATGGCATGAGAAGCTTTAGTACTTGAAATTTCCAAATTTAACTAGAAAAGCTCACAGGACCAGCTATGCGGGCTTCATAATGTGAGTGATGGAGTGGGGGAAGACTAGATGCTGGTGTTATGAGCTCTAGAACTCACATTGTACATTGTCTGTAAATCTATATAATACAATATGATTCATGACTTGTGCCTTTATACTGTAGTTGAATGAATTATTGTTTTTAAGTCACTCCTTATTTATTTCTTAATCAACAAATTGTTTACAGAAAATTTAAAAATCTAATTAACTTCAAGATTATTGCAGAGTTCCATTAATTCCCTAGATTCTATATGTCGCTATAGATGAAAGCACTAATATACAGTCTTTCAGCGCACCATGCTTTGAAATTCTTACTTTCTTTCAATTAATTACTCATTTAAGACATTCAATACTGTAGCCACAGTATGTGTCCCATATTGTTTTTCAGAATGTATTAATCAAATGGAGTAGAATTCAGTGGTAGAGCTGACATTGTTCCCACTTTGACAAACCTATTACCAACAAGAATATTCTAACACATTAACAGCAGAAACAGCAAGTCATGGAACTGCTTAACAATTTAGAAACAGCCATTCTCATAAGAAAGGCCCAAAATGTATTGGTCTGTCTGTCCTAGATTGGTTTCATAATGTTTCAACCCACACAATCACATTGGGCAATAACTCACAACTGTTTGGTAGGCAAGAGATGTAACGAAAACTTGTGTCTTTATAGCTTTTTTTTGAGGGATTATACACAAACACAAACTTAAATCTGACATTTCATCCTGGTGTTTTGCCTACCTCTATGCTTATATAAAGCAAATGGGAGCAAAATTTATTACCCAAGAAGAGTATGCTCCAGTTGTTTTTTTTTGCATTGCTTTTTTTATTTTCTTATTACAGTATGTACACTATTTGTAATTACACATTGTTTAAGACTTAATCTCTCTGAACTGTTCTATTCAGGAGATACAATCCAATAGATATGTATAAGACATAAGACTATAAAAAGGATGCAAACAGATGAAAAAATACAAACTGTTAATTTGTCAATTTTCTATGTATAATGAAAATAAAGATAAAGATAAAGATCAAACTTAAGATTTGAAGATTTCCAACACCTCTACCTTCACAATCTGCTCTAACATTCCATTTCATACATTGCTAGTTTTCTGTGTAAAAAAGTGTTTTTCTACTATCAGAGCAATATTGGCTTTGAAAAAAAATGTCCCCGTATTCTGTTTACTGAACTTGATATACCTGTTTGAAATTTCAAGACATATTATCATGAACATCTTGAAGATCTCAATCAAATATTTTTAAACACCTTCTTTTAAGATCAAAAGGATTGTGTTGCTTCCTAATAAAGCAACTATTAAGGCATCTAAAGAGTCTTACTGCTCTTCTGGGACTTTCTCAGTGTGTTCTTTACTCTTTTTCTATGTGAAGTGGAAACCAGAACTGTATCCATAACTCCAGAAGAGGTCAGGTCTAACCAAAATGTTGTACATTGTACATTGTTGTACATAACCTCTCTTTAATTTCTAAAATCTTTGCTAAGAAAAATGACCTCTGTATTTGGACTTTTTATGGATTAATTCTGGCCATATATGCAAATAAAGAGAATGGCACATACCCGGGGGAAGATGGCTGCCAAAGAACAAATGGTGAGAATGAGGAGCAGCACCTCTCCAACAATGAATGTCACATAGTTGGCAATGAGTCTGTGAAGAGATCCAGAACAGTGTGGATTGATCAGATTAGTAATTAGTAAGATAAATAATGGGGAGAACATAACACAATCCTTAAAAAACATTTTCACTTCTATGACATAACTTTGACTTGCATCAATGTATCACTGAATACAAATGAGTAAATCAGCATTACAAAAAACTTACAAAAACAAAATACAATCTTTTTGAAATGGGAAAAATCGTAATAACTATTGTGTTTCAGGGGTGTGCAAACATATTCCAGATTGCACAAAACAAATGTGAAAATACACCAGGAATATTTTAGAACATTTAATATGATAATGCACTGTTTTAAAATCATTAACTTCCTGTACTGATGGTTGTCCGTCAAGTCCGACGATGACGGGTGTTTAGAAGATGAGCTGCACACAGAAAACTGTGCGAGAGAGCTTTTTTTAAAATGGGAGTCCCACTCCCTCGACCTCAGAAGCCTGGGTCCAGTGGTACAAGTAATCGTCACGACTGGAGACTTTCTTGGTTACAGTGGATGGCCATGATGTCTTTCTGTGCCTTGTCATACCCTTCGGTTTCCACGGAGCGTTAGAACAGTATAGTGTCCTATCACTATACTGGGGCATTAGGACCCACACAGACCACAGAGTGAGGGCCCCCTGCTGGTTCCACTTCTTCCAGCAGCAACCTTAGTTTTCCCCAGAAGGTCTCCTATTCAAGTACTGACCAGGCTCACACCTGCTTAGCTTCCGTGAGTTGCCAGTTGTTTGCTGCAGGGTGATATGGCTGCTGGCAACCTCCTGTAATATTATTAGCACAGGCACATTTTATATACTACTACATGTAATGTAGATGTTAAAGTCCTAAGAAGGGGGATTGATGGATAAAAAGAGAATTTAACTAAAAGATGAATAGATGGGGAATTTCAAATTGGAAGGGGGATCATAAATATGAACTAACCCCGGGTCAATGAGTGCCTCCACAATGGCAGTGAAGAAAAGCACCACACAGGAGCAGCTAAAGGCAGCACCACTCTGTTTCTCCTTCTCTACAGAGAACCGAGTTTCCATCTCAGGGTCCACAAAGCGCATAGAGAGACGATTTGTGTGCTTTCCCTTCAGCCTGAGGAAGAGAAGAACAGAACATCAACCAAACTGATCCATGAAACCGTTACCTGTGGCATACGTTCAATTTTTTAAATATTTCAACTGAAATTTGGAATCCTGAGTGACTGGAAAAAAAAGAAACAAAATACAAGTGCAAGATCAAGTGGTCTCTTTTCTACTCATATGATTATGAGTGACTAATCCATACAAGACTTTTCTTTGTGGACCCTGGTTACCAATAGATCTGAAATCATGAATGGTTTATTTGTTCTTCCTCACAATTGCGTGAAGGAATTCCTTTTATGTTATTCAATGGTATCCTTACAATTAATTTGCATTTGTTTCTTCTTGTTTTGGCTTTAGTCGAAATACATTATCTGTTTGGGCTTTAAAAAATGCACTTCTTTTCTTTCCATACCTTGCAGAACCTACTTCTATTTTGCTGACTCATTTCTGCACTACAGTATTTAAACGCTGAAATGAGTCAATATTCAATTTTTTTTATTTATCAAATAACATTGCCTGCAATTACTGTCACACATATGTGTGAAATTTAGTACTTTCATTTTATGGAGCATTTGACATATGCATTTAGGATTTTAATGGTCTTGTAAAATCCTTTTAAGCACGTTCTGTTCATGATGTCTTTGGGGCTACGGCCTGATTAGGCAGCAGACTGGAGAGGTGACATTATGCTGTCAATCAAGGGCTTCTGACTATGTAGGTAGAGTACTGGCCTTATTTGAAATGTTAAAGTTTTTAACACTTCAGTTATGAGTTTCATATGATTTGTGGGGTTTTTAAATCAATGGAGATTTTGATTTAAAAGTTATATACTGTAACTGCTGAGAATTAAAGAACAAAATGGTTAAGAAATTACATAAATAATAAAGTTAGAAATGTTCAAAGAAAACACTGAATGTATAATATTGAATGTAATAATAAGCATCGTCTTCAAGTAATTCAAATGCTGCTAATGAAAAAGTGAGAAAAATGTGTTAAATTGTGAAAGTTCTAAAATTACAGTAAAGCAGCTAATCGAAAATGGAAAAAAAATATCTGAGTGCTTTGCTATTACAACATACTGTAGGCCATGTTGAAAAAAATCAAAAGTCTGTTGAACTGGAAAAAGAACTAAAGAATATTGATAAGATAAGGTTCCAATATTTACAAACATTTTTAGAAACGTTGTTTGCCTAAGTTTTAAACGAAAAACTGCTGGTAGTTTTGCACATGTTTCTTAGTCCAGATGTCAAAACCCAATCCCCAAAAAGGAGTTTGTGGAGGATAAAATTGCTTGACCTTTCCCAAGTCTACTAAACCTGAGGCTGATTTGAACTTTATCTTCTTTCATTTAATGTGAATGGGTGAACTCCTCAGTATAGCCCACCTCTTTTCCACAAAAATACTGAATACAACAGCCCCTTAGCCATCTGTCACAAATCACCTGTTATTCTGGTTCCTGCTTCTATACATGTGTCTGCATCCCCTCCTAACTGCTCCTTCTCCCTTCCTTAGACTACTACATCATGCCTTTGTCCAGATCCCTTCTCTTTTCAGCATGGAATAAACTTGCTATTACTTGTTACTTTGCAGCATACACATGCTGACCCACCTGAACTACTTTGTCCAGATCTGCTGGTTGAGGCTCCATATGATATATTCCCATATACTGTACCTACATTGTCACTTTACATTACTTTATGCTTTATTTCTGTCAATTTTCATATGACATGATTGCATTTTCTATATCCATATCTAATATTCTATATTCATTTTAATTCAGGACACATGTACTGTACCTTTGCTCTGCTTTCAACCTGTTCATCCCTATGTGACCTAAGTGTATTTTTTGGCATATTTCTCTACAGACATCTTAGAGATCAGAGTTCTAAGGAACACCGGTAACCATGACACCTGTATCCATAAATCCGGCACTCTAGTTTTTTACTTCTCACATTTGTAAGCAACAAAGCAAGTCTGCTGCACCAGTAAGCATCATAATACATCATAGCAGTTTCAACAGATGTTCACAACTGACTCATTTGTGAAAAGATCCTCACTGTACATTTTACAAATGCAAAATTGTATCCTATTGTTTTTACTAAGCCAAATGTGAAATTTGATGGCAGTTTAAAACATGCAGGAAATCTGACAAAACACTGAGTTTCCGCAATAATCCGCACTTGTTTAAGCAAGTAGTAAAAAGCAGATGAATAAAACAAGATATTGAGATAAGGCAGACTCACTAATAAACTAATATACAATAAAAAGCAATATAAAGACTGCAAAGATTGCATGTTTTGAAAAAATATAAGTTAAGCATGAGATAAGTTAAATACCAAAAAATGTCTGCAGTGACCATTAGTTAAAAGTAATATATTTATGAAAAATGTTATGAAATTTGATTATTTTTAATTTAAAAAAATTATCACTCTCTCAAAGTGGGACAGTTGATCTAGGTGATCCAATGTCTTTGACTCACTGCAATTGAAAGTTTATAGAGTATGAACACAGACGAATCCCCTAGTTTTGATGGTATTCCCCCCACAGTTCATGTTGGGAGCTACATCAGCATGCATAGGCTGCAAAGGAACAAGTAAAGGTTTATTCCATGATGAAAAGAAAAGTAAAGAAACACAACGTTTCAGCTGTGGAGCTTTCTTCGGGTGTCATAGTTACTACTTGCCTTCTAGCATTGATGGGGCTCCTGATACTCAAGAAGTTAGTTGTGGAGAGATGCTCCTTTAATAGGAGTGCTAATACTTCTGTAATGTCATTGCTAATGAAAAATTAATAGGACCCCTCTTTGTATGCTTTCTATTGCCTCTTGTGCTTAATAAATTTAATGTTAAACTGTATTAAAAGGTATTGTTATACATGCGTAAGAACTACATGAATAAGTCAAATCAACAGTTCTAGGCTTTGTTGAGAGTCACTTGATTACTGATGTTTGTCACATTTTTCCACAATATCCATTCTATTTATAACATCCTGGAATGGAATGGGAGTGATTTACATCATATAAGTCTAGGTGTAGATTTAATCAAAATTATTAAAATATTATATGCAAACCCCTCATCTGTGTTGATTGCAAATAACATATTATTACAGCTTTAGGTGACTTAGAAGTGTCTCTTTGATTTTAGATAAAGTTTGTGACACTGGGAAGAGTAAATACTTCTAACCTCAAAGGATAGAGGATGTCTGCTGAGGTCTGGGGGGTCCTTTGAACAGAAACAATAGTAAAGTTTACCTTAATATACGTAGGGAAGTTGTGGGTTAATGATAGGCAAGAAGCAATACAGACACAGACAATATAAGATGACATTAAGAGCACAAAGAGAAGAAAGAGAAAGGAGAGAGGAAGAAGGAAGAAACAAGGGGAGCAGGGAAAAGAGAGAGGAGTCCAGAGGAGTTGAACATGAAGCTTGTGCCAGGCAAGAGTCCCTACTTTCCTGATCATCCAAACCTTTGAACCTTTTTAAAGTGTGCTATGCTGCTTTTTTGGGAATTTGGGTTTCCTGGGTAAAAGATACCTCAGTTAGAAACATCTTGATTAGGATGCATTTTATGGGTTGGGATTTAGGCTCCCATTTACTGTATATGGCATCCAGGGTCCAGAGAGAAAGATTTAACTACAGGTTGCTTTGTAATTAGTTAGAAGGTATCTCATCTCTTGTCTGGCTCACCTCTTCTCTGTAGGCATAATACAAGTTTAGTGCTTAGTAGCAGTCTGGAGTTTTCTGGGTGACCAGAATGTTAGGCCTCTGAAACGCCTTGTCTGTAAATACTGTATATAATGTAACTTTGTGTGTTGTATGTTTCGTGTCTAATATTTGTATTAACCAAGGTGCCTGGATTATTACTCAACACACCTGTGCCAGAGAATCAACAATTCACATGCCTCTAGTTATACCAGCCGCTCGGGTATATGGTTAGAAATCACGTACTGTACAAGTTGGGGGTTATGAATAATTATTTCACTGATTGACTAAACCACTCGGTCAATTCCTGGATTTTCACCATGTCCGTAACCCCCCATTTGTAACAATATGCTGTCTTAGTTTGCAATATCCATACTGTAGGTACTTGTCAGGGCTGCACCTTTGCTGTGTTGTTGTTCACCATCTCATTAGACCATTTAGCACAGGTACTGCAGCAATCCACAGCAAATATCCCTGCCAATACTGAAAATGCACGGTATAATATCTCACTGTATGCTGATGATACTTTTTCTTTTCAGATTCCCTCTCAATCACTTCCTGTTTTGCTTGATACTTTTACTAATTGAAGGTAAAGTTCAGGTGGTATGGTGGCAAAGTGCTTAGCAATGTGTTTCACAGTGCTGAAGCCCTGGGTACAATTCAGTCTATCAGCTATCTACGTTGGTAATATTTGTTCTCCCCGTATTCACATGGGTTTCCTCTGGGACCTCTAGATTCCTCCCACAGTCCAAAGACGTACAAGTAGGTTAAGTGGCTTCTGAGAAAATTATATGTGTGTGTGTCGTGTGTGGTCTGTGATGGACTGCTGTCCTGTCCAGGGTATCTTGCCCTGCGCTTGTTGCTTGCCAGAAGGGGATCTGTTTGTCCTCTGCAACTCTTTATATTAATAAAGTGATTGGAAAATGGATGGATACTTTCTGTTTAAGTTTGTATTGTGCTGTCCAGTCTTGTTCCCATAATAAAATACAGTATATAAAGAAATAAGCCAAGTACACCACCCTCCCATCCCTTGGCCTTACGCCTGCACAGTTTCTCTCTCCAGCAGGGCTTCATTCAGAAGCTTGTTCAGCTCCTGCTCGTTCTGTTGTGCATCTATCACTCGCTCGGCCAGGTCACGCAGACGCAGCCTCCGCCGGGGGTTAGGGAATGAAGGATTCACTACCTGTAGGGAAAGAAAACAGTTGTCATGACGTTGACCTCAGAGTTAAACTGCATTAGTTCAACCTAACATAAGCTACCGTCTAAAATGCGAATGAAGAAGTGGGGAGAGGTGAGACTTTTACAGTATTTATGAACACAAATTACAAACAAATACTGTAATTCAGCATACTATATATACTATACAATGCACTAACAATACTACCTCTGGGATAATATTTTGTTAACTTCTTTCAATTTTTCTTCACCATTCAAGAATGGTATTATTATACACCCAACAAATAAAGTATTGTGTTGGAAGTAGATTAATTATACCAATGCATATTAAGACAAAGTATTTGATCATTTGGTCAAATTTAGACAATATAGTCTGTTATCAAGTGTTATTCAATGAGAACATGGCTTCTAGCCACAGAGAACAAGGGCAGGCCACCTGTTGATAGACTCTGGTGTTTCTTGAGAGCTATGGACTATGTCATTAATAGAGCTCCCAGGTCAAGTCTCTGCATCTACCCACCAATAGGAAGTCTGTCACAAAGGCAAAATTGGAAAATGAAATGGCCTGAGGGGTCAGTTTCTAGTGAAAAGCTAATGACAGGTATGCAAGGGTTAGATTTAGACATCCAGCTGTCTGCTGCTCCATTTGTATTTTGAAGTATACAAATTGGAGTATAACATGCTTAAAAGACCAGTTTGAGAAATTGCCACCTAAGCTCTTTTTAAGCCTGAAATGGTTTGACAGGCCTCAACCTAAATAAGGTGACTGGATGGAAATGAGGCGTCTGGATGGAGTCTGGTGAAAGTAGTCTTTTTTAAAGAAATTTCTCTTCACTTACACACAAAGCTTAAAAAACCCAACTCCAACACCTTGATATGCCAGACCACCTAAAATCTTCAGAACACCTACACAGAGAGACTTCAGATGCCTGACTCAAATGAAGGTTATCAAATGAAGATGAATACAGCAGTCTGTCCCAATTGTGCCACCTGACATCACATTGTCAAACAAGTCAGCTCCCAGGACACCACCATCACAGATACTAAAGTTCAAACAATCAGTCACTCAGTGTATAGTACCACCAAAAACACAACAAAAACTGTTACTGCAAGTCACAGGTACTGTAAGTAACAATGCAGTAGGAGAGGTAATGAGCAAACACAACAGCAAGCATATTTTTGGGCAAGTTTTAATGGAAATGTACCACTATTCTACTTTTTAACATCTGCGAGGAGGTTTAAGCATTTCATAAAAGCACTCTGTGCATTTCATACTTACTGAAAAGCAAAGACAAGGCAGTGCATATTTCTCTATAACTATTTGAATATAGTTCAAACAGCAACAATGTCAAGGATTTTCCCCTCTAAATAGCAGAATAAATCATTTGATTATGAAGTCTACTGTATCCTGACCCACTTCAAACACCACTCTGCTTCTTCATCCATTCCATACCCGAGTGTCCAGCTCCTCGGGCTCCTCGGGGGTGGTGCAGGTGGTGTTGATACTGCCGTTGCACTCCTTGGTGTTGATGAGCAGTGGAGAGTTGCCGTTTGAAGATGTGAGCGACAGCTTCTGGAGCAGAGCAGAGCGAAGGAGAAAGAGAGATCAGGGTGAAGCTCGCCTATGCCAAGACAGCAATAACTGTCCCTTTGCCCTACTCTCACCTACTGAGATTGTGTTATTAACCACTCGTGATCTGTTTAATATTTGGAATAATTTGGAGCTCACTTTTGAAGTGCTTGACAACCAGTTGACCATATCAACAGAATTTATTTGAATATTTGGAGACATGTCCAAACTGGTTTTAATGAAACCCCATAGCATGCTGTGCTCCCTTAGGGAGTGGCTCTGTCCTGGAGGCAGATCTCTTCAAATAGATCTACTATTTTGAGGAAGAAAGTTCTTGTTCTCCTTTGTTTCTGTAAAGTACAGTTCTTTCCGGACCCTATGTGGACGACACAATCCGAAGAAGTGGGGAAACACTAGGAAAACGTCATGCAGGAATACGGGGCTGAAAACAGGGGGGCGTGTCCAAAGTGCGCTGGTGCATGGGGGAGGTGTGGCCGAGGCAAACAATCCAAAAGTAATCCATAGAGGGAATCCAAAAACGGAAGGCAAAGTCCAAGACCAGGGGATCCATCCAAAGTAGTTAAAAACCAGAACCGGGTCGGAACCAGTGGACAAGGAACAGGAACAGGAACAGAGGTTAAAACCTTAACGGGACAAAGCGCTTCCAGGTCCCGGACTCGCACGGTGCGGAAACCAGATGCAGAGCCAGGATGCGTGTCAGCGGCTGGCTTTTAAGGTGGGCTGGAAAAAGGGATCAGGTGCACAGAATAAAGTCTAAAGTGAAAGGGCTGGAGCACCCTTAAGGAGGGGGGACTATAATCATGACAGTACGCCCCTCCTTTTCAGGGCGGCTCCGAAGCCCTAGGAAAAAAAAACAATGGAATCCAGGCTGCCAGGGTGCCATCCCCGGGGTCCAGGTGTTGGCTCTGCATTCTGTAAGATACAGTTCTTTCCGGACCCTATGCGGACGACACAATCCGAAGAAGTAGGGAAACACTAGGAAAATGTCATGCAGGAATACGGGGCTGAAAACATGGGGGTTTGTCCAAAGTGCGCTGGTGCACAGGGGAGGTGTGGCCGAGACAAACAATCCAAAAGTAATCCATAGAGGGAATCCAAAAACGGAAGGCAAAGTCCAAGACCAGGGGATCCATCCTAAGTAGTTAAAAACCAGAACCGGGTCGGAACCGGCGGACAAGGAACAGGAACAGGAACAGAGGTTAAAACCTTAACGGGACCAGGCGCTTCCAGGTCCCGGACTCGCACGGTGCGGAAACCAGATGCAGAGCCAGGATGAGCGTCAGTGCCTGGATTTAAAGGTAGGCTGGAAAAAGGGATCAGGTGCACAGAATAAAGTCTAAAGTGAAAGGGCTGGAGCACCCTTAAGGAGGGGGGATTATAATCGTGACAGTTTCTTTTGCTGAAATATGACTTATTGTTAAATAAAGCCTGGACTGGACTGGCTTACATTACCGCTTCTAAGAAGAAGACTGAAGACTTTCACTCATTACTGCTGGCTTCTACATTCCTTTCCCTGGTGTCAGTGCGCTCTTTCTTTTTTTGACATAGCACATATATACTGTAGCTGGGGAGGAAAGGTGGACGGAAGCAAAGCATCATTGAGGCCATCTATGAAAACTGCTATCTGATGGAAACTCTTGGGGTCCACTGTGGTTGGAGAAAGGGTTGCCACCTTGATAGAGGTGATGGGTTGGGGGGGAAAGATTTCCAGATTATTTTTTCTTCCCCCTAAAACAAGTGATCACGAACAAAACTATTTTTGTTTTCCCAGCATTTATTCTTAATTATTAGTGAGACCTTCTCCGCACACTCAGACTTAATTTAAATGATCTCAGCTTTGGCAGTTATGTTCTATCTGTGGGATCAACCTAAATAAATAACACCACATGCTCAGTAAAATATTTAATCATTTGATTAACATGGCTTACATAAGCTTGTGTCAATAATTCCTTCATTTTGCTACCATACCATGGGCAGCAAACAAAACCCGGAAGAAAAAGAATTGAGATCTACATGATCTATTTAAATAAATAACATTTAAATACTTTTTCTTTTTCAAGCATTTTTGACAGAAATGTGCACTTTAAATAAAACTTTTCTAGTAGGGTTTAGTAGCCAGAATAAATTAGAGTATGGTACTAGATAACTGAAAAATAATTGCTGATTAATCCACCAAAATCCAGATTGAAACCACAAGATTCTATACCTTATGGTCTGTGAAACTGAATACTATGAATATGATGAAAATTAATGTTTAAAGTGGTGATACTCACAACACCATTGATACCATTTTTGCTGAATGGCATCTTGGGTACAACCACTAGGTATGTCTCAATGCCTTTCTCCTTCAGGTATTCATTACGCTCCCCACCCCTTCCTGGCTCCACTTCAAACTCGCCATGCAGGCACTCCAGAGTGCTTTGAGAAATGTGGACTCGGCTGTAAGAGACACAATCAAAATTTGTGCTTTTCTATTCTTTTGTGACCCGTCTATTTTCTTTGCTTTCTTACTTCTTTTGTATTGTCTCCTTCTGCACTTGTAGCATACTACGGTATACATGCGGTTCCCGATGACTAGAGCTGAATCACATGGCTAAAAAGGCTTCATCTTGTAAGCAGCAGTTGGAAATCACCGCAGAATTTCAAGCCAACTAAACATGCTCTATTTTTAGTCAGGATGAAGGTGTGGCTAAATATATGTGTTACCCTAAAAAAAGAGTCTATGGTACTGTAGGTCACTAGAGGGTTGTATGCATATCCTACAGTTCTGTATATTCAGAGAAAATTACATTGCTAAGTTATACTCTATATAACGTACATGAACCAGATGTTTAATATTTTGAATTTGTTGTAGTCTGTTATTGCTACAAATCCCATAAAAAAGGAAGAAACACTGAACCTTCCCTCAAGTGTTACATAAAAAGAATTCCATATTGTGCAGATGCTGCTGAAGCAGACGACATGGTGAGATACTCATTTTATTTTTTAAAGCTGTATTATAGGGACTGAAGTACGTATCCTTAACCTCTTCTTTATAAAATCTCCCACACAGACAGAAAAGGCATTTGGTAACATTTTACTTCTTTTGACTATATAAGTTATCATTCTGAGCATTCACATTTTAATGTAAAATATCCACTTAA
This sequence comes from Lepisosteus oculatus, assembly GCF_040954835.1. Classification (NCBI taxonomy): domain Eukaryota; kingdom Metazoa; phylum Chordata; class Actinopteri; order Semionotiformes; family Lepisosteidae; genus Lepisosteus; species Lepisosteus oculatus. Next base: position 59,446,517 of record NC_090697.1, on the reverse strand, counting down.
AAATACACATATACATAATTTGTAAGTGAATAAAATAGGAGATCATTGGAAAGGATATGACAGTCTTTAGTAGGGTAATATTTTTTAAATTAGGTAGGTACAGTCCTATCTCATTTTTTAGATTTAGTCCTGATTCTTTGATTTAGGATGAGGATGCGGGTTACATTTCTTTTTTTGGCCTGTTCAGGCTTTGCATAGTGTTTCAGGTTACTGAGCTAGAGTACTGATTTTCTGGGCATATAAAACACAAGCCTCAGAGATGTTTAGAATTGTACATATGTGTTACCATTGATCATTTTGTGGTGTCATGTTATTTTATTGTAAATACTTTTTTAAGTTTGTTTCTTCCAACAGTACTGTGCCAAAAAATAAATGTGCCTTAAATTGCTACCTACCATTCAGGTTTATTTCCTTTTCTACTTCTCTCTATTTCAAAAACAATGTTATTTTTATTTTTAACCTTATATTACCTTTGCAATTTCTCTGGTAAACTTTCACATTCATTAAGACATGTTGGAGTTGTCACACAAAGTGTAGTGGAGTATGACTCTGGTCATGTAAGCACAACACAATCTTCTGTAGTTAAGCTACTTGTTCATATAAAAAAACAAGACCAAGAATTACCCTGGAATGCCCCCAGCCTCCATCTTGTTTGCCACAGTGACGTCTGTAGACCAGACATCATATTGCCAGCGCTTCTGCCCAAGAACCCCACCTAGCACAGTGCCTGTGTGCACTCCAACCCGCATGTCAACATCAGTCTTCGTCTTCTCTCTCACATACCTGCCAGCCACACAACAGATGGACATCATTACCGCTACATTTTAAATGGAGACTTCTCAACTGATGGATTAATATCGATCATGACTTTAGATGTACATTACTCTACTTGCACCACATTGCCTTCAGAAAAAAACATAAATTAACTTAAAATCTACTGCAAATATCCTCTGTCTCTTGATTCCTGCCAGTATGACTGAATGACTAACTGAGCAGTGCTTCTGTTTAAAGATAAAGGGATAGTAGTAAAACTCTTCACCCTTAATAATCATCCATAATGAGTTTCAGGTACCTCAAATCCTGTTCATCCAACACACTCACCAGTCAGATACATTCAACTTTTGATAAAACATTATCTGCAGTGAAAACATTTTCTATAGTGAAATATTTTTTTCTATAGTGCTTTAGGAGAGAGTTGGCACTGACTGGAGGAGCATTGCATCTGTCCAATCTTATCAATGCAGTGCCCTGCCAATTATGTGCCTCTTCTGTGAGTGGAGAATCTTAGTCACCATCAGTTTAGTGACATGACATAGGATTGGACTGGCAGCCTTAAAAAATATTAGAATTTTTTTAATTTTACCAAAGAAACATGTAGCTATTTCAAGTTCCAAGTCAACAAGTGGTAGGATGCATCATTTTTATCTAAATGCAACAAGTCATAAACATTTCTGGGTGGTTCTTTTTCTAAAGTTACTGTATGAACATAGATTATTTTTGTGAATGTATGGTTAATTATATAACCTACAATTGAAAACAAAATGGGCTTTAAGACATAGGGCAGCATGATGGTGCTGTGGTTAGCATTGCTGCCTTATAGCACTGAGGCCTGGGGTTCACTTCCTGGAGTGTTACTGTATCTCTGTTCTCCCAATGGTTATTTTGGTTGTGTCGGGGTTTTCTGGTTTGCCCCTATACTACAAAGACATACTGTTAGACGAATTGGCTTCTGAAAAAATTAGCTCTGGTGTGTATGTGTATGCTTGTCTATGTGTATTTGTGTCCTGTGATTGGTGTTCCCTTGTTTCCCAGGTTAGGCCCCAGCATCCCTCCTGACTCTGTACTGGATAAAGCAGTTAAAAATGGATAGACGTCATAATTTTGCGACAATATTTGTTGATCAATAAGAATGAATGCTGCAAACTTTGTGCTTTTGCTGAAACACAATTACATTTTCATACAATGGGATAAGGATAACAAAGTCAGTTACAGGATAGCTGTTTCCAAAAAAAAAATCCTTCTTAAAACCAACTTTTTAAAACATGAATGGAGGAAGGTAAAAACTAGTCGCAGTATTTTGTTTCACCACCACTTTCACTGATGAATACAAGGCATCATAACATCTGTTTTTAGCTGCCATCTGAAGATGATTACACAGGTGTGTGGGCAGATTGGAGAAACACTATTTTCCCTTGTATACCTTAAAACATTTAACAAATGAATTAGATTGCATTGTATTTATTCATGTCATTTGATAACAGAGATACTTATTATTAAGGCTTTTGCTTGATAACTGTATGCAAGCCCTGCTTTGAAATGTTATATTGAAGCCTTAGTAATTACGATAGAGTTGTTTGTTTTGGGTGCTTTAATTATGTTTTATAGATGCTCTGTGGTAATGAATTAAATGAAACTTTAGTTTGGCTTGATATGAGCAGCCATCTTACCCCTATGTCTTACATACCCATTTTGGCATACTTTTTCAAATGTTTATTTGATTCCAAATAGAAGCAAATCAAGAGTCTGTAACATCCATTATTTTCTTAATAGCAACATTCAGAATTTAAAAGCTAGATTTACTGATTATACATTTTGGAAAAAATATACTGTACATGTACAAAGGCATTAAAAACACAACACATGGTATTGGTGTGTTGCAATGCCTTTCCGTACATAAGCTATAACAAGGATAGAATTACAGTACAATGGTGTATTGAATAATATTCACAAATAAAAAGACATGGCAGATGTTAAAGTACCCTTTCTTTACAAAATAACTAGAGAATTTCTGAGAACTGAATGCTTTTAAAATACATATGGTACCTGAAGCAAGACCCGGAGTCACTGATTAGAATGCAATTTTACAGGGACAGGCAAGGATTGTCTAGCAAGTTAATAACACAAAAATCGAATTGTTTATAGAAGAGGAGACTTTGGTACAAGAATTTCTTGAAGTGAAAATTTCCCTTAAATAACCTATCAGCATGTTATGAAAGTACACTTTTAACAAACAAACAAAAAAAAATAGAAACATAAAAAAGAGTGAAATAATAAAAGCGTAAGAGGTAGGAACATTTTAAGCATAGGCCTAGAACTTGAGAAAAATTACAAAAGAGAGGAGGCCATTCAGCAAATCTAAAATGTATCTGCTAGTAACTAATTGATCCAAATATTTCATCCTGTGCTTTCATGAAGGAAACCAATATTTCAACAAAAGCAATATTAGTTAGCTAGCTTGTTCCAGAAACGTACAAACCTTTATGCAAAAAAGTCTTCAGTTGAAAATGCACTTACAGAAAGTTTCCACATGTCTGAGAGCACAAATATGAGAAGGATATTTGGTCCATCTAGCCCATTTTGCAGGTACCTGTAGTAGTTAATGGATTGAAATACCTCATCTAGCTTTTTTGATAAAGGTTAGGGTATAAGCATCAACAGCATTAATGGATAGCTAGTTCCATAATCCTTTGACTAAAGAAGTGCCTTTTGTTCTTGGTTTAAAATGCACTTCCAAGTAATTCCTACTTTTGTTCTCTAGCTTGTGTTTCTGTTTTTACCTCACTGGGAAGACTTTTTGTTAAAGTCTTTGATGATTTTGAATACTTGGATCTGCATGTCAGAACCTGGTGAACGCAGGCATCTTGTGTATAAAAGCCATAATTAAAAAATATGTATATATAAATATTTGGTGTTGTAAAAGTATCTGATTTTGATTTGTGAGTTCTCTTCTTGCTCAGCTTCCTCATCTGAGATGTTTTATCTCATAACACAGAAGAAGAAGCAGTTCTGCTTTGTTTTCAGTACACATACTACAGTATATAACAATTTGATCCAGTCACTAAATGTATTTAATCTGTTCAGGCTGACGTGGTAGCTTGGCTCTACTGCATTCTACAAGGCCGATTTCTGTGACTGAATGCAACCAAATTTGGTTTATGGCTATTCAGTCTCCCACTAACAGTGGAGTTACATTTTGCACATACAATTGAAGAAATTTGTGACATCGTGTTTTCCTTGTCATCAATTTTCATAGGAAAAAGATATTAGGTTTTGTGATAAGTGCATCTATATACTGTACTGTCCCTGCTCACAGCATTCAAAATGCCACAAGCTAGACAGAGGTGAACTTCGCTACACCAAAAGACAACAAGACCTTCTGCTGCATAACAATTCTTATGAAACTGAGTTTTTAATGAAAGTTCGGGAGGGATGAAGGCAGCCGAGCTTATTCGACACAGCTGCTGCAATTCCCACTAATTCTGACGTAAGCAACCGGTCTCCATATATACCAAACATCACCCTCTCTTCTCCCTTGTTCGTTTTCTGCATCCCTCCTCCACCCCCTCTCCACCTTTGCAGCTGCCAATTGGTCGCATGGGGGTCCTATCCTCCCCGTCCAACGGTCAGGAGGTTGGCCCTCAGCCAAGCGCGTTAAGCCAAGTCTTCACATTCCAATAAAGGATTCTAATTTCTCCCAACATTAAAACATCAGAAGTTTAGCATCATGTACGTGTAACAAAATGATGAGGTGGGGGCAGAGGAGTTGGAAATAGCATCCTGGCACTGGCAGGTAGTTAGATCCTCACTACCAGCTTGCACTGCTCCCAAAAGAACCTTGTTAATAAGACAGAATTAAGTGTTGCGGTGCTTTCCCAAATGAGGCCTCATCTCTGTTCATCTCTGTGGTGCAGCCACAGAGAAACTATTCATGCAGGCTGATTTAAATATGTTTTCTTTTGATAAGGGACAGCTCCCAAAGGGGGATACACTTAGCTAAGCCTGGCTATCATGATCAATGGTCATCCATTGACGCCTATCTGTCTAGGGAGTGCCAGATGGACATCTGGGCTGCATTCCTAAGTGTCAGGAGTAAGTGACTCATATCTCACCTTGATCAACCAATCAGGGACTGGTAGGGCCGAGTAACCCACATGGGACTCTGATGCCCATGGAACTTTCAGCCAATCAACGAGCTGAAGTTCCTCCAGGTAAAAAAAGGCAACACAGAGAGCCTATGAGATTCAGTAAGATTCTGTGGACTTTTCTAAAGGGAATTCAAAGGAGAATTCCAGGGCAGGACGGCCCAGGAGCAGAAGGCTCCCAAGGGCAGGACATTCTCGTAGCGCGCCTCCTGACCATCCTGAGACTCAGCCCAGACAACCACGGAACGGCCAGTGTGTCCGAGTGCCAGAACTTTCCTTTGTTCTAAGAGTCTAGAGCGGAGGTTGCCATAGAGTAACCAGAGGATCCACCCGAGGTTAGCACCAGCAGCAGGCCTCGTGAACAGGTCGGAACTGTGGACAGCTGAATCACTATTCAGAACTAGCGCTTCATCAGGAACGAACCGGTCCACTTCCTGACTTGCTGGGACCCACGGTCATCTTTTCTCCTGTGCACAAACTTTGCTAGTTAAAGCCAACACTAACTAGCCGGTCAGTGAGCATCAGCAGCGCACCGTCGCAAGCTGCACAGCACAGCCTGCCACCGAGCCAGAGAGCGCGGATTGGACAGCAACAGCCTGCAACTGTTTCTTTGAGTCCGCAGGAGATCTGAATCCCCAGAGATTGGATGAGTATTCAACTTCACTGCATTACTGCTCGAGAATTCAATTGTTATCCCAACCAGTTGATATCAATTTAATTCCTAAGAATTATGTACTTGTTTTGAGTATCCAATGTAGAAGTTATAACCAAGTTCATTTACGAAACGGTCTAAATGAATGATATACTGAACGTGTGTCCTCTTGATATATGTAACTCTTTGTAACTGACTGAATATATACCTTTTGTATTCTGATAACCATCTCGATAAGATCTGTTAGGTTTATATGCATATTCTATGTATTAATAAATGTATCCTCATGTATTAGTACCTGTGTGTGTGCGTTGTTTGAGTTATATCGCATGGATGGATTCTAAGGCCATCAAAAGAATCAATTTTGTGATTTACTGCTACAATTAATAATTGTCCCAGTAAATGCCCAAACCCTACAGAACTGGTGCCTTCAGAGAGCACACTACAACAGTATTGTAAAAAAGTATTGCTCACATCATTTATTACATTTTGGTTAAAGCAAAAATGCTACTGAAAAATTCAGAGTAGGTTATTTCCCCGTGATATGATGGTCAATGTATGGAAACAAGTTCTGAGAGAAATCACACTTCTACTTTTGCTACACTTAAATAGAGATTACATTTTGTCTAGCCAATCCATTTTACAAGCACTGACAATACAAGTCCGGTGACCTCCAAGAGTTGTCCCTTTGGGGGAAGATCAATAGGAACTCTGGAGGACAGGAAAAAAAATTAAATTACTTGGCTCCGGGGATGCAGCACCCCACTGACCTTGTCAAATCAGTCAAAGCAATAGACAATTCCTAATGTACTACACAAAATGCTTCCAACTGGAACAAAAGTAAATCCAGCACAAAGTACTTTGATTTCTACATGGAAAATCTCACACCAAAGCTAAGATACAGTATGAATTGACTGTTCATTTACTGTTGTGTACTGACGCACAAAAGAAACATAACATATCAAATTAAATTACAAAAAGTGAACAAAAACAGATGTGATCAAGGAATCAGTAAGTATTCAATTCGAAAGGTTGATATTAAAACATCAGAGATTTAGCATTATGTATGTGTAATCAGGTGAAAAATTCTTTATTGATCCCGTAAGGGAAATTGCAGAAGGATGAGGGATGAGGTGGGGCCTCATGAGGGATGAGGTGGGGCTCAGGAGTCGGGAATAATGTCATCACACAAGTGGATGGTTAGATCGCCATGATCATCTTGCAGTACTCCTGGCTTGTAAAAACCTCTGGAAGCCCTCCCATGTTTTTTTCTAATTTTTTAGAAAATACATTTTAAAAAAGGAATCCTGTGTGAATTCCTTCTTACAGAACTGGGAAGGACCTGTTAGATGTCACCAAAGCCATGCAGCAAAGTGACTGTGACGTAGACGCCATCAGGAAGTTGCTCTGTGAGTGATCATTGTCCGTTTTTATACCTGGCTGCCCTTAACACAGGGTTACATATGACCTTCGTAATTAAATAACACAATCCTGGCAGACCTGATCAGTCTCTGGATAGCTGTAGAATGTTCCACCAGCTGGAACTCCTTTGCAGCTCAGACCAACCAGGTGAAGGTTGACTGATTATAGCTGATGTTTTACTGCACTCATATCAGGATGAAAAGTTGGCCTCAACATTGTTTCCCTGAAGTGGTATATTATCTTGCTGGAAAACTGACACTCTGAGCAGTAAGGTTGCCTTCAGCGTGCACCAAAGGCTTTTTTGTTGGAAGGAATCTCCTTGAATATCTCTCCTCTTTCAAGTTGTCATGTACAATGCAACAGCTAGCATATCACTAACCATGGTGGCTCAGTACACATTGTCTTTCGTCAGGTCTGTCAAGGGCAAAACAACATTCTTCTAAGAACAAGACACCAACCCACTCCCCCTGCTGCTACATGAGATGTTCTGCAGCCCATAGAGCACAAAAACTGTGTTTTATTGGCTGTCAATGTTACTCCTGAATGGCATCCAAGTATTCTGATTATTATTGTGCAGACAGCAACCTGCAGTCATTTTTCAGACACAATGATTATCTTATTTCCTATGCTGGCATTTCTCATACTGAAGCCACTGCAGTGTTAGATGGATCAGACAGAAGTGATGACCTTGGGCCAGAGGCAGAGTCCTTTTCTCTGCTTTTGGGATTAGACTGTTGATTGCTGAAAAGCTAAAACCAACATCTCATTGTCTGTGTAAATTATGTCATTTACAAGTCACTTTCAATCATACTGATAGTAATCAGATAACATTTGTTACTTGTGTGGGGCATGGTCATATATTTTGCATATCCCATATATTAGTGCATAAATTATTTTTTGTGACTGTTTTTGCAGATATTATTTATGGACATTTGAACTGAAATACCAAACACTGAGCATATAACATACTTTATGAAATTGTATGTGCTCAGTTTTTTCTTATTACAAGGAATAATATTACTCACACAAGGTAAAATATAAAGAACATTTTGAGGCTCAATGACTTGTTAATATTAAAACATAATACTTCTGCACTTAATATAGAGAATATACATTAAAAACATATAAAACATCTACCACAAACTTATTTACTCATTTTCTGAAATGCAAATGTTTCTTGTGCAGTAAACCCTAAGAAAGCAAATATGAAAACTTCATATAGGAACCAGTTATAACCAATTTTGCATCCCTGTGGATAGGGAGTGTGTTTAAATCCATTACTTACGATATGGCTTCCACCATGGCTAACCCCATCAAAATAGAGCAGACTGCATGGTCTTCTCGGTAATCCGGCAGGCCACAGATACAATAATAGCAATCCCCTAAGATCTTTATTCGCAGTTGGTGGTATTTCTGTGAAAGAAAAAAAAAAGAGAATAAGCGTCATAGAATCATCGTAGAATCAGTTAAATCTCAGCCTGTCATGTGAATCAGCCACTCTGACAATCTTCAGCAACTTCCACTGCATGGTGACCTACTTCTGAAGTAAATGGAAAAAAACAGTCTATTCAATACATCAAGAAGGCTCTAGAGTCTAGACCACCGATAAACAACCTTGAAATTGGAACAATACCACTTACTCAATTTAGAAAATATTTGTTTCAATTAAAGAAACTGAGAGCTACTGTAGAGTGGAGCAAAACCCAGAAGCCCTTGTATCTTTTGGTTGCCAAATATTATTCTAGACCAGGAATGGACAGCTTATGTCCTCCAGGGCTATAGTACAGCTGTTATTACAGATATAGCACTTCTTAATTAGTGTCATATGTGACACTTGCAGTCTAGAACTCCTTGTTATAGATTACTACTCCTTAAAGGAACAAGGTAGTTCAACAGCTATAGTACTTATAGTACACCAGGTGGATGCTGCACATTGGTTGTGGTGGAGGGGAGTCCCCATTACCTGTAAAGCACTTTGAATGGAGTGTCCAGAAAAGCGCTATATAAGTGTAAGCAATTATTATTATTATTATTATTATTATTATTATTATTTACTACTTAAATGTCTTTGATGGTGAGTGTCAGATGGGACTTTTTTCTTTTTATAGTCTAAACAGGCAGAGGCAGCAACATGATGAAAGACATCTATGATTGACCTTCAGTTGTACAAAATGGACAAGATACCTAAGCATTACAGGACATTCAGATTCTAATAAAAATTACCAGAGTAAAAGTGGTGTCTGTGTATTGTCAATTATAAAACACTTTTTTGGCAGAATATGGACTCAAAATATATACATTTAAAAACAGCTTTCCCAGTGGTTATTATGCAACAGCTTTTATTCTAACACCTCCATTCTAATAATTAAACTAAAATGTTATTTGACAGCATAAATAGCTACAGAAATTATAGAAAGAAGAAATAATACATAGATTTCAAATGCATTTGTATTAATGGGAAATGAAATGTAACTCAATTAATACAGCTATGACAAAACAATTAGTACAACAATAAGATGTCTGCAGATATGACATCACTAGCAAGTGGAATAATTTCTCCAAAGCCAAAGACCATATTACTTAGGCATTTCTACAGAGGCATTTCTCTAGTGTAATGGTGTCAAGCTACGGATGTTTTTAAGCAAGAAATGGCTTTTTCATATATGAAAATTCTTATCACATATGTATTCAATTGTAATCTCTCACATTACGGCATTTGCAATGCAGTTAACTCCACTGCAATGCAAGTAAACTCCATTAAGAAGCATAGGGTTCCAAACACATGGACCGGGAATCCATGCTATTATGTCATAACACTTCTTGTTGTACTATATTTGTGCAAAGATGCCAAGGTGCAAACATTTGAAATCTTATAACAAATCTGGGGCGGTACCAAATTGAGCTCTACTACTGAAATCTCTTTGTCCTTGCAATCGTTACCTATGCTTATACCTCAAACCTACAGTATATACTTCTCATTTTGTCATTTAGCCCAAGGATATCAATAGATAAAGCTACAATGGTCTTAGAGCACAATTAATTAATTTAGGAGGGAAAACCTAAACACAATAAACATAAAGAACACTCAAATGCAAAAACAGTATGGGAAAAAAATCATTCTGCTGATGTTCACAATGAACTTAGTTCCAAGAGACAACAAATACGATGTTACAGTGATATTCAAATTTAGGGTCAGAACAATGGTTGAGGTATTCTGCAATTAAATCTATGAAATCATCTAACTTTGTTTAAGCTTTGCTGTCAAAACCAGTGCAGCAAAAATTAAATAATGAACCACAATGTTTTGTAGAAGCAATCAAATTACTTGGTAAAAAGTATTAATACTTCACCCATCAGAATAGTTTGCTTCACAATTCTTGTGTATGCATTAAATGAAGGGTTATTGTTCAGTATTTACAATATTTATTTGACAGTTTCTGCTCAAAAGTTACCTTATACATTTTCGCGATCATTGCATTTTTCAATTTGAACAGTCTTCTTGTAAGGCATCTTTCAAGTATATCCTAAATATACAGTTCACAATATAAATATAATATTTAGATGTATTATTCTACAATATACCGTATTTGCAAAGGACTACTACATTTTAGATAACAAAAATATATATTCTCATGGAGATGTTCTGAAGTTGATAGAATTTTTTTTTCTAGTCAGTAAGTTACTAGGATTCCATGAACCTGAAAACTGAGTGCAAACTGTACAATGTATTAATATAAGAACAGTAACATGAGTAGGATGCAGTGTGGGTGAGGGCTGTGCAGAGATACTTACAGCAGCTAGTTTGTCAAAACGAGCAAACAATTCATTCAACAGTTTAACCAACTCCTGGGCACTGCAAGATGAGGATAGCTGTGTGAAGCCCACAATATCAGCAAACAGGATACTGCAGAAGGATGAAAAGAAGATTAAGGAGAATCTACTGCCTGCAACAGAAAATCTGTTAATAAATGCATGTAGGTGAATCTTGTCCTTCAGCAGTGTCATGTGCATTTTTTATATTGGTATTGCCCTACATTAACTCTATTACCTTGCAAAAGTATTCAATCCAATTACAGTACAGTATATCCTATTTTCTTGAATATGCCTTTGAGCATAGCGAAGGTGATCCGTTAGAAGGCGTGTACAAAAGGTGTACCTTTTGATTTTAACATCTTTGACCCATAAGAGCATCAGTTGTAGTAAAATGGAAAGGTAATAATTATTTTTGCAATGTAGTTTTTTTAAAGAGAAAAACCTATTGCTTATAACTATAACAAGTTTACACCATTAATAACAGGAAATAGACAAATGTTTCTTTCATCAGGTTACACGGACATTTTAGTGAATTGGTATGACATGGATAAATTCATTATGCTGATTTGCATAAAGAACATTAACAGGTTGATTAACAAGGCGTGTCCTGTGAAACCGCATGTGTGGCCACCAATGGAAGCAATACAATCTGTAAATCTGATGTCATGTTTTGCACCAGGTTACAGATCCTGGATTTTTTCCCATTCTTCTCAGAAAGCCTGGGAGATTACGTGAATAATGTATTGGTCTTTGAGCCACACATGACACACATTATTCCAACTCATCCCACAAATGTTCAATGAGAGTCAAATCTGTAGACTAGACTTTTCATGGCTTCCATGACAGCTCATTGGAGTCAAGACTGAAGTCATGCTTCCTGGCACACCCCATCAGCTATGTCAAATCAATGCTGTAACCCTATCTGTGGATGGTACTGTACTTGAGTTTCAATCAAAAGTCAAGAACTGGGGAGTGATATTTGATTCAAGGTTGATGTTTGACCCACACGTGCCACCTTAAAAATATTGCCAGACTGCATCCTATGTTGTCGCTAAATGTTGCTGAAAAGCTACTCAACTTAACTACTATAATGACTGTATTACTAACTAGCTAGGGTATCTAAATCCATGTTGAATAAACTACAATATGTTCTATTGAGCTATTGAATATAGTAAAATAGTTTAGTTAGGTAAGTTTCTAAAACATGTGTTAAAACATTGTTCTCTTGATTAACATACTGTATCTGTATCTGTATCTGTATACTGTATCTGTTTTATTCTATTTTTTCCTATTTTTGCACTTGGCCTGACATTCAGAAGGTCAAATCACCTCATCACTTTTGCCCAATCAATTTCCTCACTAATGAGATTATTTAGTGTTTATGTAACTCAAAGTCACTTGAACATATCAAGGTCAATGAATCAAAATCATGGCAAAACATTTAATCGATATTCTAAATATTTCTACTTTATTTTTCTAACAGCCTACAAGCATAGGTGTCTTTGATGTTCGGTATACAGTGTAACCAACTTTATACTTCAAATGACAGTGAAATACTTTAGAAGCAGAACATGTATTTTTAATCATTAACATTAGTTATGCAAATTGTTTGAGTATGACATTATCAGAGGTTATATTATGACTGGGAATTGTGAGAGCTACTTCTTGAGTTATGTGTGTTTGCATGTTTGCATGTTCAAAGGTGATGTGACACATACTGTACAGTATACATAATAGGCACATAGGCAAACTGGGTGTAATTACAATGCAGTAATACCACATCTCAGTGAAAGAGGGCCTGTCTTTTGGGAATGTTGCTGGCAGGAACACTGTAACATGAAATTAAGGGCATATTTACACCAACTACAGCTGCTAACATAATCTGGTGACACTGAAGACACTTAAATGTGATTAGAGTAATTGTAAATCTCCACAATAATAGAATCATAATACCATACTGTAAGACTACAACTGACTTGCTATCAATATGGCCAACAAGCAACCAGAATTGACAAATCCCATTTTTGTCTCTAATTTGAAAATAGTAGAGGGATTGTCACTTAGAATGACAAATATTCTCTATTGGTCTTGAGACATGAACCAGGCGCTTCATAAATAATTTATTCATCCATGTCCTCCAACGCACTAGAAAAAAATCACATTAAACTAGCTGTTTATAATCATGGAATGCATGTCTGGGGAAACAGCATGATGGGCAGTAATGAAAGGTATTGTTACACTTAATTTTTATGTTCTTTTATTGTTCTGTTATGTTGTATTGATACTACTTCTGCAGTGTTCATAAGGACCTTTGAATGACATTTAGCATGTTCTATCTACCTATCTACTTGGTACAGACAATGGAGTAAAGTATCACAGCAATTGAACAATAGAGAATGCTGTTTGACAATTAGTAAATAAAAATAAGTATTCCAATTGAATCAGTAACTGTCAGCACCTATTTCACTGAATGAAGTTCATTGGAAGTAACATTGGAAGTATGTTTCATTTAATCTTTTTATGTTTTTTCTTTTCATAAAGAACAAATAACGTAACTGTTTACGATTGCTGAGTATTTTAAGGGACCTGCACTAAGAAATTTGTGTAAGATAAGATTTTATTGTCCCCTGAGGGAAATTTCTTATGTACTGTATGTACTGTACTGTGTATGTACTGTATATTTTATAAAAGGAAGGACAAAATGAGATGTGACTGCTTGGTCCATGTGTCTTGTGTCTCATATGGTGCCTAGTAGCTCACTGATCCAAGAATCTTATTCCATCATTTCATGAAGGATCACAATTAATGAGCTAAATTACTCACCTTTTTCAATTATGTTTCTTAAATGCTAGTAATGATTCTTTGTATCCTTCTTTCATATATGAGCTTGAATCTTGGGTCTGAATTCATCTATGCCTTTCAAAATTTTAAAAGTTTGAACTAAATCCCACTAGTAATCTCTATTTACTAAAAAAACAATTAAACAAGACTAATGTTTTTATAATTCTATTAACCTTGTTATGTAGATCAAACTTTCAGACCTGAAGTTTCTAGACATCTTCCTAGATCATTGGTTTTATGTATGAAACACAATATAACATTTGTGCTTTCATGGCTTTCTGTCGATGTGATTACCTGACATTTTCATGGCGATACATGTACATAGTGTTAAACTGTTGCATCTCTTTCTGGCTAGCTTCTTTCTTCATATCCTTGAGCATCTCATCGGCAATATGCTTTGGTAGAATGGACAGCAGAAGGCGCTCCTAGAGGGAGAAGAAAAAGAGTTCTTAGCGGATAGACAGAAGTTGATACTTTCTCAGCTGTGGTCCAGTTACTGCATGACCCATAACCAATATTCATTTCCTCTGCTTTTAAACTGATAATCTCCTTCAGTCGATTGCAACAAAATGCCCTCAGCTCATTAACAGCCATATTACATGACTGCAAACAAAATAATCCCAGCAGTACCTCACCTGGTTACATGAGAATGCTCCAGCCCATCCCCAGAAGATGTTAGTGTCAGTGTGACCTGAGTTCTTAGCATGGTATAATAAAAGAAGGCAGTGTTCTATAACATGATTGCAAGACCACAATTATGCTACCTCTGTCAGCTACAGCTAACCCTGCAAATATAAAAAGAACTCTACGAGAGGGTGGCTATATACAATGACATATTTTATTTTCTCTTTCTGGATTGTATAAACTTGATTCTTCTCTTTGCAATTATTATTTTGCCTTATTATTACTTCCATCTTATTTATTTTTAACACTTCTATAGTTATACAGTATACTTCATAACCTTTTCCAGATATCCCCTTTGTGCTTCCTGCCCATTGCAGCCCACAAATCAATGAGCTACTGAAAATGTTTTCATAACATAAGAAAAAGGCTTCCCTTTCATGGCAGTCTATATAAACCTGAACTGTTTGTGCAATTTATGCGTGCAATCTCAAGTATCCAACATGAAATGGAGGGCTTTTAAATTAAGGATATTACAAACACAATATACATTTGTTCTGTATATGCTGACTAATTGAACATGTTTGGATCATCTTCAGGTTTAACTGATTCAGCAAAGTGAAGTAGATGGAAAGTGGTTTGCTGCTGCCGCATTTGTGACTCAACCCTCAGTGTAAAATGTAGTGTCATTTATACAATAATGAGTTTTGATTTTTCAGCCTCCAAGATCACATAAGCTATTGTGGATTCCCAGACAAAGTGGAGCTATCTTCATGCACCATCTGGTCATGCATGGAACTGAGCACATTCCTTATGGGATCTCATGAGTTTTTTTGCACATGCTGACATCAAATTTACACAAACGTTGTGCAATCAAAAACACATCTCTGGATCCATGGTTATAAAGAGACAGAGAAAGATGGACTGCAGTGCTATGTTCTGATTTTTCTACCAGCTACTGTACATAAAACAGGAAAATTCCACGACCTTTAAATTACCTAGAGAGAACACTGTGTGATGTTTCAACTCAAATTATGTGAACCAGTTAAATGGTATAGTTAAGAACTTTAAAAATAATGTTCTCTTTAATGGGCATGGGAACATTGTAGTTTCCTCAAATAATTATTCATATTCTATGTAGAAACTAAGTGACGACAGCCAAATTTTGTGACTTAAAATGATACATCACCCTATATAATTACATGCCTCTTTTATAGATATGTGATCTGGTACCATGATATTTTTTAACATATTGAGGAGTGAATTGACCTTAGAAGAATGCAAACATAGGCCTAGAAAGAAAATACACCTGTGCAGGTAAAATACATGTAGTTATTTCTGTCAGAGAGCACAGTGAGATAGAGGTGCGAAAAGTGAAAAACACAAAAGCTAAGCAAGTCAGTGACTCCCGAGTTTGATTAGAGCTGACATATCTCAGGAGGCTGGTTGCCATGGAAGCCTGCAGCTGCCGGATGCACTTCAATGGGCTGCAGCTCTCCTCCCAGAAGCCCCTGATTGTCTATTAGTATTCTGTGAGTTTCTCCTTTGCCTATGCTAAGCCCCCCCCCTCTCTCTTTCTCTCTCTCCTTAAAAGAAACCTGCTGTTCCAAAAATAGAAGCTAGGAGGGGTGCCTGACAGCATCGGCTGAAGGAAGAGAGAGACAGAGATAGTGAAAGCAGGGTTAAACACAGTCACAGCAGTGGGGAAATGATACACTAAAGGAAATAAACACACCCTTTGCACTTCAGCTTGTTCAAAGCCTTTTTTCAAAACCGAGAGTTTGACTATGCCTTAACAGATCACACAGTCATTACAAATGTATTACCTTCTAAGAGATTCATTAGGTTTCAACTTGACATATTGCAATCCCACTGCAGTGTTAGTTCAGGCACTCAAAGCTTTAATTACTTGGGTGTCTAATTAGTTATTAAGTCGGGAAATTAGTCTCCTACGGCAGAACAAGTATTCTATTAATTTTATATTTCAAGCTTTCTTAAAAATAATATATTGAAAGCACCATTCTTTTTCAATATAAGAGAGAATTTTCAGGGTTCAGTCAAAAGTCTGAAGCTTGTTGTAGTTTAACAGGTCTCAGTACTCTTATAAGACATTGAAAACAATTTTATTGCCATTTTATTGCCATAATAATTCGACTCATTTGCCTTCCATTACTGAACAGAAGATACCATTCGTGGGATTAATTATATGATATTGAGTAATTAGCCCAACTGATTACACTTTGCTTGAGGAGTAGAAATAGACATTTAAGGTTTTGCTTACTCTATATTTAATTAAGGAGCAATTAAAAAAGGTTTCAGTATATATAGCAGTGTTTTAAACCTGTACAACCCAATTTCAGTACAGCTATGAAATTCGATTGCAATTTATTTATTCTGTCAACTGTTGTCATCCCAGGAACTCTGTCATTATGCTAATTTCACAAAGGTTTCTACAAAAATGAAGAAACCTGAAACACACAGATGAAAGGTCAAGGAGTGAATATTTTGAACTTTCTTTTAGACAGATGTTTGTTTTCAACCACCTGTGTTATGGTGGTGTATTTAAAATTAATATTGCTCACAACAGTGAGGTTTTAATGGAAACAGAAATTCTAAAATGAATTTAGACTGCAATGCTTTAACATGACCTTTTTTAAATATATTTTAGAAACCAGCATGATAATAAAGACATATACTAATCACTTCAAATCTTGGTTAGCATTCAACTGATCTAATCCATAGCCAGTCCCATGCCAACTCTCAAATGCCATGACTACAATGTGTTCACCCAGTACAAATGAAGTCACGTGAAAGAAAAAAACCTCCTTGCAGATTTGTTACATTAGATTTATCAACAGAATTTTTAACCTATTGAATTATGTGCTTTAATCTCGGAGGATTCGTGCTGTTGAAGTAAACAGTTGAAGTGTAGCAAGTCCCTGGCCATCCGTGTAGCCTCACTGTGTCAAAATGCCATGAGGCATGGCTCTCTGCACCCCCCTGAGGAGCACATTACCCAGTTTAAAAAAAGAAAATCACACATCATTTGTTTGAAAGCAACAGAGATAATTGGCACATCACAGTTTGCAAATTATGCCCAGTGCTGTATAGCTGTTCTGAGCAGGGAGTCTGGGGAGAGGGAGAAGAACTAAGCAAACAGATACTACTGTTCTACAGACTCAAGCAGTCAATGAATCAGATGTTCCAACTCATTGAAGACATTTTTTATTTATTTCTGGAGTTAAAATCCAAATTCAGTGACATTAAAAGGATAAGTTAAAACTTTTCCAAGATTCAGGTGGACATAACTTCCATGCATAGACACTGTTTATAAGGTCACCTGTTCCTTAATAGTTCTCAGCTACAGTATGAACTCAGCCTTAATTAAAACAACAAACGATTGCTTCAACCTTTTTTCTATTTCTTTAATTCAATAGTTACTTTCGGTTTCAAGCGTTAAATCTGCCTTATGGACCTCTAAAATTTCTCTGGGAGACTCAGCCTAGATTCAAGTAAACAGCTTTACAAAAGACAAAGTATTACTAAACCAGATTTGCATCCAGATTTATACTTTTTCAGTAAGGTCTAAGTGTTAACTGAATAGGATTTGAAAGAGTTCAAAAGAACTCTGAATCAACTATTGACATTTTGATTGCATTTTTGTGCTATAAAGAATCAATTATTTTAAAATGGAATAACAGTAATATTAAACCACACAAACAGTTTTTAATGACTGATGTCCTTCCTATGGAGGTAGCCTTCATATACCTCACTATAGTTCACATTTAATACATGAAAATCGTTTTACAAGGTTTTGTGGAACTTTGATAAACGTGAACAAGGGCAAGGTACATTGAAACTAGTATATATGTGTGATGTGAAGCTTTAAAAATGTAATAAAACAAACCAAAAGGTAGAGCAGATTATAAAGGCATTAATCATCAGGTGTCAGATTAAATGTTTACTGTATGTTTTATTTATATTATATTAGTCTATTATTGTGCATTTCCTTCCATTTCCTCTGGTGTATTGGAATTCACAATACTGTTGGAGCAATACCTCAGTATGAGACCTACAGTCAGTTTGTGAATACCTACAGTATGCATGTCCCAGAAGAGTTTTAAAACATATACTGTACAGAACTCCGGGCCATCACCTTTAAACAAATCAGAAAAACTGCCTGGAGTTTAAGAACTCAAGAAAGGTTACATCTGACCCTTCTAGACCCGTTTAGTAGTTATTAGCTAGTAGATCCATTGATCTCATCCAGCCATTTCATGAAAGCAAAAAAGGTACCAGTTTCAACTGCATGGCGGAGTAGCTTGTTCCATACTCCTACAACCTTCTGGGTAAAGATGTGTGTCCCATTATTGGTTTTAAATGCACTGCCATGTGGAGTAAAGGTTCCTCACACTTTTAAATAAATAAATTTATGCGCCTAGATTTAGAAAAGCACATTAAAAAAATAATATATTTAAACAATAAAACAAAAAAAAGTTATTCTAGAAAAATACTGGAAGGGTTAAACTTGATCAGTGCTTTGCTGGGCTTGATAAATTCAAAAATAACCTAACATTTTTGGAACATAAATGGAACATTTTCCATGAATCCACATTCTACAGTATGTAACACCTAAGAAAATGCAATGAGTGTTCCTTCAGAGAGTACACTCACCATGGGCTCTGTCATCAACTTTCATATGCAAATGCTTGCAGACTAGACTGAACACCTGACACAGAACACCCACACAACCTTACAACCCACTGCACACAATCTCTATTCCTTCTCCCCTGCTTTACCTAGCAACGATGCAGTGAAAACTGACAGAGAAGGAAGCACTGACAACTGCTCTTCCTTGCCACTCATAGACATTTAAAAGGCATAACAGGAACATATCAATGGATCATTTTTTACTGTAGCATTTTTGGTGTGCCATCACTCACATTAAGCTTTTTTAGTGTGAGTGTGGGAGGCTATAAAACACAAAGACAAATCTTATTGATGCTTCTTTAACTGTCATGTACTGTATGCAAGGCACTTTTTCAAACTGCGAAGTCCAGAACAAAAAGCATTTACTGGGTTTGCTTTTTGGGTGCCTTAAGAAACGTACCTAGCGAAGTAGATAAAGTAACTGTTTTTGGCTAGGCCTAGCAACCATCAGCTCTGTAGACTTGAACTGTGCAATACATAATGGAAATTAGAGCCATTGTAACCCCTGACATAATCAAAACTTATCATTATAGGGATTTACACAACTCACTATTCTATTTCTATTTCACTGTTTTGAACTGCCCCAAAATGAAAATATGGTACACATAAGATGAAAACATAGTTTGGCAGATTAAAAAGAAGATTATATTTTGTCATCATCATCACTTGCAATAACCGCTTGTAATAATATCCAGTTCATGGTTTCAGTGGCCCTGAGGCCATCCCAGGAAGCACTGACTGCAAGGCAGGATACACAAGTCCATCGCAGGGCACACACAGATGTAAAAAAGAAAACAGGGTCAGTTTTAACAGAAGCCAACAAACCTACAAACATGTCTTTGCACTGTGGGAGGAAACCAGAACACCAAGATGAAACCCACACAAACACAGGAAAGACATGCAGACTCCATACATACTGGAACTAAACCCTGGTCCTCAATACAGTGAGGTAGCAATGCTAACCACTGTGCCATCAGTACACACCCATAAGATGCCATTTAGTTTGTAAAAATGTCATTTTAGCACCCCTACATTGCACAGTATATGTTAGACGTTAATATATTTGTAATGGCATTTTGTCAAGTTGTATCCCCATATGAAGAATAAAACGTTCCCGAGCACACACATGTGCAGATCATATTGACAGAATGTACAGTAAGAAATAAATCATTTATACTACCAATGTCATAACACAAGTATATACCAGGAGCTTTAGACTTCACTTAAAACAGACTTAATTGATCTTTGTTAATTTTACTGATTAAACAATGTCCTTCTCCATTAATCACATATGGTGTATTAATGGTGCACTTAAGTCATATATCTATCCTTGTATGATCTTCAATGTCATCTAAACTGTAACAATGCAAAGCACATGGAATTAACTGGTTGGGACATTCAATTTTAAATCAAAGTTGTTACTCATTCCGTTGATCAGAATTATTTAAACATAACTTGTAACAGCCTGAAGATCTTAAGTCTGGATATTTCCATTATACTGTAGGGATGCCTATACTGGATTCCGCTGATAGCTGTCATCAGATATCTTTGGTTACCTTTATTCTTTTAATGCTTAAAGCATACCATTTACAATTTTCAAAGTCTTCTTGTCTTGACATGCTAGTGAAATATCTTAATTGCACATCGATAACCTATATCCTTAATTTCTTTAAGTACTTTTAGAAAAATGCCATCAGTTGCCACTCATTAGCTAATTTTGACAAAACGTAGTTCGTTTAGGTACACCAAACCATGCAAAATAGTTTAATGTGCTACCTGTTGTACATCCCTTGAGATGCCACAACCTGTACCCACCAGGTAGCCAAAACACGACAGCTAGAGGATTCTGCATCTCCTCCACTCTGCCTATTAACATAGCAATGAGGCACCTTATCTTACCTGGATTGTGTGCCAGGAGCTTGATGTTGGTTGATTTGAATACCTATAGAAAAGGTGAGGTGGGGTGCAGAATATGGAAAGTATTGACTGCCTAAGAGAGCTTTGATCTTGAATTTGAAGAGGGCAGCAGGATGTTTGGATGTCCTAAATTCAAAACAGTCTGATAAACCAGACATAATGATCTGAGAGGGTATGGCCCATGATAAGCATGCCTGGCATTTTTCCACAGATGACACAGAATGAGTATCAGATGATCAGAATATCTTAGCACCTTTGCCGAGAACAAGAGGGAGTATAAACCCAGCTTTCCCTGGCCTGAACCCATTAGTAGTAATACTTGAATATCATTTTCTAGTTATTTTAACTACACACCAGTGGTATTTATCCCACATAAGGTAAAGATCCTAAACCAACCAACTGCATGGTGCTGTTAATTGATAAACCTACAGCATTAAAATAATATATTGATCAACCTATGAAGAAATGCAGTGGGAGTATTATTTGTTTCCTTGTTTTAGGAAATTATTTTAATACTATGATTTTTCTATAAACAGAGAACATAAATAAACATTAATATAACTATGTTACTTTGTCTAATACTGTTTTGAGCACAAGAAAGGAAAGGAAGGGATTTACATGAAATTGTTTTTGTCACTGTTCTGAAGGCTGCATTTGGCACTTTGAAAATCCATGGTATGTTTCTAACATTCTTCAGTACTGGGTTGGCAGTGCTGCAAAACCCAGTTGACACTAAAAGATACCAGCATTCTTTGTATTTCACAAAGATTCCTCTTACACAATCCTCAGCACTACTTCAAGGGCTTCTGTGAAAGTCAAGAGGAAGCCGTGACCCATAAAATCATAACCAAATAGATACTGTTGTAACACTTCAAAACAGAGCTGTCCTAGATCTTTAAAAGACATCATAGGCAGAGGAGGATATTTTATGCAGATTCAGTTTTGCATTACTGTTTTGTGAAATAAATTTCAATTAATTGGTTAACATTCTTAAGACAGAAAGTACAGATATAGGTTGAAAAAAAGAGAGTATAGAAATATGTGACTTTTTTGTTTTTTTTCAACATATTTTGTTCTTCTTCCTTTAACTTCCTTACTTCTTTTCTCTTTCCTTTAACTTTAAATAGTCTTTGTGAAGAATTGCCAATGTATTCTGACATTTGTATAGCAGTTCATAATACAGCTGTATTACAACGCCTCAAACATTGACAGTACAAGCAATTTGATCTATATTTCATTTCAAATTTCACCTGTGTAATTTTAGCACCTCCTACCTAGATGAGGTCAGGAGAAGAATGGAAGAACTCAGAGTTCCAATACTGAATGTGTTCACCCCTAGCAGCAAGAACTGTGGAGCATCAAATGCTTCATTGACCTTATCAGAGTCTGACTTCGACATTGGGAATGGCATTCCATGCTCTGATGAGCTCTTATTCATGCTCTGTTAGGATTAGCATTCAAATATCATGCACCCGATGATAAGTAATTTCCCAGAAATGCTTAAAATTGGATGGATATCTTAATCAGAGCAAAACATATTAGGTAAGTGAAAGTTCAAGAAGATGTGTTGTTTAGTCCCCTGAAGTTGAGCTTATACAGTATGTGTTATAATGTCATCACTGAACATGTCAACAAGCATGTTTTTTTGGTTTTGTATAGACAGAACTTTGTTAGTAGTTTTACTGTGGTTTGCTGAGCAATTTGGAAGGCAATTTAAAGACTTTTGTACTCATGACATGGTCTTGGGGCCGTTTCATCAAAGCTGAGCAACTGCGACATGCATGAGAGATCACACATCACACAGGACTGTGGTGCTTGTGTTTCATCAAAAACATCAGAACTTGTGACTGCCCTTCTGCAAACCACAAGCTACTGAAAAACATTTTTGATCACAAAATACAGAAAAAGGAGTTCACACAAAAAAGAAAAGTGGGTTCATCAAACAAGTTAGGAGAAAAGAAAAGGTTTCTTGTAACTTAGTTGTGCTTCTTTCCACAATCGGAATATCTGGAAATGAATATGATCTAAGAGTATCTCAGTTTCCACCCAGCTTCCCAAATCAAAATTTTGAGAAGCTTGATTGTCTGGAAATTGTAGGAAAATTGTTTAAAATTGTTTAGTAACTCTTAGCTACTTAGCTAAGAGTTACCTTTTCCTTAAGGTAAGAGAGGACATGATGATGGTAAACTGGATTTAATTCTTTCTTAAGAAGATAATTAAAAGTGAAATAGTCAAATAAAAAATGCAATAGTTTATTACCGTTTGTTTAATTTATTTATAATTTGTCTATAGATATTCATTATAGGGAGGTATGGGCACAATTCTTAGAACTGCTGCCTCACAGTACTAGAGCCTTGGGTTTAGCTCCTGGGATGTCATCTGTATTGAGATCTCCCCCTGTATTCATGGGTTTCTTCCAGGTGCTTCCGTTTCTTTCCACACTCCATTTACATTGGGGTAGGTTAATTGTCTTCTGGGAAAATTGGCCCTGTTGTTAATGTCTATATCTGCGTGTGCCTGTGATGGACTCACATTCTGAGGGTGTGTCCTGTCTTGTGTCTGTTGCTTGCCAGGATAGACTCGGGCTTCCCCACAACCCCCTACTGGACAAAGCAGTTAAAAATGGATGGATGGATATTGACTGTACTTGCTTTCTTTGTTTGACATTTTAATAGCAATTCCTATTTTTAAGATTTTACTTCACTGAAACTTTTTCAAAAGTAAGTTGTCTTTCATGTAGTGGAAGCCTATTATGGCTGCAAAGGATTTTTTCTTCCCACCTTCAACTTCTGCTGTCCCACCTTCAACTCTGTAACATCATGCTAGACAGGTGTTCAAAAGACAAATCACTCAATCTACAGTACAGCAAAAATTTAAGTTCTGTATCAACCAAGATGGCAACCCACTTATTAAAACCCCCATAAAAAGCTTATAAACTATGATTGTACCAAATGAATTTAAATTTATCAGATTTCATCCATCACCAAAGATTGTTTTGCTTCAGTTGTGCACCAAAAAGGTTGCTACAGTCACATTTATGTCCACTGAGAGTCTTACACTTTTTAATTTAGCCTGCTTCTGCTGAAAAACTCCAAATGAATAGGGTATACTTCTAGTCTCAACAGAATAAATATATAACAACAGGCTTCATACATAAGCTAATTTACAGTAACTGTCGTGCCTGACCACAAAGCTTCTTTTATTTTGCTGTTGATACACTTCCCATAACAATTGCTCCTGCTGTTTAAGAACTGCTTGGCCAATCAGTTCTAATTATAAGTATCACTTTAGTGAGCATGACATTAATATATAACACACTGACATTATTGAGTAAGCCAAGGCTAAAAAAAATCATCAATTGATTTAATACTTGGCAACAAACAAAACTGCTTCTGATTTGCTTCTCCCAGATAGCTGTGACAATTGAAAAAAAATGCATACTCATATACAATCTGTGCATAGTTAATGTAGGATGAAATGGTGTTCTGGTATAAACCACAAAAGCCACCTAACACTGTTTTGTTTGTAAAATGCATACAGTACCAGAGTTGTCTTGTGAACCTCTGCACCAATTGAATACACACTTGGCATATTTCTTAACACTTACTGTAAATGTGCTTCATGATTGTACCTCAAAGGTTGCAGCAAAATATCATGAACCCCAAGTAAACCTCTTAATTCACCCATAGTGCAACCTCTTAGAAGTGCATAAGGATTTGCTTGTTTCCTCTGAAAACATGAAACTAGCTTATTTTGCAATTAATGATATATCAAGTTAGACTTTTTAAATTGCTGGTTCACTTACATCTTGTTTTTTACCCTAAACGTTTGACTTTGGTGAAGTGATTTACATTAGTTTTTTTTTAAACCTTTATTTTATGACTGAATAAAATCTATATAGAAAATGTTTCAACATTTTACATATTCTCATCTATAAAAAATAAAGTAGAAATAAAATATTAAAACCATATTGTAGCAAGATAACCATGCTTAGTAAACTTGATAAAAGTAATGTACAAATTCTGAAAAACTAACAACCGTTTTTTCTGTACTGACAAATCATGCTTTGATTTCACCCAACTTTTCCTCCTTCCACATTCTGTTGGAATCTTTACACATTGTGTGATATTGGCCACACAAAGTACTAGGAACTTGTTAATGCCATGACAAAGACACAGAACTTTCTGAAAACTGTCATAAGCATAAAGCCTTAATGAAGGTTTTAACTGAATTGTAAACAACATTGGATGCCCACAAGATATCCACAAGAAGATAACACAAGTGTTTGCCATTGCACATTTTTCATGTTCCCATAGTAACTTTGGATCTGTAATGAAAATGGTCACTTATGGTTAATTTCCAGGAGTGGCAGTAGAACACCTGCACTATCAAAGATCCTGCAATCTATTTATGAAACGCAAATCTATAGCTGTGACCATGCTGTAATGGTGATTTCTTGCAAATGATTTTCATGAAATGTACCCCTGAACATGTACTGTATTATAACTTTAGAATGTCATCTTAATGGTAACTTGTTTGCATGCATCTTCAGTTGCTTTGCTCGGACTGTTAAGTTGGGCAGCATATTCAATTCCATCTATAGAACTCCTAGGATTTGATTGCTGTTAAATCACTAAACTTTGTAGGGTGACAAATACTTTTCTTGTGTTTAGACTTACACATTTCTAATCAAAGAACAAACATACAATCAAAATTACACATTGCACATCATTTACATTGCACAGAATTCTGAAAAACCTGCCTACATAAATGAACATGCAATGTGTACAATAATATCAATGAATATTAACAATAATATCAATACATAAAGCACATAGGTGAGTATGCTCTTCTTATACAGGACCAGTTTTTTTTTCCTTTCAAAGCTAGATTGCTTTAGAAATGTACAGTAAAAAAAAAAGTCCCATATGTTTTGTCATCCTACCAGATTCTGTCCCTAAAAGTTTCTTCTTAAACAATTAGTCACTCTATACGGGTTAATTTTAGTGTATATTCAGCATTTACTGGTTTCTGTAGTTGCTCTACAACATATGGGAACTCCCATTACTAATGTTTGCACTTAACCAATACATTAAGAAAATAGTAACAGATAATTAAAGAAACCCAAATTTCAGTTTTGGCTACTGAAATATATGAATTTGAAACACAGCATAATATATATATATATAAAATATTTTCATAAGGAAATTCTTGTGTTTTATTAAACGTTCAGCTTATACACCATACAATACCTATTGTAAATGTATTCTTGTATGTTCCAGCTGTACTATAGTGACATTCTGAAGATAAAGGTACAGTATGTCCATAATATGTTACTTTTACAAATAAAATGTTTCCTGATTGAAAACATAAAACTGCCAAATTGACTAATACTACTTCACTATGAGCCATTAGAAATTTCAGTAATGATAAAAGTTAAGCTTTAAGAGCACTTCAATCATTATCATCTTTAACATGATTAGCAGATGCCTGTACAGGCAGAATCTGCAAATATTTGGCAAAAATCTGAAAAATATATTTTAATCAGATAAAACAATTTTGCATTGTGCTAACCACAATCAATTATTATTCCAGATGTTTTACTATTTTCATTATTTCTTCTGGAGATCTTATTACAAAGCCATAATATGCATAAATATTTAAAAACCTTCATACGGAAGGAAAACATTTTCTGAAAAAAAACCAGCAGTTACATTTAAAGTAAATATTTACAGGACTCATTTTGAACCTCAAAAATAAAATTTTGATTTATTCATTTTTCTCTAGGCTGAGTTACAACACCAATCAAGAAAACTGCCACTTTGTACTGTACATCTGGCACATGGTTCCTTACTGGTAACCACTGTAAGGCACTGCTCGGAAGATTAATCAGCTTCTGTGTCTGTTGTGTCATTTTGTCAGCTCCCAAAGTGCAACTACAGCAGATCGAATTCTGTCTGACTAGATTCAAGTCTTGTGACCTGGTAGTTTCCTGTCAGAATGTTTTATAACCAGCTTCAAATGTTTAACCACATAAAAGTGTTTGTGTTAAACTACATTTTTCACTTGTTAGTCTCAAACCAGCCCATTGTATTTCATTAAATAGGAATTTACAACTAGTTGTCTTTGTATACCTCCAGTATGAAATCAGCAGTTGTCAATCAGTCAGCCTAACATACTGCTTTGACCTTCATACAGACACAAAACAAACAATCCATGAGTTGCTTACATTTGTAGGATCTGTAATGTTTATCTTCATCAAGTAAATATATATTATATGCTGCATTGCATGTAGTACCCACAGCCAAAAAAATCGATATTATTGCAATTATTTTTTCTAGCCAGTCCTGCTGAAATGTACTAATCTTGAAAAGCTATCTTGTCTTACCATTAACTACATAAATATTCATATAGCCAGATTTATACACTAGGGGGTCCATATTAATATATAATGTATAGTATCTACAGAAGATTTATCACCATTATAATGACTGATACAGATTTTGCTAACAAAACTGAATATTCGTAAGCTACTGAGGTCAATGATGCATCACAAGCCGAGAATACCACAGCCAGCTTAAGCCTAATTTACTGTATACAACTTCGCTAGCACTCAGGAAGTTATGTGTAGCTATTTGAAACAACACTGAGGGTTGTAGGAGTGTCAAATAAATATTATATCCCTTAGAAGGGAAACTGTAACGAAGTGTTCTTTCAGGACCCTATGCAGATGACACAATCCGGGGAAGAATGAGGAAAACACGGGGAAAAAAGCAGGCAGGAGTCGGGAATGAAAACAGGGGGCATGTCCAAGGTGCACAGGTGTTCTGGGGGGTGAATCCAAGAAAAACAGTCCAAAAGGGAGTCCAAAGGGAAATCCAAGCAAGGCAAATGTCCAAACGGATTTAAAACTGGAGCGGGATCCGGTGGAGGGTCGGGGGGAAAAAGGGGGGAACGGGACCAGGCACACCAGGTCCCGGACTCGCCTGGTACAGGAACCAATGCAGTGCCCAGAACAGAGTGAGTGTCTGGCTTTTAAGGTGGGCTGGATAGGTGGCTGGAACAGGGAGCGGGTGCCCAAAATCATCTCAGAAGTGACAGAGCCGGAGTGCCCTTAAGGGGGGGGGACTACAATTGTGACTGAAACCTGTGCTAAGAACACAGTAGAATGTCCCTTGAGCAGACAGAGATGATAAATGTCACTGCCCTCCACAAAGACTGGGGAAGAGGATGAAAAAAACTGCCAGCCCAGGAGGGGTATGATGAAAGTGTCAGGATTCTAAAGATCAAGCAGCTGCCAGCAGCGAAAAGAGAATACCAGACAGATGTAGAATGTAGAAAGAAGATGGGAAGATGGGTAGGCAGGAAAGAGATGTACTGTGTAAGTCCCTATGAATGAAAGAAAGGCGATCGCAGGTGTGCACTCCAGTGGACAGGAACTGTGAGGCAGATAAATCCCAGACTTCCGACAAATTAAAAAAAAATCCCTATCTTAGTACAAACTCAAGTCCTCAGAGAGGAGATGATAAATCCAGCCCTGGAGAGGGGTTGTCAGGGCTCTCATTTCTAAGCAGAGAAGAAAAGAGAAGGGTGTCCACTGACAGAGGGAACAGGAAATTGCCTGGATACACAGAAATTCCACATGTGCGAAAGTGGTGGGTAGCAGGAAAGCCCCATACGGGAGTTGCAGTATTGGAGGTTTGGTGAAAAAGTATCGGGCAGTGTGGTGGATCTGTGGCTAAAGATCTGTGCCTTTGGCTGGAAGGTTGCCGGTTCATATCCCATGGCTGGCAGAGGAATCCTACTCCATTAGGCCCCTGAGCAAGGCCCTTAACCCCAACTGCTCCAGGGGCACTGTATAAATGGCTGACCCTGTGCTCTGACCCCTAACTTCTCTCCCTGTCTGTGTGTCTCATAGAAAGCAACTTGGGGTATGCTAAAAGACAAATTCCTAATACTAGAAATTATATATGGCCAATAAAGTGATCTGATCTTATCTTAAAAGAAATGGAGCCTTAGGTATATGGCATGACTACTTGGTATAAATATTGTATTTCCTCCTTTTCTCAGGAAGCTGTTTGATCTCAATGCAGATACTGTAGATACTGTAACTTGAACTGCTAGGAGTCTTTTTTTTTGCCTATTTAGTGCTTGATGTCTTTACAGAGCTCAGGATTTCAGCAACGTGTGTTCTTCATTGATGGGGCTACCACATCAATTAAGGCCACATTCTTGCTTAAAATTCCTGCTTCTCAGGAAGATGTTGTTGCCCCCTCATGATCCCTACCAGACCTTAATGGAACCAACTTTCCACATACAGTATGCTACTGCATAATAAAAATATTCCTTCTCCTCTGACTTTCACAGTCTTCTGTCATTGGTCATGGGATGCTACTACAGTGTTTTCCTTTTGCTAGAGAGTAAGGAGCACTGAAAAGAATGGCTGGCTTGGGGAAAAGGAGTCGTTTCATGTTTCACAGACACCAGACAGTGTGACCTCAACACAAGAAAAACAATGAAGTGCCGCAATGTGACACACTTGTGCATTCTGGACCTAGCTCAGACAGTCTTGAGAGTACTTCAAAGCAAGCATGTGGTATTCGTACGTTATTTAGTAACAGGAAAATAGTAGTCAGAAACAAGAACACATCATACTAACTGAACACAAACAATAAATCAGCTTTAAAAATAGCTCAAATAAATGTGAAAAAAGTGTGTATTCTGTACTGGTACAGAAAGTAAAAAGTTTTCTAACTCTGCTATATACTGAAGGCACAACCACCATTAAAATGAAAACACTTCAGAATATTGTGTTAACTATATGCCTTTTAAAGAAATACCATCAGATGTTACCCAAAAGCACCTGCAACAATGGGGTATAATATTTTTGATAGGAGCATATGCAACATAAATAATGTTTTATGAATTTGCAGTGCTCTGCAGTGATTCTAGAACATTGTTATAGAATCATTTTATGAATGGCTTGATGACAAAGCAGCAGATTATCTATAAGATTTACAAGTAAATTTTTAACTAGAATTGTATTGGTTAAGCCCACAGTCCACTCTTAAAGGTGGTGTACTTACCCTTACCATATCTCACATTTAAATATTCTCTGAATATTAGTGGATTAAGGACTGAGAAAGAGAACTGATTTCTTTTCTGACAATCATAATGGCTCGTGCCTGTGCATAGGAACCCAGTGTTTACATATCTGATGTTGTCACAACCGAAATTTTACCTGGTATACTGTACATTTATCAAGCCTTGTTCAATGGTTCAGAACACACAGAACTATTCTGAGCACTGAAGGTCACTGAACAGAGTAAAAAGCTTAGCTTTACACAGAACATAGAAGATATGCACACCCCATTTCACTTTTGACAGCACTGTTTTCCCTCAGTTTAAATCAGGCTCACTACTGACTTCTTATCACACTGACTTAGTGGTCACATTTGTAACCATCAAAAAGTGCTACTGTGCCAGGTTAAATAATGAGGTTTGAACAAAGCAGTAAGTCTAAAGTTAGAATACATTTGAAATAAGGCAGTATCTCTTAGGAATGCTACTTTCTTTATTGCAGGTACATAGATAAGTTTGTTTTAAACATAAATTACAGAAAAAAACACCTACTAATAGTTTAAAATGGTATGTTCACACATAGTGTGACATAGTTGAGCTCAAAGAGGAGCTCTCCATAAATCAAATTTGTGATTCCAATGATTCCAATGAATGGGAATGAGAAATAAATCTCGCAGGTTTCAGACAATATATGCTGAGCCACTATTATGAACCCATGGTGCTCTTGGGCTGGCCTCCTTCTAGAAAGACTTAGATAGAAAACTGAAGGTGTTAAGAAGCAAAAGTTCGTATAAAGGTCATAGTCCTCAAAACTGTATGAACAGACTCAAAACAGTAAAACAGTTCCTTACCTGCTGCTGACTCTGCTCCTCCAAGTTTAGCTTAACCTCCAGGGACTGTCGCGCCTCCAGGAAAGCCTTGCGATGCTTTCGGTCTGCCATATAATAGGACATGATCCCCACCGTGATGGCACACAGGTAGATGGCAATGTTTGCCAACAACTGGGACATAAACAAAAACAGGTATCACAACTGCAATGTCCATAGCAAAACTGCTCTCATACAACATACTGTACAACTACATAGACTTTGGATTTGACTTTTTCTTCATTATTTTCTTTAATGCATCATGTCAAGCCACAAAGACTGGCAATTTTCTGTCCTCAACATATATCTTTCCAAGCAGTTATTGCTTAAACAGAAATAAAAATATCCACTCTTGTAAACTTAGGCATTACCGTTTTTATAAGCTACAGTGTTTCTACATATTGGTAGGTAACCAAACAATATTCCTACCTTACAGTACAACTAACAAAATAGTTAATAATAACCTTCAAGAAGAAATGCACAAGGAGGGTACATGATGCTGAATAGTTCTTACATCATTCATGTTTGAAATCAGAGCTGGACAAAAAAAGCTTTCACCACACATTCATAGTATGGCACTGTTTTTTTGTTTATGTCTATTCAGCCACCACTTAAGAGCAAATGTGTGTTGAACTCTTACTCCCTCTTTTTTCAAGCTCAATGCCTAGCCTTTCACTGATCTTGTGGGGGTTCCTGCAATATCATCAATTGCACAACTTGTTGTTCTCCTTTATCACTTCAGTAGGATTTAGGGCAACTGCTGGACAAACGTTGGACAAACAAAGACTTCACTCACAACTTGTTTTCCTGTGGGTAATGTATCACACTACAATATTGACTGAGATTCTGTGGTGGTTTGCAGTGCATGCAAACAATAAATTAGAAGACGATTAAGCCATTATACTTTCAAAGACTTAGTGTTAACTTGTGCTATCACTATGTCAACTGTGTGTTAAGGCATGTAGTGGAATTTAGTGTTACCAAACACCAAATGTATGGTAATGTTCTAAGGACACAAAGCAACATGAAGTATATAATTTTTGTATTTGTACAAAGATAATGAAACTTTATTCATCAAACCAAAGACAATACCATGTCTTTTAATTGAATATATTTGGGAAATCCATCCAACCATTTTCTAACCACTTTCTGCACTGTAAATATGCACCTCTGTGAAGTTACAGAAATACCTTGTTTCAGATTAGTGAATATAACTTAGTTACCATTAATAATTTCCATTTTTGTTCAAAACAACTTATTGGACATACAAGTGTCAAATAATTATAATTATATACATATTCATTATTCATTTTATAAATCTTCAATTACTGTCATTCATTAATGCAACAATTTCAGATGGAAGTGTAAGTGGCCAAGTAACAAAACCAAAGAAACAGCAGTCCTTGAGGACAAGAAATAAGCAACGATAAGTAAAAAAAAACAGTACAGTACATGTCCAAGAGAAAACCTTCTTCAGCTCTGGCAATGGTGACTACATGCTCTAACAGAGTAGCATCACTACCACTCATTGTAATATTGTAAAGAAAACAAAACAAATTGACCAAGATCAGTATCCCCCATGAATGATCTGTGTTAGAAATCAAAGACACTAACAGGTGGTTTTCATTGCCTGGATCTTAACAATAAAATAGGACACTGCTATAGGTGTGTCAAATGACAGATCTCAATCTGACATTAATTATCAGCTTGTCGTGTTTCTAAAACATTTAAGCGTTCCATACTTCTGGACTGAGGTAACTTACCTGCCGGACAAGGGCTATCCCTTCAATGGCCTCCTGTTCCTGTTGAGCAATGGTCACCCCCAGCACCAGGGTATGGATGCCACAGGAAACAGCAGTGATGAGGACAATGGGCATGAGGCGCAGGGGCAGTGTGAGGAAGAAGGAGAAGACAAAGAAGGCCTGCCAGCCAACAGTGTCACTGGCCTGGTGGTAGTGAGCAAAGTTCAGGCCCAAGTAGGAGAATATCTGTGCAGCAATCAGGACCCAGAGAGCATAGGGGACAACTTTGCGTGATATACGATCAGGAAGCAGCCCATATTTGCACAGCACATAGAGCAGGATGTGGGCAGCCAGTCCGATGATAGCCACCAAAGTGGAGGCCAGCTTGTCACTGGTGTAGACCACTGTGCACATCACAATGACATAGCAGTCAAAAAGCGCAGCAAACACCACCAGCACCAGCAAGGTTTCATGACGCTGTCGGCGGAAGTAGGTCTGGTAAAGGTTCTCGAGGGACTCTGGAGCAAAGGTGAGTCTCATGAATCGAGGCAGGCACAGGCAGCAGCCAGAGTTGCGGACTGTCACCTCGTGTGTTCGGCCTACTCCATGCTCAGGGTCTGAAGGTAGGCTCACTGAGTAATCTGCAGAATATTCTGCAGAATACTCAGGTTCTGAGAATGCCCGGTTGCGTGGCATTTTGGAACCTAACTGAACCTGGCTTTTTCTAAAAAAAACACTTCCTAGTGATATTCAGTTATTCTTGAAACATCCATTTTGTTTTTCAAACCTATGCTTACAAAGCACATTTACTTTTTTTTGTTGTTTTCTTGCATCCAGTGCAAAACAAAATAAGCTTTTGCTTCAAAGATAATTTAACCTTCAGTTTAACAGCAGCAAATCATGTTAACAATATGCAGTTATTTAATTACACTTTCTTACATTTCATGCAGGTATCCACATTAAAATCAATGTACACTAATCAAACCGCTTTTCTTCATATCAAAACTATTTCAGGTTAGACGTTTAACGTCAGTTTAACTTTTCTATTAATATCTATCGAAAAATAAGATACCTTTTTAAACAGGATATTCCCACAATCACAAAAAAATGTCTCTGTGATTGATGAAAATCTTTGTATTTTACACATTAGTACAAATTTACAGTGCTTTGTTTCCTCTCTACTGTATCCGTAGTCTTCATTCGAAAAAACAGTCTAAGAAAACCTGCGTAGAAAACGCAACATAGATTTTATATTTGAGATCAATTATTTCCTCCTTTAGTTCTATTTTTCAATGAGCAAGATAATCCATTCTTCTTAAAATGATCGCTTCTGTGAGGTACATCCGCCAGCTACAGATCAGATTGATGTGTAATGACTTAAAATATTAGGTATTTTGACATATCCCCCACGAAGTCATTTTCTGAAGCCGCAGAGGTTGCATTGGTTTCCATGGCAAAGTCTTGCAATACAGTAACATGGAAGTAATGCATCCATACCTGTTCCAGAAGATAACGTAAAGAAACGATCAGACAGAAACGAGGCGTTTATTCGTCAGTGTAATACGAAATTCCATTTGAACGAGACATAAAAAATAGAAGTATTGATCCTTCGGTATACGTAGTTTTGTTTGTGCACAAATGTCCCCATGAGAAACCGACTGTTGGGTTCCAGTCTCTTCCTTGCGAAGCATCACCACTTTCTCCCAGTCCAATTAATCTCACTCAGTTTGAGTACAAAACCACAGAAATTATGACGATTTCCAATAATTAATTTTAAAGGCAAAGTAAGCACTGCTTGTCCCATAGATGGTGTATTCATATATACACTCGAAGACTTACATTGGAGTTATGGTTAGAATTATTAGCTGCTGTTTAACTATAAACAGCACTTCTCGTTTAAAAGATGCATTTAATCAGGTAGACGCATGCGGCCCTTAAATTCTCATTTGAAGGTTAAAAATACTTGCATAAAACAAAGCTTCCTTGATAGTATCCAAAAGAACCTTCAAATTAACAGTCTGTAATACTGGATTTAAGAAAGTGATTTCCCCAGCATCCCTTTCTTCTTTTTCTATTAAGTGTTACAAACACGGCGTGAGCTCATACCAGGTACAGTATGTCAAGAAGAACCAGAAAACATAGATAAGGATGCAAATCGGCAATTTGTATCCGCCTGCTAGGGACCGAGAAAACACCTTATCTCCTCAATTCTCCCCTTCGTTTCATTTGCTGTCAGCTGCCCCCTCGCTTCCATGTACGTTTTTTAAACCTTCGAATTAACCAAGCTGTTTGCATCCTCCCGATTCAAGACATGAAATGCATATTTTTGCCTCCCCCTTTTCCTCCTTCTTCAGCGGAAAACACGTAATAACGTTCCCTCTTTACTTTCTCCCAGTCCAGCCTAGTTCTCGCTCCCTCCCTCTGCTACAGAGATACAGCGGCAGTGATACTCTCGTAACATTCAACACACGCAGAAGCGACAGTCAAAAAATACACAGCATAACAGCCACTGAAGTCGGTCCACATGCGTCACAAGATTTTTAGAACTATTTTTTTTCTCCGAGACTTATAGCTTTAATGGTCGACGCTTAGAAGTCCCATCCCCGTTACTACTCGTTTGATTTTTCGGAGTGTGTTTACACAGCGTGTTTCCGTTTGTTCATTCCCTGTTGTCTGCTATGATCGTATTTCTTCTACAGTGCAAAGGAGAACTGTAACCCTGTAGGCGGCAGCAACAAAACGTTAAACCAGAAACCAATACCCAGTCAAGAGCCAAGGTAGCTGGCTACATATTTATAGATTTATTTGAATGAATAACTGACCAGGTGACAAGGTGCCTCGCAGCTTCTGGACCTTGGTTGCTACAGTATCTGCATGAAGTTTGTATATTATCCTTGTGTTTGCATGGGTTTCCCCTGGATGCTTCCACAGAAAATACACTTGTAGGTTAATTGCCTTTTGGGTGTGAGTGTTTGTATTTGTGTCCGTGTATCCTGTGATGGACTGGTGTGCTGTTCAAGGTATATTCCACCTTGTGCCCTTTACTTGCCAAAATTGGCTCCAGTTCCCTCACGCCCCTTAATTGGCAGAAGCAGTTAGAAAATGGAGGGATGGAATACTGTAACTGACCAAGGTTTAGTATAGTTATAAAGTCCTGCTTTCACAGTTTTTGTTGTTAATTCAAGTACTGTTTTGGTCACTCATACAGTATATTCACTTCCTAACGTTCAGTACATTATAATGTATATATTTATAATATCTCTATATATCTGCTTGTCTTCAATCTCTGTCAGCCACATTCATCTTTACTTTCAAATGCCTTAAAGTAGTATTTTCTTATTTTTCATTGGGTAACTTTCTTCATAGTAAAACAAAATATCTCAAAAGGATGCAATTTAAATGTATACAGAGTATAAAAGACCTTTGGAATTTTTAAAACTATTGTGTATTTAATTATGCTGAGAGCATTGGATTGTAAATGGTCCAACATCAGCTAGGCTAGATAAGTGCTAATGGAGACAGTATTGAATATTCCACTGTACTGTGTAATGAACATCAAATCAATGTCTCGAGTATCTGACCTTTACAAAGCAAAGTGTAAATGAAAATTGTCATCCTCTTGAGCAAAGATTTTTCACTTTCATTAACCAAAGAGAATGTAAACATATTTTTTTAACATGGTCAAAATACAGAAGGTTGTATAGCTCATGTGATGTTAAATGTAATCAACCTCTGAGTTGAAAAATAATTCGTTTTATAGAATTTAAAACAGTACAAGATTTTATTAAATTATAGTATATTGTGAGGAGTTACTGTCTCAAAGTTGTTTGTTACTGGTATTGATTATGCTCTGGACACCATCTGTGGAGAGTGTGTGTTTTACCAGATGTTTTTTTTTAAGTCAAAAGACATGACTTCTTGGTTAAATGTCATCTCTGAATTGTCTCCCATATGTTTTTGTGCTTGTACAGTATGCACACTCTGCAATACAGGTGTGTTCCATTCAGAATGTATCCTGCCTTGCAAGCATTGTCTGCTGGGAAAGACTGCCACTCACGACAACCCTGTATTGGACTAAGGTGTTTTTCAAAATGGCTGAATGGAAGTTATGTCAAGAGCAGCCGCTGAAAATGCGGGGGATTAAAATTCAAAACAAGGAACGTCCTTGTAAAAGCCTTTTAAACTCAAAACAAAGAACACGGTCCTGTAATGCCACAGGTCACAGATGCACAAACTGGAGTGAAACAGGCATTTTTACTGTATAATGTATTCTGCTGCACACATCCATGTGAATTTCCCTTCTCCGAGATCCTTTGTACCACTATTCTGACCTATAATGTAAGATTATACAAAAAACATCAGAACATTAATGCAATCAATAGGATGTAGGATGCAGGGGTTACCATTGCTGCATTGCAGCAGTAGAGCCCCGGATTCAATTCCAGATATGCAGAGTTTGTATGTTGTCCATATGTCAATTTTTCTCCTGTTGCTCAGGTTTCCTCCCACTGTCCACATATATTCTGATAGGTTATTTGACTTCTGGGAAAATTGGCCCTAGACGAGTATGTGTGTCTGTTTGTGCTCTGTCATGGACTGGTTTCCTGTTGAGGGCTGTTTCCTGCCTTACAACCATTGTTTGCCAGAATAGGTACCCACTCCCCTGCAACAGTGAATTAAATGAAGTATTTAGAAAATAGATGGATGGTTAGTTTTAAAAGACACTGGAAACCTACTAGATTTAGAACCTCAGGGACTGGAGTAAAAACCCTTTGATCGGACCTTTTAATCTGTTTCTGCACTCATGTTACTTCAACAAATACACTGGTGCATGTATACTGTTGCCAAGAAATTTAACAAACAGAGCTCCCCCTATCTTACTCATTAAGTGGTTGTACATTTATTTTTCTCTTGACGCTCTTAACATGTTACCAATTAATGACAACCATTGAATCACTCTTTGTTCAGCAGGGAGTAAATCACATACCCAAATGAATAGATTTCTTAAGATACCAAAGCAGTTCACCAATCCTGTCCAACTTTTAAAAAGATTTTTGGTGATTACCTACATTCACATAAGCAATATACTGTACTTTAAAGACAGTAGAAATGCTGTTGTTAGAAAAGCATAGTTCTTCAAATAATCGTGCATAACTTACATGATTTGCACTCAAAAGCCTTGAAAAAACATAACACAGAGGTTGCATGCATTTATGTATACTGTTGTATTACATCACCAATATAATTAACATAATAATGAAATCTAAACTAACTTAGACTTTGAGGCATTTATAGGTGTCTGATTTATTATAGGGATACCTTAATTTAAACAATAGGTGACCCAGGTCTGGTCTTTGATGGCTGCTGTCCTGTAGGTCTTACAAGTCTCTTTCAATGTCCATATTATTAAGAAGAAATTGTTGTCACTGCAACTGGGTTATACTCTAGCACAGTGGTTCGTAACTCTAGGACTTGAGGAACAATTTCTGCTAGTTTTCATGCCAGCTGACCTACTGTATATATAGCCAGTGCTAGTTGATGACTTTACTGATCCGGTTGCTTGATTATAATTTTTTTAACTTGTCAGTTAAAAAATTGTCACTTGACCTCTCAGCCCTGAGTGTCAAAATATCCTTCTTGAAGTGTACTGTTTTCGACAACTTCTGCATACAGAATGATATGTTGTCTTGCTTCAAATCGCTTGTCTTATTTCTGATTAAATTACTTTTATTAGTTAATTAATAATGATCAGATACAGAAGAAAATGACAGTATCAGACACCCTGCAGTGGGTTTATTTTCCTTTTGCAAAGGTCCAGTTGGTTATATTTCAAGTAACACATAAATGTGGGCAGTTCTGAAACTTAGAGATTGGTACATTTAACTTTTTAAGAGCTCAAAGTAAATGTATAAATATGACCCAGACAGAAAACTGAAATCAACTGAAATCGTATCCTGTGATTAAAAAATAAACTGTAGCAAAATCCAGAAGACAGAGTTGTCCTCCAGGTTTGGGAATAAATGTTCTGGCATAAGGAAGACTTTGTGTACTTTGCATTTTATTTCCAGCAGAGATTCTCAAAATCTTCCAAAAAAGTTTAACAGCCACAGCCACTTTGGAAACAGACTAGTAATACAGAAAGATAAACCTTCACCTAGTTTTGGAGGAATAACTACACTTTTTATGCAATCCTAACTAACTTATAGGAAACTATTCCACCCTCCCAAATTCGTGCCCCACCCTAGGAAAAACAAAACACTCTGTCAGCAACTTCCCTTAAACTCAACATTCTCATTTAAAACGTTTCTAGTGTTCTTCACACTATCTACACCAGTACACCAGTACAACAATTTGGTCTCTTAGCTACCATTTCCCACGCTTACATATACACTGAACCCAGATCTTAATTAATAGGACCTGTGCTCAAGTAACCCAGGAAATCTTGTAATTGACCCTAATTATCCTGTGACCAGTTGGGTAAGGTGGCTCCAGTCTCAGAGTCCTATAGCATACAGTACATCTGAGGAAAGTTACATAGTAAAAGACAATATTATATCTTTGATATACCCATAATTGATGGCCTTTACCATGTCTTTACCACATATCCAATCACATTGTCTATGTACCTGTCACAGATGTCGGAAAGGACAAACCGCGGAATGGCAGGAGAGCGAAAATACCCTATGCGTAGCGGCAAGATGGGGGTTAGCCCGGGCTCAGCTGTTCAGGAAATGCCGTATAGAAACCTATGCTCTCAGGTAGGAAGGACAGCAAAGCACCGGAAACCAGAGACAGGACAGAGAAGGAGCGCCCTCTGGCTACAGAGGGCATGACGTACCCAAATACATAATCTTTTAGGCCTTCAGTGGAGAACAAAATAATTGGGTTACTTTGTATCTCTTTGATTGCAGACTTGTTGGCACTGTGTTGGAACTATCTACAGTATATCACTATTTCTTCTCCTAGAACATTATATAATTTAGATGGAACTTTTGACCATTAAAATCCATGGCGCCAGTTGTGGGAAGGTAAAGACATGACATCTTATATCTAAGCACAGTCAAAGACATGTTGCATGTGGGTTCAGCTGTAGCTTCGTAGCTGAATTTTATGGGTCATTAAGAAGAAACATGAAGGGGCATAGTTCTGATCATTGATTAGTGGGGGTCTTTGTGTGGGAATGGGAAAATGTCATTTTCTTCTTTTTTTTCCTGTTGTGTTTTTTTAATTAAATAAAATGATTTCAAAAGTAAAAGATCAGTATTCCTTTCATGGTAATTAAAATGAATAAAGCAATTAACAATTCAATACATACAGTATATTTTAAGGAACAGATGAGTGTTAACAGATTTTTGATTCTCCAGTCAATGAAACTATAACTCCATTCCAAAGATGGATTTTAAATGAAAATGTAATTTTATTTTCAATGCTTATCTTACATCTTATATTTCTATATATTAATAGTGGTAGTATACTATACCAACATGTTTCATCTCCTGTGTTTGGCAAGGCATTGCTGGCTTGAGCGCTGGGGCCCCAGTTTCAAATTCGGACCTTTCATCTCTGTGGAGTTTGTATGTTCTCCCCGTGTTCACACAGATTTCCTCCAGGTGCTCTGGTTTCCTTCCACAGTCCAAAGACATGCTGGAATGTTAATTGGCATCAGTGATAACTGGACCTATGTGTGAGTGTGTGCGTACCTGTGTTTGTGTCTGTGTGTCTGTCCTGCGATGACTGGTGTCTTGTCCAGGATACATCTGGCCTTGCGCCCGTTGCTTGCCAAGATAGGCTACAGCACCCCCATGACCCTGAATTGAGTTAGAAAAAGGATAAATGGGTGATTGGCAGGTTATGGCACAGCTATGATGATTCTTCAATATAATTTGGATCACTGAACCTTTGCAATTTCTGTCAAGGTCTGTCAAGAAACTTTAATTCTCTTATTCTACTATTAAGATTCTCCAAAAGCAGCCTCTGCCTTATTATGTCAATGGTCTTTTTTTCAAATAGGGCAGCAGTTCTAATGAAAATGGTGATAAAACCTATAGTATTTTGCCATGGAATGCAAAGGTTTAAAGAAATAAATATGTCTTATAATAAAATGATTTATTATTATACATAATGTATATAAAAAACTAGTACTGTATTTCAACTTACTGACAGTTCTCAGATGGTAGTTAGAGATCCTATGACTAATATATATTTATAAGTAATGGTTAATTCCTTACTGGAAAGTAAAAACTGTGTTCTTGTTTTCCAGCCAACAGATGCTGACACAGCTACACACTTGAACCTCACTCATAGATATTGTAACCCAGGTGAAGGCACAGATAGAGAATTTATGCTGAGTTGTACCCATGCTGTCAAAACGGTTCTGGCTTCATGATTTAAATGATGGTTTAAGGAAGACAAGAAAGTCTCTTTATATTGGAGCAAACATCTCATTGTAAACACCACTAATGCCTGATTTCATGTCAGAGGAAGCTGAGTACTCTGATACACTGGAATGAGAGAGCAAGTTGAAAGAGAATGACAGAGCTGTGCAGAGCCTACCTCAGATACACAGCAGTTGAACCAAACAGACATGGTTGCCATGGCTTTTTTGACCATTTAAAAGTTATTCATGCTGTGGTGGGTCCAATATTGAACACTCCTTCCCAGCAAAATCAAAGATGGTTTCCAAATACATAGATTTTTACAAACAAAAATAATTTACCTATTTTCTTATTTACCAATACATCTCTGGAAGCTTTCTGTTTCTCTCTAGTGTGGATCACTCCACTATCCCATTCTGTAGATGCCCCACAGGAGTCTGAATACTTTGTATGTTTTGTAAGTGTACTAAGAAACTGTACACATATAGTCCAAAACAAAAAATGTGATTGATGAAGACTATGAAAGACTGAGCCAGAATTTAAGAGAAGTAGAATGTAATAAGGTGGATATGGAATACATGGAGAATCGATAACAACAGCATAAACATACTCTTATTTTGCTTGAAGTTACAATTATTTATTTCAAATAAATACAAGGCAGAATGCAGAGGTCTAAATTGGTAAATGAATAAGTCAATAAAAATATAAAGAGAAAGAAAGCAAGTTAATAAACAGCTGGATTAGTGCTTTCCAAAAGCAGAGTTAGAGATAGCTGCCTTGAAGTACAGTGTGGTGCCCCCTCTCAAGCAAATGGACTTTAGAAGCTGTAATGAAAATGGGACCCAAGAGACTTGTTATACCAAATACCAAATATATTACCACATAGAAGGCATGGCACCAATAGCTTTTAAAACTGTTGCAGTCGTGCCAGTGCCTACAAAATCTGACTTGGAATAATCTGCTTAAATATTTGGCCAATATCTAACTTGTTTTTCCTTGTGAACATATCATGGCATGCTGTAATGGAAAAAACGACTCATACATTGATGTTTTTAAGGACTGATTGCTCTCGCTGTACTTGCAAGAGCCTCTAAAATTACACTTTAGTAACTATACGTTCAGCATTTGGCTGCTAGAATCCTGGCAATTGATCACATTACTCCTTTTTTGATTCTTAAAATCAAAAATACTATCAAGTATCTACATAGCATGATGCCCTAGTATCTAGCTGTTACAGCATATTATCTTGGTCCTGTCCTCCACATAACATTCATTCAGCTGATTCTAGTTTACTATGTAAAAAGTTATTTGCAATGAACCTAGCATCTTAATTTAACTCAATGTATCTGTAGACTAAGAGTTTGTCAACCCAAAATAGCAGATTATATTAAAGTATACTAAAACAATGGAATATGTTAGTCTAATCCTTGATTTTTAGGATGAGGAGTTTAAGCATTACACTTAGTTGAACAAATGAGAGAAATCCCAAAATATACATACATTTCCTATACAGCTATTAATAACTAATAATTCATGTACTGTGGCAAAATTGTAGATATGAAATTAAATTATTATTGTTACTCTGATATGTTTTCATTGTCATCTTTTTCTAAATAGGCTACTACAACAATATCCATTGATACCTTGCAGCCTGGTATTGATGCTCACATACAGTACTGTAGCTTCTCTGCCTAACCTTTTTAAAAGCATCTGATGCTTCTGTCACAAATAACACTGTAACTAAGAAACGGCACTGCTTGTGACATAAACAGGAAAAATATTATCTGCATCACTGTTCGTATACTCACTTTAGGGCTAATCAGAGTCAATAAATCATGTACAAAGTTCTGAGCATGTCACTGTGACAAAAAAAAAACCTAGTACTGTATGCTCCAGGACGATTGTAATATTATGTACTATAAACATAGTATACTTTATATTAATATATGATTCTGTGGGGAGAAAATGCATCATAATAAATACATTTAGGCCTATGCAGATGCCAGAAGAAAATTCACGCAAACACCCCTGAAACAGTTATAATGTTTTGCAGAGTCTTAGGAAGAAGGTCTGTCACCATACTTAGGATGGTCATATGTGTATTTTAATAGTAAATAGAACCAAGAGGGAGAGAGATAGTGCAGAGACACAGAGGAACTGGGAGCATTCAGCTGGCAGGAATTAGCACATCTGTACCCTGACAGACCCTTCATCATTTTGAAAAAAAATGCATACAGAGAAAAAGTAAAATTTAATAAGAACATTTTTCTTTGGAAAGGAAGGAAGACTTAAATGTGTCTTCTAGGTGAGGTTTAGTGAAAGCCCTTTCAAACAAAAGTATAAAGTACTCAAACAGCAAAAATGTGTTAAAAAAATTAACAGCATTGGTAAATACAGTGATTTTAGAAACTGAGACGTACTTAATTCTAAAAAAATGAAGAGATTACATGGGTGTAAGTGTAACAGAATGTTTGGCTTCTAAATTAATTGTGTATGCTTTTTTGTTCCAGATGAGATCTCCTCTAACTGACTAACTTGTTAGTTTTTTTTCTATTCTATGCAGTGAATACTCTTAATGGCCTAATTTCCTTACTTCCCCCCCCCAAAAAAATCAAAATGTAATCCAATTCTTCATATAGTCTGTACAGGGACATTTATCATAAATAAAAGAAATGACATATAATGTTGTGATAGGTTTTCAGCCCCTTCCAATGATTTACCATTTGCCTTTGCAACCCTCCTAAATTTTCTAAAGTAAATTGCACTATTCAAGCGTGCAGAGTTGGAAGAGATTTAACCAAAATGTATCGAAGCTACAATTGTTGCCAAAGATGCCTCCACCAAGTATACTGGAAGTAAATAATTAGTTTACTTTGTTTTTGATTTGTCTTTACAGTTCTTACTGGCTTTAAACTTCTTTCACCTGTACAAGAGCTCAGTCTGAACATTCAAGATCCTATTCTAAAACATTCAGTTAAATAATTTGTATATATCATTTGTAATGCAACAATGAGACATTTTTTATGATGGGGTGAATACTTTTGCAAGGCACTGCACGGAAAGAAACTACATTTTTTATTGTAATTAACAGAATTTATTTGTTTTCAATGCCTCTCAATACCTAAATATATAGATTCAGAATGTATTTTTCCCTTTTGGGGCAGCATAGTGGTTTGGTAGTTACCACTGTCCCCTTACAACTTTTGGACAGTGGGATTAATTATACAAAAACAGTGCCTTAAGCTTTGCACTTCAAATAGCTTTGATACATCACATCCATTCCAGCAGTCTTCCATACCTGAGAATAGCATGGCACAGTGATATTCCAGATGAAAGTGTCCATGAGGTTGTCATCTTACAAAAAATCTATACAGTATAAACATGCAGCTCCATAATAGGTTTTGACATTAAGGCACTGATAAAAGCATGGGACAATACAGCATTCACAGGGGGCAATTTCAGTTTGAAACATAAAAAATGTTGTAGCACTTAAGTGCTGGTAGGTTCTGAAGAATGACAAGATATTAGGCAAGGACAATGATCGCTCAAAATTCTGTCTTGAGTTAGTACACACCTGCAGGAATATCAACTCCTACTCAGATTCAAAGAACAGAGT
The DNA here is from genome assembly GCF_040954835.1 of Lepisosteus oculatus. NCBI lineage: Eukaryota > Metazoa > Chordata > Actinopteri > Semionotiformes > Lepisosteidae > Lepisosteus > Lepisosteus oculatus. The sequence continues at coordinate 59,401,939 of NC_090697.1, read as the reverse complement.
ATCACAGATTGGCCCTAGATCCAGCAAAGCACACAGTGTCAAATGGTACACAACAACAAAACAGTGCCAGTCAAGGAAGTGACATAAGAAATAAAGAACTTTCTAATCTATCTCTGCCATCTGGTGGACAATTTTGCTAAGTCACAAGGCAATTTGAAATATAACAGGGATGCCACAGCTTCCTATATTGTTGCCATAACATCTTACAACACAGGTTAGAAATCTGTTGTCCAGTACTCTGCTCTGCAAACAGGACGATAAAAGGATTTGATTTCTAAAAGAACAGTTTATTTTTCTTCAGAAATGAAAAAAATAATAAAAAAAAAGGATTGTGAAACAAAATCCAAAAAGGAAGGAACATTTGGAGGAAAGGTCCATTCAACCACTACAAAAAAAGCAAGAGCTTCCAAGAAAGACCAAATAGAAACCAGAAGTCGTTTTGCATACTCTGGAAAAAGAAAAATTGTTTCTCTCAGTGATGATGAATTTCTCGATCTCATCCTTGAGGGACTGCCTGTTACAGAATGTGTTTTCACTCATTTAACATGCAACAACGGCCAAAAATGGACATACCTTCTCTTAACCATTTAAATCAGGTGTGTCAAACTCCTGCAGGGTTTGACACAAACTCCTGGAGGGTCTAGTGTCTTCAGTTCCACTCGAGCTCCCATTTACACAGTTGATATAATTATCAATTGACTGCATAGCTGTAGTACTTTTAACCTGGTACTGAGGTGTTTTATAGGTCACACTGAATGTAATAATTGATTAACTGCGTAACTGTAGTAGCTTTAACCTGGATCTGAGATACAGATAGGTTACACTCTCTTTAATGAAGTTGATGTTTTGAGTAACACTAAAATACCTAAGTAAACAGATTATTATTCTGTACATGTGTAGGTTAGAAAATAATTTGTTTATTTGACAACACAGAATGACATAGAAGCTTTAAGACACTAGATCTCCTGTGACTGTGTTTTCCACCCAATTATTTAACGTGCAGTGCACTGTTCAACTCAATTATTTCAATTATTCTTAGTCTCATTTCAATTCAACTGCTCTCTCCATCAAACATCAGATCTTCACTTACAACCACTAACATCTCCTAATCACTAACATCTCCTGCCTGCTCCTGTTTGGCCAGGGATACTTCTTTATAACCAAAACTTCTATGTTATCTATCATACCCAAACACATCAGCAGCCAAAGTGTTGTTTTTTTTTCCTCATTTGTCTTGCCCTCAAGGGCCTGCCCATGTGTCTGTAGATGGTAAGACAGAAGCTGAACTCTGGATTCCACCTGTGCCATCTAGACCATTCTCCTTCAGGTGTGGGGAAGGGTTAGGGTTATCTTGCCAAGCAATGCCTTCTCCCCTCCAGGCGCTCAATAAGGCTTTTCAGTTTCTTAACACTGTTTTACTGTTGTGAAACCTGAGTGCTACAGTATATTTACTCTCTTTTTCTTCTTGATAGGGTAAATATTTATATATGAAAATGAACACACCAAAGCTAAATTATATTTTGCTGATACTACCAATTGGAATTCCAATAAAATATAAGGAAAATAAAACATAAGAATGAAATGGGTTTTGAGTACATTTTGCCTGATGAAGCATTTGATTTTATCATCTTAATGGTGCGCTTTAGAAATTCACTTCAGTTACAATGTAAATTCCCCATAAAAATAAAAAGGTGAAAACACATTTTATTTAAAAATCTACAAAAGTGTTAATTCATATTTCAGTTAATAACAGATTCTGTAAGAAAATAAATATTAAAAACAACATAATTCAATGTACACGCAATTGTTTTAAGATTAACAAATGAGAGGCGCTTTTATCAAAACATTACGGTAATACTTCACAGCATATTCCGGTATGTGTTTTCCTTCCTGTGACATAGGGCTCCCATATAGGGCAAGCTGCTGACGTGTAGGTAGGGAAGTAACTCTTCCACAAATAGGTTTCCGCATCGTGTATCGTGGGTGACAGTCCATGGGATGAGTGTGAATCTGGGTTTAATGAAGAAGTCCGGACCAATTCAGGAGAGTAGTACAAAAACCAGTTGAGACTGTTATTAATTTCAAGTTTGTTCCATAGCGTCTGGTGGAGTCTATTCAATCATTGCCATGTGATAGTAGATTCTGCATTCATATTCGTGTTAATGAGGTACAGTAAATTTTGTATAAACACTATGTATTCCTTAAATCCTTAATGTGAAAATACGTTTTTAAGAACACGAGAAACCCTGTTAGCTATTATAAGACATTTAATATCTGATCATGGAGTTAATTGTAAGATACGTGTTTTAATTATATTTGTGTATCAGAATAAAAAGCATTTCAGATACCGCATTTCCTGAGATAGGCTGCACATCTTTGAATTGGCTGATGTACATTAGACATTTTATGGGATCTGTTTTGGTCTTTCTGATTGTTTACAGAATTAATCTTTTATCATATATATTTACATTCTACAGTAAGTGAATGGCAAGTACGTTAAATTGGGCACGTCGGTTTGGATAACAACTACGGTATTTTGAATCTTTTTGGTAAACATTTATGAAATAGTTTAATCGTCAAACCATAAACCTCAAGAAACAAGCTGTCTGAAGTTGTTAAAAGGAACCAGAAGAGGACGTTAATACCAAGATGTAGGTCACAATATTTACTTCGTACATACACTGTATGATACAGAATATTGTTTCCCCTCGTATTTTAGAACAGTGGTTCTCAATCGTGGTCTTGAGGGAAAGCTGTGAAATGATTTTCGGTCTAATTTGACCGGCTACAATTGAAGTTATTGATTTGCTTATTTAGACTTTTATTTTGCACTCAGTCCTTGAAACTTAAACATTCAGAAATATACTTAGCCTCTCGTCAGCTTTCAAACAAAGACTTTTATGCCTTATTCCTGAATTAAAAGCACTTAGTAGGTTATCAAGTTATAGTTAGCGGATAGGTTGAAAGATAATTTAGCAGTTGCTCCCAATAATGTGTTTTTTCCCCTTCTGCTGAAGTCCAATGTGTTTCATCATTTTCTTCTAATATACGCAACTGGGGTTAGTTCTGGAACCAGAGAATTGGTGCGAGATTAATAACAATTTTGAATCCCATACAATTTTTAGTATCTGGAAGAAGAAATTAAGAGTTGAAATTGAAAATTGAAATCAATTTGGCCGTGATTAAGAACTTGGCTGGTGCACAAACAAGGTAACTGAGAACCGCTGTTATAAAGTATGGATCTGCTGGATTAAACAGATTAATTTATTTTATTATATTTTATTTTTTTATGAACATGACATTTGATATTCTTTGTTTCCTTAATGCTGAATGTAAAAAAAGATATGAAAAAGATTGAGATATTGCTCAAATGTTTTCTTTGTAAACATTTGCAAACAGAATATTAAAACTAAAAGTTCTATTTTATATTGTCAGGCAAAAGATGATGCAAAGAAATAAGACAGGGACTGGGAAGTTTGTTTTCCAATCTTTTTCTCATTACACATTTAAAAAAGGAAAATGCAGGGTGCTAAGAATAAAAGCTTGTATGTGATCCTTGGGGCCCTGTTAATGAATACAGGACCTGTGAAGGAAAAAAAATGGAAATTATACTTTATAGACTGTTTGACCCCTGAGAAATATTATGTACAAGAATGAAGGCCGGTTTGTTGTTCTACACCTCTTAGTGGTCCTAACCTAATGTTGTCATGGTGGTTATCTTATAATGCCTTTCAGCTTGGGTGAGGGAAGGTGGAAGGTGTTGAGTAACCACAGAATTTAAACCAGTGATTGTAGTTTTTTCTTTTCTAGCACTAGGCCTCTGTATGGTGTAGGTGGAGTAAAATGACCCACCGGAAGGCACTGGTAGATCTTGATTACTACTGTTCTGTGCATTTATGGCGACACTATTGCAGTCTAGGAGAAGAGTACTTTTGTTTACCCCTCATCTAAAAGAACAGTAGTCTTGACCCTTACTTATTACAAAGACCATTATGTATTTTGCCAGGTTTTCGAGCTAAGGTTAGGTGATACCATTTGTCTGCTGATGGTGCTGTTTTAAACTTTCAGCTTCAGAAGTTTTTGTCTTTTGGAGAAACTGTTTTTCTTCATTTTGTGGAATATAATGGAATTCACAGCCTGGAGAAGGAAAAACGAGTAAACGGCTAAACCATGCATATCACAGTTGAGCACGGCAACTAGGTGAAAGATCACAGTTTTATTGGTTTCATCTGAGAAGCAGAACATATCAAGATATGGAACCTCACAACACTACTCAGAAAAAATATATATAACACGTAAGATAGTGTAGTTGATTGCCATACTTGTCAATGACTTTTATTAGAGGTAGAGGTTTGTTATACACTACAATAAACAAGGTATTGTTTGTATTTTGCAGTTTGGAGGAGTGAACAATGGGGAAGTATAAGGTTCCAGACCTGTATCGTGCCCCCTTTCCGCTGTACACAGTGCGTGTGCATCGAGACACTGGATTGGTCATCACTGCAGGGGGAGGCGGAGCTTCTAAAACAGGCATTAAGAATGGAGTGGTGAGACTTGTTTTACAAAAAACTCAATTGCCTTGCAAAAAAAATGTGTTTTCCACCTCACCTTTACTTTTTCTACAGCCTTATGTAAGTTTTTAGTGATGGTCCCTTGCAAAAGTTTTCACCCCTTTCCAATTATGTAATTATTTTTTAGGATTAGATGTACACATTTTTTAAAGTTTTTTGGATGCCTTTTTAGATGCTTCCTTGTGTTGTCAAGCAGATGTTTCAACACAAACACCTGTGCCATTTTTGATAAATAGCCTTTTTATGTCAGCATTTCCCAATTTATATTTATATTTGCTTTAACTACCTGCATGTGAAACCCTCTACTTGTCTACATTAAATGTTAAAAAAAATATTTTCTAAAATCTTTTTTGAATTCCATTGACAGGTTCTACAATGTTTGCTATTCCTCCTAATTTGGTATTATCTGTAAACTTAACTGCTTCACTAACTATACCACAATCTAGATCATTGAAATAAATGAAGAGCAGTAGTGGTTCTACTCCAGTTCTCTGTGGGATGGCACTAATCCTCTGACTCTAATTTGTGTATTCATCCCCTTATCTGTACTCTGTGTTTTATATTTAACCAGTTCTCAATCCAAAAACTTGCATTTCCTTGAATGCCTACCACCTGCAATTTGATAATTAGTAATTTAAGAAATTATTACAATTCTTCTGAAAATTGTGCATATATAGATACTTTATTGATCCCATGAGGGAAATTGCAGTGCAACAGCAGCTTAGCACAGTATTACGAAATACAACAATACAATACATACAATACCGTCAGTACAGTCAGCGAGAAGTGCACTAAAAAAAAAGTTGCTCACAGTTCAGAATATACAAAAAACAGAACAGTAAAAAAAAGTTGTATTGCACATTATAAGTAGAAAAATATATTTTTGCATCATAGCTAACAAAACTCATAAATAACAAGACTGTAAAATGCCTTTGTAAATACCAGTCAGTGAAATAAAAATGTTTAAAAATTAAAGTACAAACCTTCCTACTGGGATCTGGGGTGAACTGGGATAATCTTGTTTCATTTAAAATGATCTCCCAACATTTGTTTTCTGTCTTCTCAGCATTTTCTGCGGGTGGAATTGGTGGAAGGGCAGTTCAGTGCTTCTCTTGCACACTCCTTTGATACTGACCCCCGTGCTACCATGAACCTGGCACTAGGGGACAATGTCATTGCAGCTGGACAAGACACCAGCTGCCAGCTTCTACGCTTCAGAGAGTGCTCTGACAAACCAGAAGCTAAACCACCAGGAAAAGGAGGTGAGGTACTTTTCTGTCTTGAGAGTGAGGGGACACTCAGAACTTTGAAAGAGTTAATTTACATAAACATAAATAATATGTGTTTGAGGCTGTTAAAAAGCACTTTTTTGCATATAGTTTTCCCTGTAGAACCCTAAATTATTGGTTATCCTCCCTTTAAGAATATGATAAAGATCTAGTTACCTTGCGTATTGAAAGTGCTAGCTGTGGGATGACTGCTACAGTTAGTGGTAAGCCTGAGGCAAAATCTAAAAATGAATACTTAAAATATAAAACCATTGGTTTTTAACAGTGGTGCATAAATAAAAATAATAAATTGAGAACCACAAAATCTTTAGGCCCTCCCTACATTGATCCAAGATGAGTTTAACATTATGTAAATAACCAACGGATGCTTGATATTTCAGTATGCAAAGAGCAAAGAAAAACTTAGTGAACTTCAGAGATAAATATAGAAAGTCCATAGTTTTACCATCACGGAAAGTCTTGAATCAAAACCAGTCTTTATCTAAATATCCAATAGGGTCATAGTAATCAATTCCATGCCTCCTGAAACTTAATGATGTATGAATTAAAAAACGAGTAATAAAGGAATAGGGAGTGTGAAAAAGTAGACGAACCCCCAGTTTCATTGCTCAATTAGGGGAAAAATTAAAACCATGTGTTTAAAGAATTAGGTAGGTCTTAGGGGGCTGCGTTTAGAAGAACATACCCTTTATAAAGATCATAAACGCTGTGAGCTTGGTCTTTACCATACAGGTGTGTTGAAACAAGTCATGTCACGATATGAGGACATCTCGGAGAACCCCTGAAAATGAGTTATTGATGCTAATCAGTCTGGAAAGGTTTACAAAACTATTTCTGTGTGGGACCAATCCACTGTCAGAGAGATACAAAAGTCTGTAAAAGGAGAAATGTACTCCCTCTCAGAAGTTCACCAAAGAGCACATAAGTGATCCACAAAGCCTCTAGACCAGTGTTCTCCAGACGGATGAGTCAAAGGTAGAACTCTTTGGCCTCGGTGAGAAACATCATGTCTGGTGAAAGCCAAACGCTGATTTTGAAGAGAAGAAACTCATCCCAGCTCTTAAGCATGGTGGAGAGAGTGTGGTGGCTTGGGGCTATTTTACTGCAACAGGACAGCAAGCCATCATTGACACAACCATGGCTTCTGTATTGTTTCAGACAGTTCTAGAGGATTCTGTGACCTGAATCGGAACCAAAAGTCTGTCTGTGATCCTAAATATCACTGACTACAAAAAAGCAGATCTACAAAAGAATGGCTGCAGAAGAAATTCTGTTTTACAATGGCGTAATTACAGGCCAGATCTTAAACCCCACTGAAATGTTGTGACAGGTCAGGAGTGTGTTGTCCCTGCGAGGTGTCCTTCAAATGTTACAGAGATGAAGGAGGAATGGGTCAAAATTCCTCAAATCAGATGCAAATCAGTGATTAGAAGCAACTTTTAATAGCAGTCATTGCTGGTCTAGGGAGTTCTAGAAGTTAAAAGCTCACATTTTTTTTCAAACATAGTTAAATAATATATTGGAACGGTATTCAATTATTAAAGATTAAAGATTTAATAACATTTTCAATTTTAAATATGTAAAATATGTGGAAATCCTAAGAGGTTCGCAAACCTTTTTTGGCACTGAGTTTATGTGTCTTTGGCTGAATGTTTTTCTTTAATTGGTTGATGAATTGACAGTGAATACCCTGCTAAGCTCTCATTTCAGTCTTCTGCAAGCAGTGTTCTTACAGTGTATTTCTTTATTGAGCCTTGGCATTATTACACTGGCATTATATCCAGCAAGAATGTGGCCATTTAATGTATGTTTTATTTTTAGAAGGCAAAGAAGAATGCAGCAGCATCTGAAAGCCATATTTTTGTGCATCTCATAATATACTTACACAAGTATAATTGTTTACTGTTGTGTAATTAAAACTTTAAGCTCTATAATTACAGAATAATCCTCAATTTTTTCGGGCCAGGTCTGTTTTGAACATTAGTACTTGTACAGTACAGTGTGTACTGTGCATGATATATTTTATGCTTTCTGTCATTTTCAGGGGGTGATGGACGGGGAGCACACAGGAGGAAGATTCAAGCTGGGAGCGACAGCACCCCAGGAACGCATGATGACTCCCCTCAGATCACTGTGGAGACCCTGGGGGAGGTACAGACGGACTTCAGCCCAGATGGCCTTCAGAAATGTGTGCAGTTCAGTGTAGATCATAGCCTGCTTGTGACGGGTGGAGCTGATGGACATGTGCGAGTATGGGAGGTGAGACAAAGGGCTTATCTTCATAATGTTTCTCAATACTGCTTTGTGCAAATGCGGATATTTCTGGACAGTTATTTGATGAAGCATCATACATTAGTTCAGTTCAACTGTTAAATTCCAAATTAGACATCATAATATTCAGAGTAACTTCCATCCATCCATTGACTAAACGCCTCATCCAATTCAGGGTTGCAGGGGAGCTGTAGTCTATTCTGGCAAGCAACAAGCTCAAGACACCATACACCCTGGACAGGATACCAGTCTACTACAGACCACACACAGACACATACTCACACCAGAGCCAATTTTCCCAGAAGCCAATTGAACTACTAAAGTATGTCTTTGGACTGAGGAAGGAAACCCATGACAAGAATATACAAACTCCGCACAGGTAGCACCCAGGTCCAGAATTTAACCCAGGGCCCCAGTGCTGCAAGGCAATAATGCTAACCACTGTGCCACTGAACCACCCCTCTTCAGAGTTACTTAAATTGTGTTAAATGGCACAATGATATCCAGGTGTGTTTTACCTGTTTCATGCAATGATTTTAAATCTTAACATAAGATAGATAGATACTTTATTGATCCTGTGAGGGAAATTGCAGAAATAGATTGATATTAATAGCCATCAACAGAAACTGAGTGGAGCACTGTGCTAAAACAACATTTTGTAATATCTCTGGCAGATCAGTTTAGTATATATGTAGTTTTGTTCTGTTAGCATAATTCTAATCAGGGTCATGGTCTTTCTAGCTTGTAAATAACAGCTTTTAGAGTAGACCATTATTTATACTATTTATATGAACAACAGAACTGAAGCTGATTGCAGTATATACCCACATGTATTGGAGATTTCTTTTAAAGTGTGTACAGGTGTATATGAAACTTGTGATTTTTTAAATGTTATTAATCTATAAAGCATACGTGATAATAAGAGAACATACATTTAATTTTATGGTCGTCAAAAATAGATTTTAATACCCTTTGGTAAGGGATTGCATTGTTGTCTGGTACAGTATTAAAAATGTAATTTTAAAATGGTAAATGCAAAGGTTTTTGTTCTTCCAATTGATCCATAACAGTTTGTTGGTGATTTTCACTTAGGAAAGTATTTTTTTTTCACAAATGAGAAGTATTGGTTCTTCAAAATTATAGTTTGGCTGAAGTTCTTCTGTTCTTTACCATAGTTCCCTGCTATGAAAAAGAAGCTAGATTTCAAAGCGCATGATGGAGAGATTGAAGATTTAGACATCATCCAGGACAGTAAGGTAATAGTATAAGAAGGTTATTTAAAAGAACAGAATTCAAAACAAGAAAAGCAGTACTTGGATATTCTGATACAATTCATGTTTTATTGTTGCTGTTAATACAGCAAGTATTGGGGCAAATTGAGTCACTTTTGGCAATTTTTTGTCTTATTGGTTTTAATTTCCAAGTTTAAAAGTGGCTTTCCAAAACAAAAATTAAAAAACAATTTATTAAGTCTCCATGTTTGCCCTCAACAATATATCCAATACTTGCACAGGACGGAAAATGCCAGATGTTTCCTCTATGCTGCATTTTCAAGAAATAGCTTTTGCTTTACGGGGAGCAGAATTAGTCTCTTAGCTGTAGTACACGTTGTATTTTCCTCCTTTTTTACTTTCATGGATATAATTGAAACACATGTCAGTTGTTTAAATGAAACAATCCAATTTTGGCTAAAATATCCATGAGCCTACCTACAGCTCACATGTATTTTTGCTTTTTTACATAATGTAAAGTAGTCAGTAGTAAAGGTTAGTGAAAACAAGCATTGCCTAATGTGAATGTCCCTGGAATTCCTTTAGACCAAAAAATTATTAAAACCAGGAAATTAGCAAAAAACCCTTGGTTTAGATTTGGGGGTTTGAGATTATTCAGATATGAGTGCTGAATATATTAGCACTCTTATTTGATGAAAGTTTCACTGTTTAATTACTACAGGTAAGACGTTTGGCAGTTTCCATACTGTAAGCTTAGTCTTTAAATGAGCTTTGCATGTACTGTAAGAAACATAAATCACAAAAAATACCTTACTCTTGCTGGTTGAGGGTACTAGAAAACGACTGCTAGTTTTCCAACTGCTATTGTTGTACAGTGCTGATAAAATTTCTAGGGTTTAAAGATGTTAGGGCTGTTTTCTGGTTTGAAGAAGTTCATAGCTTAAGAAGCCTCCACAGCCGAAACGTTGTGTTCTTTTCAACAAGAAATCTTTGCTTGTTCCTTATTTTCTGGTTTGCTTTTCGTACCAAGGAGCACCAGTTGCATCATGTTTTAAAATGTCACAATTTCTTTGACAGCAGATAGTGACGGTGGGACGGGATTTTAAATGCTGTGTATGGCAGAATGACCAGCTGGCAACAGCGCTGCGCTGGAATGAAAATATGCCCAACATCCCTGAAAAGATGTATCGGTACCAAGCATGCAGGCAAGATCTGTGGCTCTTTGTTAAGCCTTTTGTCACTTGCTCTTCTTTAGTTCCTGCTGGTGCAGGTGCTCTTCCTTTATTGACACATTGCATCTCCCCCACACTTTCCAGTTAACAACTTCTTTGTTCCAAGGGAACCTAAAGTTAGATTGATAGAAAACTGGCACACACGATGGTACCTCTTTGATTTACTTTTACATATGGGGAAAAAATATATTTTGGTGTAATTTCTTTATTTTAGTCCACTTTGTGGTTATTAATTGCATACTTTGCTTATTTGTTTGATTAGTAAAAGATTAGTAACTGTCCTGTTTTAGTTTCTTTATTATTGCTAATTATACATGTTCATGATCCAATGGGAATCAAAAGGGCAATGCTTCACTTCCACAGATGTTTAACCTTATACGGTACTTTATTTGTGTTAGTTGTCTGCCTTTATGTTATTTGGTTGCAACACTATTTCAGGTATGTAAGCTTAGCACATTTCTACTTTGCAAGTTGTATTTGTAGCTACAAGGATATTTAACATTTCTGTACTGTAGAATGTATTATTTCTGCAGTATATGAAGTATTTAAAAGAGGTACAGATATTCAGTTTAATTTTTATGAGTTAGGTGACTTGGTTGTTTCTCTGCTTTGTGAATAAATGACATACTCCAGCCCTGTGTGTCACAAGAGTTTTCAGGAGAGGTATGAAGAAAGTGTATTAATAGTTCTTTTTTTTGTTGTTCGATATTTCTGGTAGATTTGCCAAGGTGGAAGACCAGCCTGACGCTCTGCGGCTGTACACAGTCCAGATTCCTCACAAGCGTGACCGCAAACCCCCTCCCTGCTACCTAACCAAGTGGGATGGCAGCAACTTCCTGCCTCTCCTTACACGGCCCTGTGGCAACGAGGTTATTTCCTGTCTGGCTGTCAGGTAAAGAATCCACTCCTTGATTTACACACTCAACAGTCCTTTATTAATGGAACACATGAGTTTCAAAGAGTGTGGTGTGTGTTCAGTCTCTTATTACAGTCTTGTATCAGGCCAAATTTACAGTTGTTAGGACAAATGCATCAAATCTTTAAATCTTGACACATAATGCCCAAAAGAAACATGTAGGCACAGTCACATTTATTCTGACTATAGTGAAAAGGAAAGAATGAAAAAAGAATGTATTTATTTTGTCATCAAAATACATAGAGTTACTACTGTGTATTATGTGATAACTGCACACCTTTCTTGATAAACTTTTACTATTGGTAAATGAGATAAGCAGCAACAGCTCCTGAAATGCTTTCATATTTAATATTATTTTCCAAGTAAGCATACTGTATGAAAACGCTTTGTATACTATTCACTCACTTGATAACCCTGGGCCTTGTTTGCAGCACATTCATAAAATTCGCCTTGACCTTATTTTTCAATATTTCCTGTTTTGGTGACAGATTATTTCGCCATTTACATTGAGTTTCTTCAAAACATAAAAGTTTAACCAGCACCCAAAAAAAAACAAACAAAATATTGTACTTTTTTAAAATTTGTAAAATTTGAGCACGAAACATACTGTATTGTACAGGGCCTTGTTTTTTAACAGCTAACAAGAACAACGCAAAAAATATTTCTGTAAAAAACAGGGGGAGATGACTATGTACAGTGCCTATAGAAAGTCTACACCCCCCCCTCGTACATTTTCACATTTTATTGTGTTATAGCATGGAACTTTTAACAGAATTTTTGCCACTGATCAACACAAAGTACTCTATAATGTCAAAGTAAAAAAAATCCAGACATTTTACTAAATTAATAAGTAAATGTGTTTTTTTTGTTTCAGTGACTCTGGGACGTTCCTGGGTCTGGGTATGGTAACGGGATCTGTAGCTATTTACATTTCCTTCTCACTGCAGGTACGAAGCCTATAAACTAGTTGTCATTCAACCCTCTGCCAAAAATCTGCAGTCTCACAGATTTTTTTGTTATCCTGCCATGGATTCACCCCTTAAATATCAGGACATAGTTTGTATATGACAGGAAGTTTGTCATTCAAATACAGGAATTGTGTATTCAGTGGATCTATTTTAAACTTTCAAGGACATGAAATTGACTGAGACTTCAGCAACCTTTAGACACTATTTAACTATTCTTGTATTTTGTCCTGATGCATGTGTACACTGTGTAATAAGAAATTGACCCCTGTAACTGGAATCCAATAGCATGATTTGTTTTAAGTATGGGGGATCCAAAGTGTCAGTAAGTCTGCAAAACAGGTGTAAGGGCACGTCATTTCTCAACATTATTATATCAGTTTAGGGATTCAATAATTAAATTATTCCATGCGGTGGGATTATGTAATAAGCTTTCGAGTTATGTTGTTGAAGCTATTACTCTGGCTTCTTTCAAGAAATAACTGGCTGATGTTCTTGTATCAGTTAACTTTCTGAAGAACTTTGTGATGTTCTTGTATCAATAAACTATTACCAAATAGTTAATAATTGCCCATAATCTACAATTACCACAGTCCATAATTACCAAATGAACTAAATGGGCCGAATGTTGTGTGTAGCTTTTCTTTGTAGCTGGTGTTATATTCTTAAAATTGCCATTTTTAGTAAGAGTTTAAGAAAGATTCTAAGCATTAAAATAAGTGCCAAAACTCGAGCCCTAATTATACTTTTATTATGCAATGAAGAAATATTATATACTATAATTAATATAACGTTTTTACTATATGAGTGTATATATATATTCAAATAAGTCTCCTGCTAATTGTTATAAGTGTATTAGCATATTTTATTTCTGTTCCAAAAATCTGAGTGACCAACAGTTTCAACAAGAACACTCATGGAAGTCCATTGCAGTCCATTATTTTGTAGACTATCATCTGTCCATGGAAGTACAGTAAAATATTCTTGCTTCTTTATTTCTATACACAGAAGCTTTACTATGTCCAAGAAGCACATGGGATTGTGGTCACAGGCTTGGCCTTCCTGCCGGACACAAAGCAAGGCCTGAAAATCCTTGGGGACAACGAGGCAGCCATGTTAAGTGTGGCAGTGGACAGTCGGTGTAAAATGCACGTTCTCCCCAGCCGACGTAAGTGTGTCAGGAAGGCGATACAGGAATTGCAGTGTACCTAGTCGCCTTTTCAGTGTGGTTTTTCAAGGTTATTCGGATGCTTATCAGAAAGATTTTAAAGAAAATCTGCAGCATTAGATAGAGTGCTGGAAAATCATTTCAAATACAGTGAACACTGATGGAAAATATATCGATTTTGAAAATGAGGCCTATCACATAAACTAAGTTGTCCAGTAATGGTATAAAATTCAATATTTTGTATTGAAATATAATTATATAAATCAAAAGTATTAGAAATGCTAAAGTTTAATAATAATAGAATAATAGAAAATAATTCACCAACCAATTGAATAATTCCATCACCAAAGAGGAGATGGAGTGGTCGATATTAATCTTGACATTTTATTCTATGCTATTTGGTAGCCCTTAAAGTTGTATGGTTTTTGGTACATATTGTTACCACTTTCTGATGACTTCTCTTTTTCTTTAGGAACCTTTCCTGTCTGGTTGGTTCTCCTTCTCTGCGCTTTAATGGTCATTTTTGTCATCCTGCTCCTGCAACACGCCTTCCCAGGGTTAATTTAGGAAGGACGGGTTCCCCTTAAGCTGCTCAGCATGGGTACAGACCCAGACAAACATGAGCTGCCTCCTCAGTTCTTCTCAGGGAACTTGGCTCCTGGTCTGGATGGACAGCAACACATTGAGCAAGAGAAGACACTTCGCATGATACTGGTGGTGAAGAACACTTGACTAAGCTTTGATTCCTTAGGAAAAATAAGGAAGGTTATTTGTTTGCCACCATTATGGTGCACTCTTTGTTGCTTTTAATGTCAAATTTTATGATTTCTGATTTTTATTTTAAGGAAAAGCCGGAGACATCTTTAATTAAAATTCTGACTTTAAACATTAACCCTGCCTATACCTGGATTTTAGGTGCCTGTAAAGTAATGTTTGGCGACTCTTGAGAGTTTGGATATTGATTAACTAATGGCAGAATTTGCATTTCTGTTCCTTAATGAGAATATTTTGATGCTGTTTTTGTCCTAACCCTCTGTTTAAGTAATAAATAGTGGTATTAACAAACCACCGTGATGTATTTATGTACAGCAGACTCTCAACATAACAGACCAGGCTGAATCCAGCTTTCTGTGCCACAATCTGTTGTTCTAGTGATTCTATTGATTTTTCATTCTACACTTTCTATTGGGACTGAAAAGTTTAAAAAGGATTTAGTGTAATGTTGATTTTGTTTCCATCTATTTTTCTTGGACTAAAAACCCATGCAGATAATGTGCTAAATGAGAGCTGTCTTCCAAATGACACACATATAATACTTAAATTTAACTGCAGTGATGGAGTTATGCACCCAGACAGCATAGTACTCTCCCATTCATATATTTAAAGTTATATTTGAGAATGAATAATCTCACTGCACTAAGTAATTTCACATAGACATACAACAATGGTTGTATTCATTCTTGGAACGTTTTGGTTTACCATAGAAAAGCAGACTATAATTTACATATGTTTCTGGCTGTTAACTATCAAATCTTTATTGGTGTTCTAGCACATTTGTAGTGTGAAAGGAGTGGGACATCATGCATTACCTATAGTAGCATTACATGTCAAATGTTAATTGTGTTCCAAAAAAAGCTTCATGCTATGGCTTTGTTTGAAACATATCCATTGACTGCAATGTTCTGTTTAAGAAAACTACCAGAAATCACTCTTGTAATTAATAAAATAAATTCAGGTATAAAGAGAAACTATTTTGTATTTAAGCTCCACTTTCATGAAGGATAAATCTTTGTTTAAAATAAAAACCTGAGCTAATCCAGGTAATGTCTTGTCCATGAATGATATCAGCTCCTGGCTATTTCTTCTGGTTATTCATCTTCTATCAATATATGTCATGTTGAATTCCTTGTGTGAATTTATAGCTTTCTTTACAAAATTTGATATATGTTAAAGTGTCTTAGGTTGAGCTATCATTGGTTGAATGTTAAGGGTTGAGAGATAACTTTGCTGACACTTCAGCAGTATGAACTGCTGAAGCCTTAGAATTCTTGAAAACTGGACAGACCCCATCTCAAGGTACGTGATCAACCTAAAACATGAGACATAGCTCACAGTTTCAACACAGACATTTCCTAGATGTTTCTATGAGCCTGGGGTCTTAATACCTGTTTTCTCTGACAGGATTACAAGAAATTCATTCATTCAATTCATTTGGGAGACCAGTGCTACGAAACCAACCCATTTTAATAACAAATCCAGATTTTGTCTCAATTATACCGTGTAGAATTTACGGAACCCAACTGCTATGGAGGAGGATCTTTTTATGGCTTTAGCTATAATTGGTATATGAGAAAATGACATCTACAGTTTGTGTAACCTCAACATTAATGATTATCTGTAAAAGTTTTGTATTTATGTACAGCAGACTGTCATCATAACAGACCAGGCTGAATCCAGCTTTCTGTGCCATTATAGAAGAGTCTGTTCTAGTCAGTCTATAGATTTTTCATTCTATCTGTATAACTCCATCACATAACATCACATAACATAATACATAAATACAAAACTTTTACAGATAGTCATTAATGTTGAGGTAATTGAGACAAAATCTGGATTTGTTATTAAAGTGGGTTGGTTTCATATCCCTGGTCTCTGTATCACTATCTGTAAAAGCTTGTATAGATTTAGTTCTACCTTAAGCAGGTCTCTGTCCATTTGCTTTTTCTAGTATCATTTTTGTCAAGTTTAAAACTGTCAGCTTTCAATCAAAACTGCATTAAAACATAAAACATATAAATTTAGTAAGATAGGATTCCCTGCTTTTTTTTCTTTCCTTGGCAGCAACACTTCCACCCTGAATTCATCAGATATCAGGTGCTAAGCAAGGCAGGGGTAAGTCTGTACTTTGAGATCTGAGTGCTCGCAGGATATCCAGGTTCCTGTTGAAGAGATGTGGTTGGCCAGTAGGTGATCCCTCTAAATCTGAACTTGCAAACCAATATCCCAGTGTAGTGACAAGGCAGACTGCACTATTGTAGATTTCCGTCCTTCAGATGTTAAACCAAGGACCTGACTACTTACTCATTAAAGATGCCAGAGCTGTTAACCCCAATGTTGAAACTAACATCCACTCTGGACTTGTACAATCCACCAATCCTAAATTCATTTGGTGAAGCAATTTCTCAATTCTCTGCCTAATCTCCTCTGTAGTGGACACTTGGCGCACAACGGCTGCCACATGTCCCAGATGGACACAAAAGGTGTGTGCTGGATTTTGGAGGTGGATGAAGGGGATCCCTTTTTATGTAGACATTTCTTTGGGATCCCTAGTGACGAAAAGTGGAAATCTTTCTAAACAAAGTGTTATGAATGGACGGAATAAATTACCAAGATATTGCAAAAATGAGAAATTACTTAAAGCTACATGATACTGTGACACGATCTTAGTCTATAGGAAAATCATGTGCCCTTATAGGCAGACCTGTTTTTGTCATTAATTTATTTTTTTGTGATCTTATGCTTAAGGCTTATGGGAATTTTATCGCAAATATAGCCTTTATAGCAAAGGCACATAGTATTTGCTTAACTGTTAAGTGTGAAATAAAACAATAGACAAGGAAAAGGAAGAATACATTTATAGATAGAGTAACAGTTTTTACTATTTACTATTTATAAAAAGGAGATGGTAAATTGTAGTGAGTCATCATTTTAGGAGACTGTAAGCGGCTCTGTGGCTAAGGATCTGTGCCTGTGACCGGAAGGTTGCCAGTTCAAATCCCACGGCCGGCAGAGGAATCCTACTCCGTTGGGCCCCTGAGCAAGGCCCTTAACCCCAACTGCTCCAGGGGAGCCTTACAATGGCAGACCCTGCGCTCTGACCCCAAGCTTCTCTCCCTGTCTCTGTGTCTGTGTCTCCCTGGAGAAAAGCTGGGGTATGCATTCCTAATGCAAGACGCATTCCTAATGCAAGAAATTGTATAGGGCTAATAAAGAAACAACATAAACATTGTCTGGGTGCATGTACTGTACTATACTTCTGTAGGCCTTAGGAAGTCTAAAATGATTTAGGTTTTACAGGTGAGTGCTGCAGGGTTAGGAGAAACAATCTGTGAAAGGATTTTCAACTAGGGTTTCACAGGGTCCTCTAAACTGTTCAGGAGATTTCCTAGAAGCTAATGACAACTTTTCACACCTGGTAAAATTTGAAAGCTCATTGACTTTAATTTAAAATTCTGAAAGTTCTTGCCAAACAAATATTTCCAAATCAATAATAAGAAAAGGACTGAAGTTGAGAGTGGAATTGTCAGTGCACTCAGGTTTATACACAATACAGTTCTTGATCCTGACATTTGTCTTTGGCTGGTACAAACAACACAACCACAAAAAAACATCTGATGAGCAATCAATAAAATACCAGACATAAAACTGAAATATTGGTGTTTCAGTAACCTAAAAAAGTTTTTCTTGTGTAAATTGTTGATAAGTAGCAAGCATTGAGTCTGAACTGCAGAAAAATGAACTCCAATATTAAACTTACAGTATTTTTGACCGCACTTCCCAAAGGTCTCCACATTGTGTTCTGGGTTTTAACCAGTAAATATTTGAATAATCTTGCAAAATCTGCATTTATTTTTTATACTTTTGTCTGTGTTGGGACATTTTGTTGTAGTATTCTGTTGAATGATGTGTAGATCTTCCACTAGATGGCAGAATAAGCACCTATTTCTATTTATATGAGAGAAGGACCACTATTTTAAATACAGTACTTAG
This sequence comes from Lepisosteus oculatus, assembly GCF_040954835.1. Taxonomy (NCBI): domain Eukaryota; kingdom Metazoa; phylum Chordata; class Actinopteri; order Semionotiformes; family Lepisosteidae; genus Lepisosteus; species Lepisosteus oculatus. The sequence continues at coordinate 59,383,525 of NC_090697.1, read as the reverse complement.
ATTTACAATGTTTTCCAAACTCAGTCCTTCTGCCTGAATTTTGTGTAATCTCTTAACTCTTTAATTCATTCAATCAAATTAGTCATATGGGAAAGTAAACTGTTTGTTTCAAAATAAGAAACCCATTGTCTCCTTAATGATAATAAGGCACACATTGCAAAACAATAAGATTAATATTGTTGCCTAATAAACATTTTCCACCAGTGTGCCAAAGGAATTTTTATAATACCCAATAGAGGTTTTGAGAATACAGTTATGATATAAAAAAGACAAAAAGTTAAGAATAATAGACTAGTTACCATTTTGATTTATAAAAGTGGCATGTAAAACTAATTTAAAATAAATTTAAATTGTGTTCTTGAGCGAGAAATCCCTGTAAATTAATCCATTTATACTTAATGAACAGTGTGGAAGACTAAATAATAGGCAGAAATGCACAAACTAAAATATATTTTATGTACAGTCCAGAGTGGACTGATACTTTAAAAAGATGTTTGCTTTTACCCTACACTGATTTCTAACTTTACACTTAAACATATTTCTCAGTGTGCTATTGTTTAGGATTACACATATTCTAATGGAAAATACAGCACCTAACTTTGTGAATCTTTTAATTGAACACAAGAAATATTCTAGAACTTGATTACAGTTTAAAAAAAACACTATTTTGAAGAGCTCTTGGTCAGTATTCAATACATCTGCCTGCGGACGTTAATCTGTCTTTATCAACATGAGCGAGCTTATTTCATCAAGCCTGTGAAGAGTAATCCATAAAGAAATCCATGAAGAAAAACCATGCAATATCCTATGACTGATTTAGGCATGTTTGCCTTTAAACTCAGCCTTAAAGCTGGAGTCTTTTTGACTTGCCATTTGTTTGAATATTTACACTCTAATGCCCTTAAAACCATAACAGTCCTAGAGCCGTGCACCCTGTGATGAAAAATGTTTCTTATCATGTATTCCCACACACCACAGAATACAAGTGTAATAATGGTTGGTGGTTCTTTTGTGCAGTCCAACCTCATTTGGTCTCTATTGGAAAAAGGCCTTAAAGAAAGTAAAATGAATTGAGGATTTTCGGGCCAAGTGAGCTATTAATCCCTTGAATGGCTCTCATTACTGGTACTGATGTTCAACTCCCTGGGTGGGGAAAAACCAACAGAGAAGCTTTGAAAAGAGACCCACAAAGATACAGTTCTCTCTGTGACCTTCTCAATGACTCTTTTGAGAGATCAGCCCATGAGGCACTGAAGAAAAAAAATAGCTTGCTCCTTTAAATGCTGTAGCAGAAGGGTTTTGTTTGTATTAACTCAACCTCAACATATTTGTTTATTTATTGCACATTTATAAGACACAGTGACAATTTAATCTCCACTTCAAGATTGTTTCTGATTACCAAGAATTGTGCATAAACAACTTGCAGAATATAAATGAACTACCAAACCACTTGTGACTGCTTTCTGGTTTAAACAGTAATGTTCACAGACATTTAAATATAATATGTCTTGATGCCAGTCAGGTTTTACAGATAGAATTAAAAATACTCCTTGGAAAGTGTGGAAAGAAAAGAGAATGATGTATATATTTTTTGTACACAGTAAAGTAAAGTCATTTTTTAATGTTAGATTGCTGTGGGAAAGTATGCTTACAGGCAAAGCAAAGCAAAACAGAATGACATAGTTGAAAAGAAGATTAGAACTTCAAAGAAAATTCAGCAGGATAAATTGCTACACAGGTTAATGTATTAGGAAAACTGAAAGGCAAATAATACCATCTTCACACATTTAATTGAATCTTAGTACTACTAACTCACAAGAAAAGCTGTCGCCAACTGTTTCCACTACAACTGATTGAAGTTGATTTGCTCTAGCGTTTTGCATTGGATTTCAATTGCAATCCCTGTATTTAAATTTACAGGAAGCTAAATTGTTTACTCCACAGTAGAGTATGTTGAATAAAGTACCACATGTAAACAATGAGAGAAGAAATGAATCTAAACATGTGCTGTTGTCCAGTTGAGACTGTTATAAAAACTGTTTGCCTCTCCCACCATTGGGAACTGCAATGGACATACTGTATGTTCATAGTTTATGTGTTGTTCTGTAAAAAGAATATTATAATGTGATCCAAGGGAAGAATTATTTCAGGCTTCTTTAAGTTAGCTTCTTTAGATCCTCATGAGCTGCCTACAGTATGTAATAACTTCTAGACAATGATATTGATTGTAGTAGATTAGTTCATATCTTATTTAATAATAAGGCAGAAATTCAAGATTCACTTTTCAAGAATTACAAAATAGTACAGCAAACAGACTTTGTGAAACAATTATGTACTAAAAGCTTGAGTGATAAGAGGCCCTAAAAATATTTAAAATATGAACAGCTGCAGTCACGCTAATTTTCAGTATTTGGGCAATGAGCTTCATTGACTTTGTGCTGTATGTGAGACAGTTGCATGGAGTGTGGTCTTTGTTTTGTATTTTATTCAGTATGCAGACTACTACATTCAGGATAAACTATTTTCAATATGGACTATAGTCATGCAGACATCTCTAAAGTAATATTTCAACACCTAATATCTGAACAGGTGAATCTCAATGTCACTGTATATCAGCTCTATTTCACAGGGAGTCAATGCAACTTACAGATGTTTTGAGTTTGGTATTTTATTCAGTATGCAGACCACTACCTTCAGGATAAACTATTTTTTGTATCTTAGAAAATAACCCAGCCCTATAAGGGCTTATAGGAATATGGAAATATAAATCTTTCAATATCTAGCATCAGACTAAGCAATATTACATGAATACATGAGATAAAAGATACATTCCTTTTTGATGTTCCTTGCGTGTGATTCAAATGACAGTACAGGGCCAAAAGCAATTCTGCAGTTTCTAACTTCCATCAAAGGTTTCAGCTGTCTACAATGACACTGAGGTCAGCAACTTTGTAAAGCTTCAGTGCAAGCAAGTAGTCATGATAAAGAATGAACTAATTACTGTTTTGATTGAAACATGAGATTTTGTATGGTTGGTTCATCTGGATTTCTGTTTAGATAGGGACTCAAAAACAAGTCCAGTTAATGATTAAAATAACAGCATTTTTATTTTATATATTTTGAACAAATGGGTACTGTTTTGCATAAAAAACGAATAAGGTTGCTTTTGTACTCTGTTTATCTGTTTAGACCCTCCTTTTTAACAAAAGCCCCAGTATACCATCTCTCAGGATATCACAACTTGCTGGAGAATATGGGCATAGGTTATATGGTCAGCTGCAAATTTTGGGAGCCAGGGAAATATTAGACAGCTGATTCGAGGCAATAAGGCATGAAAAGATGTTTCAAGTTTACTGGAAGAGACCAGGAAAAACTGTAGCTAATGCTCACCTCCTCTGCCAGCTGGCCTGATAATCATTGGGGAAGCTTATGATCTTTGTGAGAAATATTGTTTGCTGCTGTTTCAGGTTTGAGGAGACCCGCAGCAGCCATAGACACTAAAAGGAAAATACTGGATCCCAGATTCCATTTAAGCGTATATACTGTATGGTCGCCAATTTATTTTTCAGTTGTTTAATGAGACAACAATATTCTTTTCAACAGGATATAGATAAATGATGTGATGTGTTTAATCACAACCATGATTTTGTAATAAAATAGGGGGTGTCTCATGACGTTTTAAGGTAAAAGTAAAAAATAATCCATAACCAGTTTAAAATACTTGATAACACACCCTTTGTAGTCAGGTGAAAATGAAACCACACAATTTTCAGGTATCTTAAGACAAAGAAATACAGTACATACAGTATTTACATACTAAAACATACAAATTATTATTTACAAATTAGTTATAAAGAAGTGTACCTCTGAGTCCATGCTTTCTACAGTACAAAGGTACCTTCACTTACTATATTTCTTCAATAATGTATTGACGTTACCGCAATCTAATGTTGGTTTCTGTTTAAAAAAAGACCCATCTACATGACAAGGTACTGTTTAAAACTGATACCAAAGTGTGAGAACTGGATCTAAACTATAAACTAAGTACACTGATGTGGCTTGTTATGGTTGGGACCAATTTTCAATTTGTACTTCTACAAATGACCTCTCAGGCATTTCATCACAACCACTGGAAACAACCACATAACCTGACTTTGCGTCTACAAACTGCTCTACATACAATTCTTGCCACACTTATGAGCAAAAAAGTGAGTGAGTCAGATGATCATGACCGGGTTATGACACTACCTCCGCCAAACTTCAGAATTTGCTCAGATGTACTGTACAAACATGAGCCAGGAGAACCTTGGAATAAAATGTTATGCACAGACAAGACCAATATAAACTTTTACCAGAGTAACACAAAGGCTAGTGGAAACATAAAGGAAAGCTTCAAAAAACACAACCTCTTCTGTAAAGCATGGCCTGTCCTGGGCGTGCATGGCCACCGTGAGAACTGTCTCACTGGTCTTTGTTGATGGTGTAACTTATGATGGCAGGAGCAGAATGTTTTACAGAAACTTTTTGTCTGCTTATCGAATTCATTTTCTAACAGCTTCTTCTAATTCAGGATTGTGGAGGAACTCAGCAAGCCATGGGCGTAAGGCAGGATACACCCTTGATGGGACACCGATCCATCTCAAGGCAGACGGACACAAACATGCAAACACTCACACCAGAACCAATATTCCCAGAAGCTAATTAATCTACCAGTAGGTTTTTGGACTTTGGGAGCAAACTAGAGCATCTGGAGGAAACCCAGGTGAACACAGAGAAAATGTAAAAACTCTATGCAGATAGGGCCCCAGGTCTGGAATTGAATCTAGGCTCCAATGCAATGCTGATGACTGCATCACTATGATGCTTGTCTGCTTATATAACTGGAAATACTTTTATACATATTGGACAATGCTCCACAATTCTGCAATGAAAATGACCCAGAACATATAGGACTAGTTCAATGGGAGAAATAAATTGAAAATACTGACCAAGTCAATCTACTGTTCCAAATCCAATTGAGCTTGCTTTTCCTATGATGAAAAAGAAATTGAAATCAGAAATCCCCCCAAAACGGGGAAGACCTCAAAATGTTAACAGCATAGCATCTCAAAAGATTACACAAAGAAAATTGTGAGCTCAATAATTTGCAGACATTATACAGTTTTTGCCTCAAAGGAATATATAACCAAATATTGACTTTTACACTCTCAAATTTACTCACTTGTGTCACAATACTTTTGGTCACTTGAAATCATTGAGTGGAACACAGGGTATGTTTTTGTTCTAACATTAACAAATGTATGCATGGAATTAACCAAAAATAAAATGTGTACTTGTCATTCCAAATATTCTCATCATCATAAATTCAAAATGATTTACTGTAAGGTAAAAGTACATTCTTGATTTTACTTTCCTTATAGGAAAGTCATTGGGAGGACATAGTCTTTAGGAGGACACAGTCATTGTCAAATAAACCATAATGTGGAACATAATACTTTCCCAGGACACTATACTGTTTTTTGTATCTTCTAAGTGACGTCTTACTGTTTCTCAGTCTTAAGTGAATAATAAGGAAAAAGGGTGTTCTCCTCCTCGTTTCTCCTCCTTGTTTCTCCACTTTACCTGTCCCTCTGTAACTTACAGTAACTTCTGTTCATGACATCAATCATGACATACAGTGATTGATCTCCTGTAAGTAAAGTACAGAAGTTCTACAGAAACATTTCTTTTGTGTTTTTTTTTTACTTTGGCCTTTCAGAAATACTTTATTTCCAGTTGTGTTATTCACTCTGTATACATATTCTCTGTATGTTTCTTTGTGCTGTCTCACGAACAACATTGTGAATTTAAAAAAATAACCTGTGGTTTGGGTTTGGTTTGCTGATGACTCCACTCACCCACTTCCGTGTAACACAAGAAGCAAGATTAATTTACAAACAAAGGGCTAAAAGCAGAATATATGATGGCTGAAACAAATACACACAGGGATTGCTTCTGCCACGTGTACAGATGAACACCAAATACACACAAATCAGGTAAACAAAGATTTTCCAGAAAATCCAACAAAAAAAATAATGACGGTCCCATTGTCATTTAGACAAATAATATGTCATACATTAAATTACTATAGGTAAAATAAAGTTTATACGCTGTTTCTAAAGAAAATTTTAGAGATGCGACAACACCATAAATACAAAGCTTAAAATGAAATCAGATAAATACTAGAGATTGAAAGATTGGACAGGGAATGCAAGAAATACATTTCAAGGATTAAATATGTCTTTGGCCAAGCAAATAAGCCGCTTAATTCCTTATTCTTTTAGGCAGCTACAAAATATGACAAAAAACTCACTTTGGACAGGTGTAAAGAAACTATTTGTAGGCAACAGCAATAAACATAAAAACGAGCAATAAAATGCATTCTTCACTAATGAGAACTACTTAACCACCCCAACTTGCACCCCTTCCTGAGACGAATTTTATGCAGCATGTTGTTTATTGGTCTCTTCAAACAATCAGTTAAAACCTATTAAAATTTTAATTTGGAGGATCTGTGTTTCTGTTCCCATGGTCAGCACTAGCAGTTTGTCATGTGTTGAAAGCTCACTTGACGAATTTGCAGGTGTTGGCTCAAACTTGAACATTAAAATATTTGCATTCATCTAACTGTTGCCTTGGAAGTTCAAAGAGCTTTGTAAAAAACTGGCCACTTCCTTCAGGGGGGAATAACACAGGGGAGGTGCATAGAAGATGCATATGAAAATGACTGTTATTTCATCAATGAAACATCATAAACATTTTTTAACAATTCAGTCTTATAAACTAGCTTTAGTTTTACTTGAATGTAAGCATTTACGATTTTCTAATGTTTACTTAGAAGATATAGCTACACAATCTGCCTTCTTAATTTATAATAGAAAAAAAACCTAGAGAATCATAAATAGTTATACAAATTTCAAAGGCTTTTTAGGAAAGCTCTGTATCTGGGCTTAATACTTAAACTTCCACATATGCCTAAAGGTGTACATCCCCATGGCCCAGGTACTGTACCAAATACAGTACACAAAATCATAGCTCGGACAGTCCATAAGGAAGATAATCCAAAGGCAGTGGTATAAATAAACATTCTTCATTCATAGTTTCTTGAAGAATCAATAGTTGTACATGAAGTCCATTCAATTTGAGGAATAGCTTCCATTGCTAATCATGAAAAAATCATATTTAACTTTTAACTCTTATAACTTTTGATTTCATTGAGTTACAAATGTTTAGTTTCACATATTGTTTAGCTCATAGTTATTAAGAGGAATCAGACAGAACACTAGCTGATGAAAAAGAGCAAAGAAGCAAAAAAACAGTTGTTGTGTCATACTGGGTTTAGTTCTGACATTCAGGCAGTTCTAATTACTGTGTGTGTGACAGTACTGTAGATTAGAAACAGTAATATCTAGCCAATTTTAAAAGATGTGCTTTGGTAATAGTATTTTTGTGGGAGGGGGGTTAAATGTGGTACTACTGCATGTTTGATATACTGTAAACAGTAAATATTTGCCAAACTGTTTTGAATTTTTAATGGAGGATCTTACAATTGTTAAAACAGTAAACCAAAAGCATCCAATGTGTTGCATCATCAACAATATAGTATAAATATTGTAAACACATTTATTAAATAGCTAATTAATTTTCATTTTAGTAAAAAAACATTTTTTATTTTACTAAATATTATTATACTTTATATTATTTTATATCAGCAACATTAGATGCTTACAGTATTTTCTAATTGATGCCAAAAATTGTCTATATCCAAAATTCAAATTGTTTATATCAAAAGACAGATCACAGATATCATACAGTAAGTTATTTTTGGTAGCAGTAATTTATTTTTTTATTTTAATAAAATCAACAATTATCTTAATTATCTTTAATCAATCATTAAAATGTGGAAATACAGAATAAATCTTTTGCCGTCATAATGTGATGCACTTTTACAGATCCAACACAAAATTCTGCTCTTTGTCTTGTCCTTTTGCAAAAAGATAATTGATTGCTGACCCTTATCCACTCTCTTCTTGCTTTTTGCTTTTTCTTTGCTTTCTCAGTACCCCCCCTGATATTTTTCCACATGCTTTGAACAAAAGCACAATAAAATAAAAAATAAAAGAATGTGCACATACTGCAACACAACATGCACAAAACAAGTCAGTTTGAAGTCTAAAAAGATCTACTGTATAAAGTGAAACAACCTTCCAATATATATATATATTTACTGGCTTCATTGAAGTGAAAATTGGGAAACTGAGGGATGACTGTAGTTGCTGCTTCTAATTAGGTCCAGTAAGGTTTAATGGTATAGAAGCATTGGCCTAAGAGCATGGTGTACTCATGGGTTCCGTTCTCAAGAAAGCAGGGTCCTATCCCAACTGCTCATTCAGTGGCTTTATAACCTCTGATATGGACACTATTCAAACCTCACATCCACATCAGAGAGAGGTGATATAATACCCTGTCCACCTGGGCACTCAACATCATCGAGTCTCACTATGAAATGAAATTTCATATCCATCCACCTTTTTACAAGAGCATGTTATTCAAAATGTTTAGTCCCTGCACCTCTGGAATAGAAGTAGTGAAAAAGGCTCTCTGGAGCTGACCATTATTAGATCTGTAAACTTATAAAGATGCTCGCACAAAAATACTTTCTTCAGTTTGTCTGTCTGAGCAACTGGTTCACTCCAGTGGATTTCTTCACATTCACATCTTTCTATAGAACAGGACATGTCTTTAGGTTTATTTTCTGTAAAACCTATGGGTTATTTTTGCTCTCCTTTGGTCTGTGCCTCACTCCATATTGGCCTGTTCCATACATTTTCTGAGTGTATGGTACTCACCCTTTTTCCATTGCAGCTGCAGGGCATAAGAGGTTTGGATTATTTGGATGATTAGCTGATTTGCAGTCCAGTGAACCGGCTGTCTTACACACAGCTCTTCTGTGTGCAAGAACATTATCTCTGTCAGCTCAGTCTTTCAGTTATCCTCAAGTAGCACCACAAAGGGTCTAACTATTTGCTGATCTTTCTGGTTCTAAGGTTAAACTCTCATGTAATAAAGACCTCTTAGTTTCAAAACATGATTGCCTGCCTTGCTGCCTTCCTCTGCCATTTCAAGATGGAAGAACAGAAACACTTTAAAGATCCTAAAGTGTAATTGCAACATAAAAACATAAGAATTTGTAAAACAAACCCAAGTACAAATGCATCATTTTATAAGCCACAGCCTTTTTTAACAGTCAATTGCTTTGATATAAAAATATTGTAACGCATACGGCCAACAGGCACTGTGTAAGAGCCGGCTTACCAGAGCGGTGACGTCACCGCCCTTCTCTGTAATAGCAGGACCACAGCCACTGGGCTGTGGAGAGATCTCTCTTTAGCTTACCAAGCCCTGTAAGCTTGGTAAGCCCTGTAAGAGTCCCTTTTAAGTGACGTGGGAGTCCTGGGTTCCAGCCCCCGATGGTGCGGGTCCAACCTGATGTGGCAAGGGCACCCGCCTGAACCCCGAAGCGTTACAATATTATAGCATGCATGTTCCTAGGTATGAGGTGAAGGGAATGTGTTTCATTTTTGTCAGCTACACTTTTAGCTACTCCTTGAGGTAACCTTCTGAACTGATGTTTGACATTTGAATTGCCATCAGGACCCACCCCTTGAGCACTTCAATGTGCAAATGTAACTTATTGCCTAGCAGACTTCTTGTTAGTAATGAATAATAAGAGGGTGGACAGTAAACCATTATACCTTTTATCTGAGATCAAATCCTAAAATAATCAATGTCTCAGCTATACTGTAGATGTCAGTGAGATGTCTGTTGTCACTTCTGCTGTGAGTTGCCTTGTCAGAGTGAGTGCCATTCAGGATGTTGTGCTATGCCACTTGCTTGCTGACATGTAGTATCTTATTGCTATTTTTCAGGTGAGGTGGAAAACCCTGCCAAAATAAAGAATTCATATTGCGCTGGTGTTCATGGAATGTAAAACTCCAGAAAAAGACAGAAGCACCTTATTTTAAGATAGTCCTGGGAACACTAGCCTTTTGCTATAAAATCTCCATGTTCTTTTCTGAATTCTTGGAACACGGGAAAGGTCTTTGCTTGCTGAATTACAGTTTTGGCACTGACAGCTTCAGCTGGCACTAGTTATATACTAGTTCATACCAACAACCAACAGAGGACCATTTCAAAATCCTGTTGTTTTTTCCCATTATAAAGCTCCATGTGCCAATCTTTTTTTTCCCCCGAAAGCTTTGATCGTTGTTAAAATGACTGTGTACACTACTTCAATTGAAAGAGAAATATCTGTTTGATGTCAGAAGCCAAATGAGTAATCTAAATGCCAGAATTTGCACAGAGACTGAAGTGCGTGACATTGCCAGGTTTGCTGTCCAATTTTTATTGATTCAAAGCTGAGAAATTTGCAAAACAAACAGCTGATTCACGCTTCATCCAATAGGTGGCAATGTGGTCAAATTTGTCTACTAAAGACTGATAATATACTGGTCTAAATGTTTTAGAGATAGACTGAGAAAAACCCTGTGACTCATTGCAGTATGTTTTTGTTTCCTTCATAATTGAAAAGGACCTGCTAATTCTGTATTTAGGGTACTATAATACTTGTGGAATGGTTTCCTCAAATATTTCCATAGTATTTCACAAAGAAGAGGTTATTATTTGTCCAGGAAACCAAGCTACTAAAATTAAAAAGAGCTATGTAATCCTCAGTCTCAGTTTGACGGCATACTGTATCATTTCTTGTTTCCATTAATTGATTAGTAGTGTATAAATAGATTTTACTGAGAAGCAAAAAGGTTATGCAACACTTATACCTGGTGTCCAGGAACACTATGTCATTAGATGCATATATAAAACTCTCACTTCCACTAAGGAAAGAACACTTGCAGTGCCAAAAATATTTTGAAACTCTGCTTCATAGGTTGCTGAAAGCACTTGCTGAAAGTGAATACACATCCCTTGGCTTCAGTAAATCAGAATCCCCCAACACAAACCAACTTGATTGCAGACAAAAATTCCAGGTTTCCTGTAGCATCTGTTCTACTGGAATCTCAACAACACATTTTCTTGATTTTATTTATGTCATTCAATCTTTATTTTGTTTGTAGGTAGAGTGGCAAAATTGTTGTTGCTAACGTTATACCTTTCTACAAGCCATCAAGTTGGTAATCACACTTGAAGCTAGACCAATAATGTGATGTTTCATAATGAAGGTTATTCAGATCTTTCGAAGTGACCTGTGAATTTCATAGTTTTAAAGCTGGTAATTGGTAGACGGTAGATGGTAATTTAATTGTTCTAAACATGGTTTGGACTACCTAAGATACTTCTCAAATGTGCCTGTATACACCTGATAAAATGTATGGACCTGAAACAGAGGTTTTTAAAAGATAGACTTTCTATTTTACTCTTGATTCAAGACCCACTTACCTGATCTTTACCTATATCCTACAAACGCAACATATCCAATATGCAATAAATGGGGCAGGTGGCAAATCTACTTTCCACTAGGTTTAATATTATGTGCACAGAACTCATGTTGATCAGTTCCTAGATCATTAGTGACAGATCTAGTACTGTCAATCCACAATTCATCAGGTTATAGAAGTTTCCTTTAATCATCCTTTTTTAGGACCTGAAGAAAAACTGCATATTATGCCCAATTTAGCAAACCCTTCAATTTAATTTTTTTATGCATTCAGCTCATTTCCTAATAAGTTGCTAGTGTTCACATTTTTTTCTAAATGGCACATAAATTGCTTAACTAAAAAAATAACCTGCTTAAGAGAACATAATGAAATTATTCCATGGCTATGGAAACTTTTGATGTAGTGGTTATGTTAGAATTTGGCACATTAACCTTTGTTGATATAAATTAGAAGGAACAGCAAACTTTGTACTGATCACCATGGTACCTCCCCAAATATGTTACCCAAATTAGGTATTTCATTCTTCAAAAGCACTATCCAGTAAGCCCTCAAGGAATCTAAAACAAGTTATATACTTATCCCTTCAGCTAAATGACAACACAAGAAATGAAAAGAGAAACTTGTAACACTCTGTCACATAATTCAGAATGGCTTCCTCCCATGAGATTTTTGCAATAGAAATTATTGTTAATTATGTTGTTGCTTTAAAAACCTCATATATGGGGCTATGGGGCCCCACTGTAAAGTTTTAAGTTTAAAACAATACATTTATTAATCCGTTCATTTATTTTCCAATTCGGGGTCACAGCAGAGTTGAAGCGTATCTGGGCAAGCAACGAGTGCAAGGCAGGATACACCCTAGGTGGGATGCCAGTCCATCTTAGGGCACAGACAGACACAGACACACACATACTGACCCCAGGGCCAATTTTCCCAAAAGCCAATTTACCTACCAGTATATTTTTGGGCTGTGGGAGGAGATCAGAGCACCTTGAGGAAACCAACATGAACAGAGGGAGACAATACAAACTCCACACACATATTGTAGTACCCCAGGCCCAGAATTTAACCTAGGGCCCTAACGGTGTGAGCATCAAAGCTACCCACTGTGCAGCTGTGCTGCCTTTACCATTGTTAACCCTTTCATAGAAAAGCATGATTAAATATTTGTTTATATGCATTCTTCTAGACATTATGCAGAGTATACCACAGTTCATAAAGCAAACTTTAAGAGAGAAATAACTTTTCTCTTACGGAAATAATCTATGGCTGTAAGAAAAAGAACATGCCTTATTATATTGTCAGTATATCCCTCTGATTGCTCAGCACCTAAAGGAGATCAAGGATAGCAATTAAAAAAAAAAGTAATGTGAAAGATGAAACAGTTTCCAGGAGTCCATTTCACATAAAAATGCCATCTTAAAAGCAGAACAGTTAAGTCATCATGAACACTAATGCAAAACAGATGCAGATTTTGTGTCCTTTAGTGGGACAAACAATGCAAATTTCTGATCTAAAAATCCCTAGAGGGTGGCTCTTTTGCTACATGCATTTATTCCTTGTGCAAGTACAAGATTACAGGTTTACAGAGAAATGACCATGATTTACTGTGCTAAATTTTGTAACCATAAATGTTAAAAGCTGTGACTGCCTTCTGGAGTTACAGTTCCTCACATTGTCAGCCATCTGTGTCACACCTGGGCTTTTGTGATAACTGCCAAAATAACTCAACTCCCATTTCTCCTCTCGAAGGACATAAAAACCCCATAAACTACCTTTAATGTGATGCAAAAAAATGTTAAAATTACAGCACTTTGTTTTCAGGATGGTTGAATTAAAGCTAAGCTTTAAATTAAAGAATATGGTGGGAGTGTGGGGGAGTAACAAATGAGACGAGTCTATTTATGAGTTATTCATGTACATTTGGTTGATGATAGATCATTGAGCCATAAGACGTGTTCCTGAAAGATCTCACTGAATCACATTAGATACTGTATGATAGTATAATTATCTATAAGAAATGCAGCTGTTTTTAGGAAGAGTCACTTCAAATAAGGCAAGAAATGGATATCCCCCTATAAAGGTACTGTATATTTATCCATCCTTCAGTTTTAAAACTGCTTGATCCAGTCACCAGATCCAGTGAAGGAGCTGGTGCCTATACCAGCTAGAAACGGCACAAGGTGGGATACACACCGGACAGGACACCAATCCATTGCGGGACATACACAAACAGACACACACTCACACCAGGATAAGTTTTCCCAGAATGCAATTAACCTACCTGCCAATTAACCAGTATATTTTTGGATTATGATTGAACTCAGGCCTCCAGCACTGTGAGGTAGAAATGCTAACCTTAGTTCCACAGTGCTGCCCTGTTGAAAAGGGGAATAGAAAAAGTCTTCTTTTGTTTCTCCTATAAATAATTTGTTTTCCTTACTTCATTACATCAAATTTAATAAAAATTCAGAACAATCACAGGTTACATTTTGTTGTTATTTCCCTTGCTTTTTGCACATCCAACGTACTGTAGTGTGTTCTGTCATTTGGTGTGTTACATCCCATTGTAATTTCCCTTTATACATTTACCAAGCTAATTTACAAAACCAGAAGGAATGATTTGAGAATGAACTTCTACACTTTAAAAGCAGCTGCAAGGTAAATACAATAACCACATAAATGTCCAACAGTTTGCAAGTCAATGCAATTGTTTCAATGGTGGCACAGGTTATCTTCTTTAAGTGACTTGACTGGAATCAAATCTGCCTGTAGCCCATTCCTGTTTGATCATGTGTTCTTTTTCAAGCAACCCTGTTAAGAACACTGCTACTTTTCATGCCATATTCAGGAATGGAGTAACATGTTTCCCAAAATATCATAAAGCTGTCATCAGTTACTACAGGCTTCATCCTCAAATGGTTTTATAAAGTATACAAACTTGGCCCACAGATGCCTGATGTACAGAGCTGGACTCCCAGGTGCATAGCAAGGGAGTCACACAGTTGCCAATCCAAGAAAGGTTAATAGTTTCAAGGAATGTATTTTCCAGATGATGAAAATATTTGATTATGAACAAGGTTGAGTTCCACCTACAAAATTCCCATGTTTGTTTATAATTTGATGTCCTTTATTTTTGAAGCACACAAAATAGCAAAACAGTGTCTTTTTGTACTTTAGTACTTTACCAAACAGAAATGTATGTGATACATAGTTTTAGTTTGTAGAGTGAAATAACTAACATAATTACTCCTGATTCAATAAAAATGCTGGGGTGGTTATTATGAGACATACATAATAGTACATTTCATTGGATAAAAAAATAAACATCTGAACATCTGGACAACTGAGTCCCTTGTCAGTCAGAATTTTATGTGAACATCTGTTTTGGATTTTTGATTTTTATTTTTCTTTGAATCAACCCAATGTAGCTTTATCAGTTGCTTATAAGATCACTTCAGTTCTATGACCTTCATACAGGCAGATCAGGGACATGGACTTAGCAATTTTTTATCCAAAACATGTAAGTAAAGCCTTTTGTTATTTTATGGCAGTTGTCTCCACAGTGCCTTACAGGTGTGTTGTAATGAGTGTTTCAGGACTCCATGACACTGGTCACAGGTTCTAAAATGTCCCAGGAATCATGCCAAGGAGAGCCCTTTCAGGCACATTCAATCTCAGAGGCACTCAACCAACTGTGTACTGTTGCTTGGGAATTTGATTAGTCAGCTGATGACACAGCTCATGTTTGAATTCATAGTGTTTAATTATAGAGCTCGAACTGCATTGTGAGCAAGTTCTTCTGCTGGTTGGGATAATTGAAGTATGTATGGTCTCCCTGTGTTTCCTCCAGGCAATCCAGTTTTCTCCCACAATCCAAGACATACTGGTAGGTTAATTGGATTCTGGGAGTATATGTCAGTGTCTGTGTGTGCCCTGTTATGCACTGGTAACTGGTCCACGGTGTACCCTACCTTTCACACATTGGTTGCAGGGATAGGCTCCAGCTCCCCTGCCACCCTGAATTGAATAAAGTGCTTAGAAAATTCATGAATGTATTTGTTTGTGACAGATGTGTGGAGGTGTAGAGGATTTATGAATGTGAATGTAGTTATTTTGGTCTTGCTTAGAATGTCAGTGAAGAGTTACTCCACACTTTTTATTTTAAAGTTATGGAGTCATTGCATAACTCTAAAATTTTCAATGGAACCTGGTGGCGGGAATAGGAAAAAATATATATTCTAGGAATGGCTAAATAGTAACGATTTAGCAATTCACAGGAATTATTTTATTTCATTGGAATGATTAATGATCTTGTTTGAAGGATATGAGTTTGCGTATGAATAACAATTGAAATGTTGATCTGTCTCACTTTGTGAGTTAGAATGTCATGATCTTCAGTGGTGATAGGGTGTAATGTCTGAATGTAATTCAATTAGAAGCAACTGTGTAAGATAAACTTGCTTGGATATTGTGAGGGACCCCACCCTTGGCTAAGGAATCCCTGGGATTTACACACACAAACACACATGGCCAGATATGATATAAAAGCCTTTCTTGTAGAGATCTTCTGGGTTTTTCAACACCACCACCAACAACAAAACACCTCCCCACATGTTTTTTCAATCTGTTCATTCCATGACCCCCAAACACCACTATGAGCATGCATGTCTTTTATACTGTATATCAAACACACCACTAATTAAACCACATGTGAGAGCGTACACTTTTTCCATCCATCACAAATAGTCTAATAAATAATTGTGAGTGAGTGTGTTTACAGAAATGACAGGCCCTTTGGAGGGGTCTAGTGGCAGGTCAGCTTTGTGAGGTATTGCCAAAGAGACCTTTTTAATTTCTTCTCAATTTTAATTTTCATACAGATGTTAGAAAATGTTTTATAACACAGATAATTTGTAATGGGATATATTATCATCTCTCAAAGCTTAGAAATGGGGATCTTTCTCTTGCTGTATAAATTCACTGAATAATAATAACTAATGGTCTGATCTAATGTCTCTTATGAAATATTTCCACAAGGAAAATGTGTTTAATATAGTCTCATGTTTCTCAATTTCAGCTGTAAATAAAGGTATAAATAATGAATACTCATAGTTAGAAAAACTAAAAGTATCAGGCTGACAAAACAAACAAAATGAAGGTTACTGGTCAGACATTGTTCAGTTTAATCAAGAACTGGAGTGGTTATTGGTTACACCACATTCAGTGGCTAGTACCATAATTTCATAATCAAATTTCTGCCCAATTTGCAAACTTAATAAATTGATGTACTTTCATATATCCAAAACTATTTGCCAAACACAATCTTCTTTCTGTGGGTTACAATTTGAAGAAACAGCTCTGGGAACTAATTCTCTTCTATGTATATTTTCTCTAGGTATTATGCCTAAATTTCAGATTAATGTATTGTTAAAAAGACAACAGATCTTTTCATCTGTAAAAAATCTTACTTTTGAAAAACAGAAAGCTTTCTGTTTTTCAAAAGTAAGATACCCATAATTACTTTATTGTATTTAAAACGTTAAAAACAGTGGTGTATCTGATGAAGTACATGTAGAGTATGTTATACTGTATATACTTATATGTCAGACATATAAAAAATTTATATGTTATACATACTGTACACACAGAAATGAATGTCTGTCAAGGCAATGAATCATTGAACCATTAGGCAAAGAAAGTCTGGACTGGATTGCTATCAGCTGCAGATAAGCTCCCTTTGACAGTCTCCCTGTGACAGTAGACCTACACCAATCCATTAAAATAAGCAACTGCAACTAAGATAATCATTTCCAGGCCTTTGAAAACACACTTTCATCCATGATCTGGGTTACTGTTTTCCTACAGATATACAGAGTGTCTGGCAAAGGAAAAGTCATGTCACTTAAAATACAATAAACAATTCCATGAATAAGCACAGTTAAATATATGCTTATCTAATTGAATTAAGTGCTTAGCTGCTGGTTTACAATGTTAAATGGAATAGCGGGTTGCTTTTTAAATGCTGTTTTAAAAATCACCAGCCGTGCAGATTCCAGTGACAGCATTAAACATAACATGACTTCTGACCTAACTAAGCTCCTTCAGAGTGGTGATGAACATTGGATCATCTGTTTTGGAAAGAGTTTAAAGATAGTAACTTAAACAAACAAGAAAAGTCGTTTATTGGATCTTTAATTTATAGAAATGAGATGTGTATTTGACAAATAAAACCAGCCTTACAGTGCCTCCTCCATGTGAAACTCACCGATAACATTCCTTTTCAGCTCTTAAGAAATAAACCTGCCTAGAGTAACAAATCTGCATTCTTCTTTCATAGTCCAACCTCCCTCACATAACCCCCCAAATGAACTCTTTTGAAAAGATATGGGAACAGTCTCATCAGAAATTATATCACATTTCCATCTTTTTCACTTAAATATGAAAGGCTGAAATATTTTCTTATAGAACAAATGGCACCAAATGTAATATGTAGTATTTTAGAATTTGCTAGTGTTTTCAATTTAATTTATTTTGACTTTTTATTTGAGAAAGACATTAAAGATTAGTTTTTAATATTGTCTCAATTTTCAAATGTTCAAATCAAATTGTCTATGGTTCAAATTATTATATGGATCAGTGAACAAGGATTATAATACTGTACTGAATGACTACAAACTTCTGACAACCAGATGCTCCCTTTATAAACTATTAACACAGTCTTGTGCAATCAATCATGTGTTGTGCTCCACTTTGTCCACACAAGGCTATTTTGTGGTTCAATTATTTGGTATTACACTTACATCAAAAAGAGCAGATATGAATGAATACACAACAGAACAGAAAACAGTTTTAAAAGTTTGTGTTCTTCATTCTTTACTTTATTACAACTGAAAATGAATGTGTTAGTATTGTAAAACTTTGTTGTGTTCAAAAAGAAAAACACAACTTATTGCATCTACACTTACAGTAAGTAGGAGCATATTGATCGCTTTTCAGATAGAAATACAGTGCTAATGCCAGTCTTACAGTAATATTTTACAGCTACCACATTATGGTTTGATTATGGTATTTTAACTATAATGTACAATGTCTCCAACAGACAAAACACTGTGCCAATGGGTCTCTGGTTTATGCAATATTTAATAGAATTCTAGAAAGCACAATGGTCACATTTATTCACTGTAGTATTATTGTAGTACTGGATATGTGCAATGTCTATATGTCTCACTTCAGCATACAAAATAAATGGTTTCAAATGGTCACCTCAATCTTCAGATCTCATTCGAATCAATGTACTGTTTGAAACTAAAAGATTTTAGAAGTTTAGATTTTAGTTTAGAATTCTCACCTCAGAAGTTCCAAAAGCTCTTTGCACACTACTTAAAATCTTGTCAACATAATCCATGCCAGAAGAGAATTGACAAAATACCAACAACAGGGATGTGGGACTGCTGTGTGACTAAATTAACCCTTATATTTATTGGACTTTAATATTAATAGAAAATATAACTTTGCTCTGTGCAATGTTATTAAAATGACAATTTAACATAACTATACACACTTCTTTAATCAGCACACATTATGCAATAAATACTTTTGTTATTGTAACAGTCCCACTACACTGTGGAACTAGTAGTGGATCAGGAGACTTGCAGGGCAAAAGGCAGATGAGACCCAGGGGAACTGCAGGCAGCACACTGACAGAAAGTAGTGCTACACGCAGGCAGTGATTCTGATCCTGCAGGTGGAGTGGTGGCGTAGTAGAAAGGGAATGCCATTTTGAGTTTGAGGTCGGGCAGATATGGGGTCAAAGCCAGTGAAATCAGAAGAGAACTCAGTCCAAGGCACAAGGCAGAATCCAAGAGATGTGGCCAAAGCAAATCAAGGGTCAGGTCCAGGAAGTGCGATAGCCAGGCACTACGGATTTTGGTGTCATAGCAACAAGCAGGGTCAAATGTGAATAAACACGGAGAGGTAATAAGTCAAGGGTGGTCTGGGAACAAGGTCAACAAGCAGAGGTCAGGAATTAAAACAGAGTGCAGCTAAGAATAAGCTTGAGACATGGGAGACTCAGAGTCCAAATTCTACAACAGATCCCTGAACAGTGTCTGAGCAGCCCTTAAATATCCCTGAATCACCTGAAGCGGGCCAGATAGTAATTGCCTCCAGAAGCTCCAGATTTCTGGTCAATTGGTGTCCATAGCAACCGGTGCTGAATGACAGGGGAGTGGAGCAGCAGCCAGCGTGAGCCTGACAATTATATTATCTTTTTGTTCCTACTGCAATGAGAGTACAAGTAAATCTGCAGGGTGCTGTATATGTTCTGTGATGTTCCCAAGTTTTAAACATATAAAAAGCCATGCTGTCTTTTCTACATTTCGGTAACCTCAAGTCATGCCTTACCCGTCAAACAACAGGCATCAGCAAACATCAAACAAATCATACATGCAAACTGCAGATCAGAGTGTATTACGTTATTGACATACTGTATAATCATATACTGTAATTACCAATCTAAAAACTTTGGAGAGTGTAATTTACCTATGAGGATTGTTGTCATCATGTAACTTATGACTGCTTTTTTCTTATTCAGTTGAAATCCTGAATTACAATTCAATCTCAGTGCAATTTCCTGGAACTCTTGCTCTGTCTCTTATGGGCAGAAAATCACAAATTCACACAAGCATAGTGGGGATTGCTGCTGGATATTCTTCATTATTAAATATCTACATACAGTAATATAGAAATAATTGTAGAAATTATCTACATTTCCCACAATCTGTTTGTCTGGGGTCAAATACTCATATTTTCTACAGTTACTACTAACTGGCGTAATTTGTACACTCACTGTTTAACAATAACGCTATGTGATGTTATGAGACTTGAGGAAAAAAAACTTGAATGGAACTGAGTTGAATTAAGAAAAAAATTTAAACAATTAAAAACTGTTTATTTATATTTTAGGGTGTTAGCATACCACAGCAATAGAAATATTTTTCAGGAACTATCAAACCACAGACGTTCCTGCATGCTGTATTTCTCCAGGAAAGAGATCTGTTGTGCAGGACACCTCAGCCTTAGACCTGAGGAAAGTCTGTTTACAAAGGCTTCCAGGAAAAATATTGCCAGTCCTCTAAAAATATTTCTCTTACTCAGCTTTTATTTTCCAAAAGAAACTCCCTGTTTTAAATCATTTAAATTTTTTTTTCCCCATTTTCTTTTGGTGTGGCTTTATTTTCATAAGACATTTATAAACTATTACTCACCCATTTCAGGTCGTCTGCTTTATGTAAGTTTACAGGGACCTGCTTTTGACCTGGATGTCTGTCTGTGGTTTGTCTGTGGTATAATGAATACAAATGGGACCTGACTATATTGTTAAATATATGTATAATTAATAATATATAATATATTATGAAGGTGAGTATTTTCTTAATGTCAGGTATTTACATATTTAAGATGTATGTTTGGTTACATGGGCACTTCTGTGTTTGTGTCTTGTACTTAGAAATCCAAAGTTCTGTATAATAGCACACATGCAATACATATACAGTCATATTTTAGCTTATAGGTTTTTATACTGTATTTGAGCAATATACAATATATGGTGAACCTAAGAAATCCATAAGCCCTATAATTATGGTGTTTCTGTAGTAGCTTGACATGCATCAATATTTCAGCATCACACACATACTGTAGAGCAAGGGTCTTAACTGAACAATATTGTACAGGTGGAATAAACATACCATTGTGACCTTCTAACTACAGTACATGCTTCAGGTGACAACAGAAAACCAAAAGGAACACCATGTTTTCTATTAAGGGTTTGATTTCAGCAAGAATTTGTGATGCAGATGTAGGGATACTATAAGCACAACATCAGTCTTGTCACAATTTAACTTAAGATAATGCTGTTACTGTATCTTAATATCAGGCTGACATCAGTAAAATGCAGGAACAACAGTAGTATATGATTAGGTCTGCAAGTAAATCTGATTGTCATCAGCATAGCAAAACAGTCCATGATGAGGCAACATCCGTCTTTCCCTTCTTAAAAATGCTACTTATTCATTCACTGTGATGGTGGTCATGACTTAGACTATGGTACTGTTCCACTGAATGCCCATCTTTACATACTGTACTATTCTAAAGGAGGAAAAAAGAAATAAGAAGTGGGTGACACAGGTCTAAAGTAAGTTGTTTGCAATTGGAACAACTATTCTACTGATTCCTTTTAAATTTCAACTCTACTGTGCCATTGGCTAATTAGAAATGTAATGTCACTGCTATGTAATTGGGAATTTCCCCTACTTTTCTAAACCTTTTTCATCATGTTTAATAGTTAAATTACATTAGCAAAATAGCGGCAGATATACAGAATCAGAATTGTATCGGACAAACAGAAAGGAAAATACAGAAGCTCAAAGCCCACCCGCCAGATCTACTGGAAGAAATCTTTGGATCATCGAGTTATCCGAAGGGGTTGAAAAGAATGATGCCATTAATTTTATGATGGAATCTCGGCCAAAATGGTTGGCCATCTCTGGCATTTGTTGATCTATTGACATTGAGCAAGCCTGCAGGATTTCTGATCATATCTGCAGAAGAACAAATCATGAAAATCTGTTTTTAAAGTCCTCCAATATAAACAAGGCAAACATTTTCTAGACATATAGAAATATGAACTCTGCCCCTTTTCCTGAGTATAGAGCATAAACCCAAAAGTCTTTCTGTTCCTGTAAAGAAATGTACGGTACAGTATATACTAATTTGCACATAGTTTTGTTTTTCATTCCACATTGGAAGTGTGAAAAGTGCTTTGGAAATGCTGGAAGTTGACAAAGTCTGTTCTGGTACTGTGCAATTTTTCACCCCCTTATTTTCTTATCCCTTTCTTGGCTATTGTGTCTTTTTTTTCGGAATATATTTATCTTATGATATCATAATAGTATTTTTCTTGGGAGTTTACTCTCGTTCTGTTCCTTTTTTCGTTCTTCTTTTTTTGGCTAACAAGATTCCCATCTTGGTTTGAAATTATGGGGATTTGAATTTTTTGGGGTTCTAAAACCACACCTGAATACATTTAGTTTTTGTTGTTTAATCATTTTTTCTCTATTTTCTTCATCTAGATAATGTATTATCTTATTGTTGGGTGTTTGACTATAGCCTTCCTTCTTTGTTTATATGCTGTATCTGGTTAGGGCTGTGATGTTTACTTACCCACTTTTTTCTTTTTATAAATCTACAGTTTCAGTTACTGTATGTGGAATGGCTTTTCTTGTTATTTACAGTGCAGTTGTTTGTAATGTTATTTTCCCTTGCCTTAACTGAATTCTTTTATTAAGCAAATAGTGAGAAACCATTTGAAAGGCCTATTGAGTGGGACAGACATTCAATGTTATTGACTTACTATAAATATAAGAGAATCACAACAATTTGAATGGTTATGATTTTCCTAAAACATAAAATCTTTAACTTACTATGAGTCATACTTTGAGTTAAAAGTTACATACTTAGATGTAGGGTCCTCAACAGGTAGGCCAGCTAGTGCAGCCACACTGGCAGCACTTCTGTAGTTCTGCCATTAGATCAACAGATTTGAATGATTTGCAATGTTGGGTATTTTGCATTCTAAATTGATGATCCCATTATTGCTCATCCTCATGCTCACCTAAAAGGCTCCGCATGGCTTGGTTCCTCAGTACCTGTCTGAACTATTATCGTCCTACTCCCCACCTCGCAACCTCCGCTCTTCAAATTCTGCCCTCCTTACTGTCCCCCGAGCCCGTCTACATTTTATGGGTGACAGGGCCTTCTCCTGTTATGCCCCCAAGCTCTTGAAATCTTTGCCCAAGGATATTAGAGAGTCACCTTCTCTAAACTTCAAATCCAGACTCAAAACCCTCTTCATCAGAAAAGCCTTTACTTAACTGGTTCCTTTCTTCACCCCTCTGCTCTTCTTAGTACCACCATCCACGGTCTCCTCTATATATTGTAATTGTGTCTTATCTTGTGTATTCTCCTTATTTATTGTTGTATTCTTCTTATTTATTGTTATTGTCATCCTGTAAAGCGCTTTGAGAAGCCACCTTTAAAGGCGCTATATAAAATAAAGTTTATTATTATTATTTATTATTATTATTATTGTAGCAAACTGAGCACAGCTGTTGATCTTCATGCACATCATTCTCCAAATCAAGGGGAATTCCTCACATTTTTATCAACCAAGATAACTGGCACTGCGACCTTTCGGCTATTCAATGTTATTCAACAGAAGTTTGGGAGGTCAGGCCCTAAACTCACACTTCCTTGGCCCTATGTATTGAAGCTCTCCGGTTACAGATGGCTTAGTGTCAATCTTTTCTAGCACCCTCATTTCCATCCCGACATCACTGTTGCATTTTTTTTTCTTCCTGGCTTGTACTTCTGACCTGCACTTTCATTTCCTTAAGATGAGATCACTTTATTGGCCATATACAATTTCTTGTTTAAGGAATTTTTCTTTTTCGCATACCCCTACTTGCTCTCTATGAGACACACAGACAGGGAGAGAAATTAGCGGTCAGAGCACAGGGTCAGCCATTTATGCAGTGCCCCTGGAGCAGCTGGGGTTAAGGGCCTTGCTCAGGGGCCCAGTGGCGTAGGATTCCTCTGCTGGCTGCGGGATACAAACCGGCAACCTTCCAGCCAAAGGCGCAGATCCTTAGCCACAGAGCCACTGCACATCCCAGCTAGGCAAGTTAAAGCCACAGTATTACACGTGAGTGTCTGAGGTATTGTTCACCCCTGGACATTTTCTTCCATCTCAGCCACTAAACTTTCAAAGTTGCTGCTTGTCCCATGGTGGCATCCCTCACTGCTTATCTGGTTGGAATGATAGCTTGATCTAATATGTTACTGCCGTCCACTTCTTCATGATCAACTTCACCATGCACAAAGAATTAATAAAGGTCTCTCTACCTCCCTCAGTGACTTTGAAAGCATCTTGGACTTCATGTTTGATTTTTTTGTTTGAAATTCTGTACCTGACTGAAAGGGATTGGTGACTTTATTTTGCAGTCATGTGAACCACTATTCTTACACACAGATAGGAACCATTCAACTGATTTTGTGGCTTTTTGAAGTAGTTTTGTACATGTAAATTAATTTAGGTTTGTCATAGCAAAGGGATACTATTGGATACTATTAGTACTTTTCCATTTTTCTTTCATATTATTTATCTATTTACTTCTTTCCTTTTATTTTTTCTTTAAATATGTGAGTGTCAGACTTCCAGCATCATGACTACAAGCTTTAAAGCAACAGAATGTGAAAATGAGAACTATTCAATGGTCTGAACACTTTTGCAAGGCATTCTACTGTACATTATTTGAACACAAAATTAAATTTCAGAAATACAGCTATGTACTTTATTTCTGGTTAGAAAACCTTATTAACTATTTGGTAAGAAAATGATAAAAATATTAAGTAAGACCCTGCAGCTTAAGCATGATTATCCTTTGAATCTTCTTTGGAGTCAACATGTTCTTTTTATTTGGCTGAGTGCTCTTTGCGGTAGGGTGTCAGACTGGCAGGCACCAGGTAGAAGTTTATAGGAGTCGTAACAGATGAAGGCTATTATTGTTTCAGCATATTTTAGTGTTTGATTTCTTTTCTAAAGCCTAGCAGTCATTGCAAAAAAGGTCCTGATTTACTAAACAGCAGACATCTCACCATAATAATGCATGTGAACTGTGTGGTATGATCAGTGTTTAGCGCCCTGTTTCCTGAACTAATAGAACTGGCATACATGTAGACGTACTACAGCATAGAGCTATAAAATAAAGCTAATGCTGATTTACAACAGATGAAGGTGCCTACAAAGAGGTGGGAGGAGCAAAATGAGAGAGCACTCGGCAGGCAATGAAGAAGTAGTAAAAAATACATTCAAGCAATTTAACTAACAGAGGCAATTATGTGGCATTATTTGAATTTTTGAAGCCTTTTGCATGTTATATTTATTAAGTGCTGAGTATTTAAAGTTCCGAATGCTTTGTGTTTCAATATTGTTTATTAATAATTTGTAAAATGCAAATTTAGATAAGGCTTTTTTGATTGTGAACTTGTTTTTAAATAGGATCAATAGCACAATGTGTGTATGCTATGAAATAATATAATTGATTTGGAGACCGACACAAGAATAACATATAATCACATGTTTCGGATCTCAGAAGATAGGCAAAGTTGGGCCTGGTCAGGGGTAAGATGAAAAACCTCTGAGGAAAAGCTGATTAAAGGAGGGGTGCTATACTAAATTCAAGATTAGTAGATTTCATCAACAAAGTTAAGTTGCTTCCACACCTTAGTTCACTGCAATATTTTTCTCTCCCACACCAGGTCATCATGTACATAGTGAAATGTGGCCTGTGACATAAACGTCCTGTTTAAAGACTGTTCGGACTAATAACTCCACACTCATTATATATATTCTAATAACAAGTATAATACGGCAAAACCAGAATGGTCACCTGACTGTCAAAGGCTCCACGGCCGAAACGTTGTGTTCTCTTTCTTCTTTTTTTCAGCATGGAATAAACCTATTACTTGTTCCATTGTGTCCTGTTGTTAAGCATCCCACAAAGAGCTTCTACTGCATGTAAAGACTATGGAGAAAGTAGTGAAAATAGTTTTAAATTTGTAGAAATGTTTAACATGGTTTAGTATACATTACTGTGACAAGAGAAGTCAGTTTGAATTGTATTTTTTCTTTTGCTTAACCTAAGTTATTTTCAATATAGATCACTAGCTAAGCCAAAGTATTGCTTTTGTTGCCACCTGAGCCTTGCACACCTTATACTAATTCCCTGCAGCTACCATAGCTGTCCATTTTCAATTACAACCTGAAATAGTTGCTCAGACCAGAAAAGCAACAATATGTCATTATGTTAATATCTTAACCATGTCCTTGGTTTCCTAGTGTAAGAGAAGTGCATAAAAGCTGTGTGCATTCAACAATTGGAGGGAACCTTTCCACTGTGACTGAATCACTGTTGGTTTTGAGAGTGATAGAAGGTATTGGGAACTTCCCTCTGGCATTCTGAAAGAATAGCGTCTTTAATTTCACTCTCATGTCAATGGTTGAAAAAGAGGTATTTTTCCATATAGAAGTTTTAATTCTAGTGATAATACACTTAATGTCACGATTGTAATCCCTCCTCTTAAGTGCGCTCTGGTTCTTTCACATTTGAGTTGATTTTGTGCACCTGCCTCCTGTCCAGCCCCTCCTTAAATAAGCCGGACGCTCACACTATTCCCGGCTCTGCATTGGAAGACAGACGCCCGGAGGCCTGCCTACCACCAAGGCAGCCCTATGTCTGCGGGTTAAGGGCATAGGCCTTCTATCGGCTTCCTGACCCAGCTGAGTCCGGGGCTCAGAGCGCCTGGCCTCGTCATCCATGTTTTTATTCCCTGTTCCGGTTCCGGTCCGTTTTTTTATTTTTGTCTTGTTTTGTCTTGGATGGATCACCCGGTTCTGGACTTTTGGACTTCACCCTGGATTTCCCTTTGGACCCCCCTGGACTTCTTCGCCCTGGTCATGCCCCCCGAGCACCAGTACACAGTCGTCACGCCCTTGTTCGTCAACCTTCCCAGTTCCTCGTCTTCTCCTCCCCACGTCTGTTTCACTCCCTTCCGGATTCTGCCGTCTGCACAGGGTCCTGATCAACGCTTTGTTACACTTAACATGTGCTTCCTGATTGTACAATGATGGCTGCCTGAACACCATTTTGTTTTCAAACTCTTCTGGTGAGCTGAAAAGTTGTTCCTTTCCTCATAATTTTTATTTTTAAGCTCCGTAATTAATCTCTTTGTTCTTCCCTAGATGTAATCCAGTGTTTCTTGTACCCTTTTATTACATGGATACCAGAACTGCATGTACTGTAATTCTCTAGATGTGGTCCAACTAGTGCCTTGTAGTGTTTCAGTGTAATCTACTGTATCTTTGGTTGCATGGAGTACTATACTCTATACTGTACATAGGTATACAGCCAATTATTTTTCTCTTTTCTTATTTCTTCTAATAACTTCCTAGATCCTGACAGATTAATCTACAGTAAAGACTAAATTATCCCACTGTGTGTTTTCTAATTCAGTGCCTCCAACATTGCAATTATGTCTCATTGCTATACACACAGTAGTTCTCTAGTTCTCTAGCAATACATATACTTCTCCATCTTTTTTTGCCTTCCTTTTCTGAGAAACAAATACCAGGAATGTAGCTTTCAATACTTCTTTTTCATTTTCTTATTATTGTTTAATACAAAGATATAAGTTAAATAATAATTACTACATCACAGTCTAAAGATTCTTGCAGTTGTAGTGCTTTATGCTGTACTTAATAATTGAATTTAATAGTTTGTGATTCCATACAGTTTTGACAGTAAAACATAATGATACTACAGATTTTGAATATGAATTAAAATGATCAAAATTGTTTAAATTAGGAAGGTAGGGTCCAGGCACCCTTTATAATTGCTAGATTTAACAGTCGTTGTCTGCAAAGCAAAAGAAGTTCCTGAAGGTAGGGATCACCCAAACCAAGACATTTTAAATGTTGAGTCAAGATTGTGGATGTACTGTATGTGATAAGTGGATACCATGCTTGATTAGAGGTAAATGGATATGCAAAAACATAGCAAACATAATCTTTTTTCAATTTACAGTTTTCTTAACAACACAAAAGCACACAGCCAGCAGCCATATCACCCTGCAGCTCTAAACTGGCTACCCACTGAAGCTAAGCAGAGTTGAGTCTGGTCAGTACCTGGAAGTGTGACCTCCTGGAAAGCTATGGTTGCTGCTGGAAGTGGTGTTAGTGGGACCAGTGGGGGCGCCCACCCTGTGGTCTGTGTGGGTCCTAATGCCCCAGTACAGTGCTGGGGACACTATGCTATAGTGGGAACCATCTTTCGGCTGAGACATTAAATCGAGGTCCTGACTCTCATTGGTCATGTAGGGAGTAGGGAGCTTTACCGGTGCCCGGGCCAAATTTCCCCCCTTAGGCTTTACCGTGGCCTCCAAACTGTCCCCATGTATGATTGGCTTCCACTTGCCCTGCGATGGACTTGCGCCCCATCCAGGGTGTACCCTGTCTTGCGCTCATTGCTTGCCAGGTAGGCTCTGGCTTCCCACGACACCGTATGGTATAAAGCGGTTTGGCAAATGATATGGTTTGACAAAAGCATACACGTGCCAATTCACCTCTCTCACTCAGGATATCAATAGATTGCCTGACAAGTAAGTAAAGTTTAGTTCATAATAAACAAACAAAAAAAGGATTGTTCCATACTGTTTTGTGAATGGAATGGCAAGGGATTTTAAAGTTATCATTAACAGTCAATTGTGCTGAGTGTTTCAGGGTTGCTTTCCTGTCCAGCTATTATCTTTGACATTTGTTTCTTGTTTTTTCTAATTTTCTCTATTTCAGAGGTATTTTCTTGAACTCTTGCAGTCCGATCAATGCTATTGTCATTGATTGCACATTTAGATAAAACAGTTTGTTATGATGTGCATGTTATGACAAAAAGGGCATTTTAATAAGATTTAATCTTGTTTTATGGCTACAGTGTTTCACTTTGCAACTCAGAATCTTTTGCTGTTATCTCCTGAGTACAAGGAATGAAGGCTAAGATTAAGAGAAAAAATAAAATTCCTCCAGCCTTAACTTCAGCAGAAAAAAAAAGTCAATAAAAATAAGTGAAGAAAACAGAAATAAGCAAAGTTCTAAATCTCAGAAATTGATACAGGATTAATATCAAATACAGCACATCTCCCATTCGACATTTAAAAAGCTGTAAAATCAATTAGCTTGTGTTTAAGAATTTGGCTGGAACAAAAACTAGAAGGCACAGGGGTCTCCTAAGACCAGGGTTGGGGTCTACTGCACTAAAACTATACTAATTATAATACAAGACCAGAGCTGTTTTTTACTTCTCATCACAGCTGTTTAGCATTGTATCTCATTAATCAAACAGAGCTTTTACTTGACACTGATCCCATTAGTGACCATTAAGAGACTCTATTTTCCATAAGAGACCATTTTTCAGTACTGCAATGAAACAACTGATATATGTGCATATGGTTCTGTATTTATTTCTCCAGCTGTTACATTAGACAGATTGACTTTTCAACACAACATTTCACAATAGATAATCCTAATTCATATATTCACTCTTGTACCACTAACTAGAAAATGTCCACAGAATTGTTATTTCCATCATTTAAAAAATTCAGTGTCAAAAGGCTATGGTGAAATGGTGTTGTTTGAATTAAATTCAGCAAAATAACCACCTGAATGCACTGAAAACAACAATAAGTAAAGCACTTCTCATATTTTTAAACTTTAGCCCCCCTTTACCAATTGCTTATTGATACTGTAGTGTGCTCATTATTGGTTTCCATCAATATTGCAAAAATCAGTGAACAGTGAAGGTCTTGCTTCTCAATTTGTAATACCTACAGTACAAACATTTAACACCAAATGTACTGTTACAACTACAGTATGAGCAATTAATATTACATCAGGTGGGTAGCTGCGTCAGCATGCGTAGGCTGCAAAGGAACAAGTAATAGGTTTATTCCATGCTGAAAAGAAGAAGAAAGAGAACACAACGTTTCGGCCGTGCAGCCTTCTTCAGGTGTGAGAGAGACAGGGCAGTAGGCAAAGGTAAAGTAGCGGGAGAACAAAGGATGGGAGGTAGGAGGAGTGAGAGGCGGGAGCAGGGGACAGAAAGAGAGGCCAATCAAGAGGTGTGAAGTCAGAGGTGTGAAATGAAACTTCCAATGAATGGAGAAAATTTAAAGGAACAGTAGTCTGTCGTTAAGAGAAGGGAGAATGTGTGATCCTAGCTGCAGAATAATTTTAGTTTCGGTGGTCTTTCTGATGTATGAGTTCGGAAAACCGTCTTTAGAAATGCAGATGGAGAGATTAGAGTGGTTGTGGCCGTCAGAGGTGAAATGAAAAACAATGGGCTTGGAGAGATCTTTAATCTTCACAGCCCTGACGTGTTCTCTGAAGCGGTCTCCGAGTCTCTTTCCTGTTTCTCCAATGTAGATACAGTAAATAAGGTTGCTTGGAGGTACAAGATGCTGTCTGGGTGATCCGGAATTGTCCTGAGGGGCCTTGAATGAGTGTGGTAGGTCCCTCAGGACAAGGCCCCTCAGGACAATTCCGGATCCCTCCCAACCTTTGTTCTCCCGCTACGTTACCTTCGCCTAATGCCATGTCTCTCTCACACCTGAAGAAGGCTCCACGGCCGAAACGTTGTATTCTCTTTCTTCTTTTTTTCACGTTGGAATAAACCTATTACTTGTTCCTTTGCATTAATATTACATGTTCATTTTAATCCACACCTTGCACTATTGCTGTGCTGTCCCCCTATAAAAATTAACATTTATTCAGAGAAATTAAATTCAACATATAATAAAGCATATACTGTATTCATGAAATCCTGTTTTCAACTCTGCAACTTGCCGCTGTACTTTCTTGCCGAGTACTATTACAAGTAACACTTAATTCAAATGTATCCAAGATCTATACCTTGTGTCTGTGTTTCTAAATCACTAGCTTTTCTGTATCTTATTATACTGCATGTGTGATCGTCGTGGTACCGCGAGGTGTCGTGTCCCCCAACCCCCGTTCCGTCCCGCACACCTGGGGCACGAACCCGGGTCTCCGGCGTAACGCAACAGGGCACCAGCCACATGAGCCTGCTAGGTGTGGACCTCTATAAATTTTATAACACAATCATTTCTAGAAGGGTTCTAGAGTTTTGGTCTCATCTACCTGGCTTGAAAACTCCAGACACCCACAACTCTTTATGTTATGTTTTCAGTGTTTCACTGATTATGTTAATCAGTGTTTCATATTCTTCATTTTAAACCAATTCTCTTTTAGTTTTTATTCTAAACTAATTGCCTTTTTCATTTTCATCTGGGGACCCATATCCTTTTCCTACTGGCTTTGCAATAGTCACCCGGAATACCCTTAAGTTTTATTGTTTGGATAAAATCTCCTCTCAAGCTAATTTGTTCTAGATTTCATTCTTTCACCTGTCTTATATGATGTTACCCAGAGACCTGAACTCATTCTAATCGGTCTTCTATGAACTCTTTTTAAAGCTATAGTTATTTGCTGTTACTATAATCAAAACTGAACAGAAAATTCTAGATGAGATCTTGCTATTATATTGTAAGGCTCGGGTATTACATTTCTCAATTGAAATTCAAACCGTTTTGTTGTGTACCTAAGCAGGTCCATTTTTTGTATTGCTAACATTTATTGTGTTGATAAATACACAGAAGAATATAAAAGAAGCTTTAATATAAAAGGCAGGGGATTTATTATGGTATATGCTGTGCATGTGAAATATAAACATTGAAAAGGGGAAACAAAAACATTTCCAATACATTATATCATAATTATCTTGCAGGATTTCAAGATTCAGATTTTGTTTAATAAACTGGGGGTATACAGTATATCTGTGTATATAAAATGTGTGTATTTGATTAAAAAACAACTTTGACCTGAAAGATTCATGGTTTATTCTGTTCTCTTGAACACATTGGTTTAAACAATTAAATTATCAAATGATGTAATATCACAGCACTATAAATATTGCTTTTCAAATATGTGTACAGCTTTAACATGCTTGCATTTTTTGAGCCAGCTGGTTGTAATTTCCCAGTGTCATTTGGCCACAATTTGTAAGCTAGTCAATTTGTGAAAATTTACCATCTTGATTGGCTGCCAAAGTGGTTTGTTTGAAAACCCTTTTCATGTGTAGAGAGAATGACAACAGAATGGAAATTTTACACTTTACCACATATGTGGTAGCCACAACTGATATATGTTTACACAGAACATTGGCAAAAACTGTAAACAAAGTAGACACTCAAATGATGGAAGCAAGTTGTTGTTATAACATGATGGAATACATTACTACATGCACACTTCAAAGAAGAAGGATAATGCACTTCTGTCAGAGCGTTCGCCTGAGGTTTCTAAGATCTCAGGCTTTAAAAGCTGATTAATGTCATAGTTTACCATCATGACAGCCTTGGATTAGCTATCTGTGTGGTGAATAATTTAACAATTTAAGAATGAAGGAAGAAGGTCTTACAGTAAGATATAACACAGGGACATTGTATACTACTGTATGTATAAGTACATCTACAGTATACTGTATTTGTCACTACCTAACATAAAACACACCATGTTTATGTCTTTCTACCTGTCCAGGGGTAACTGGTGCTTGAGGGTCATTCATTTTAAAGTTCATCTTCTGTGGATATGTTGGATGGAAAAATAGATGCTGTAGATGGAAGAGCATGCACTTTCATCTAGAGACATGTCCCTGGGCTGTAATAGTGAAAACACTAAGACTTCTCATAAATGTTTTCTTAGTGGTTGGTTCACTTATTTGAACATTTACTGCACATCTAGTCTTATAAATTTTCAATTTATACCATATCAATTCTAAATAATTTATTTCTGAAAGATAGAGAATATTATCAGTATTTTAAGTGGTATTATACTAGCAAGGTGACAAAGCAGAACAGTAAGCATTGCTTGCTCAGAGATGTAGGGTCTTGGGTTCAATTTCTGGGTTGATGCCTGTGGCTAGTTTATATGTTCTTCCTATGTTCATTTAGCTCTTCTTAGAGCCCACCAGTTTCCTTAAACATTTGAAAAACCTACTGGCAGGGTAAATAGCTTATAGGAAAATTGTGAAAATTGGCCCTGGTGTGAGTGTATGTGTTTACAGTATGTCTGTGTCTACCCAGCAATTGACTGACGTCCCATCCAGGGTGTATCCTGCTATGTGTCCATTGCTTACCGGGGATAGGCACTGGCTCTCCTGCAGCCCTCTTTTGGATAAAGCAGTTAGAAAATTGGTAAATGGATTAGAATAGCAAAAATATCCAATTTGAAGGTTATATGGCTTTTCACTTAAACGGTGTATCACAGCTAACTGTAACTTTATGTTTCATTTTAGATTTTTAAAGGTATCCTACCACAGAAGGACTCATGAGAAAAAAATGTAACTTACTGTATGATACACATTGGTGAACTGTAAATACGTTGTCAGAAAGGGATAGTACATAGAAGTACAGCACAACTCTGGATTATAAATTGCCAAATAAAAAGAGCACATTATTTTGGTTTAGAGTGTAACTGCAAACATACTCCAGAACATCTGTTACCACTCCTGCCCCTTCACCAGCTTTCCCCATTTACTCAGATTGCCCCCCATTTTTTTCCTCCCCATTTCTGGTCAGACATTCAACCCACAGCTCCTGTCACTCAAGTGCTCAATGTTTCAGTCTCCCACTTTCCCCAGTCCTACTTTTCTCTGTCTCCATAGTAGCCCCCAGGGTTGTTGATGCTCACTCTGCCACAAGGGTTCAAACACATGCAGTTGGTCCAGATTGATCACAGCCCTTACAGTCCTTTGTGACGCAGTTGCGGCCCCCTGCTGCTATGACAGAGGGTTTCCTCTCCTCTGTTGGCGTCCAGCTTGTGTGGTGTTGGCCTTAGATTCTTTTCCATTTCCAAGCCTCCAGCTGTCAATAACGTTAATATTTCTTATTTTGTGGGGGTACAGCTTGGAATCCATCCTCATCTATTAATTTCTAGCAATTTTCAGCTAGTGGTAACTGACTATTAAATCCTGTGCTATTTGTGCAGCAGTGCAGTACAACTCAGGCTACTATTTCCAGGCCACCACAGTGTCTCTCACTATCAGAATGTGTTCAGTCTCAAGCAAGCTAGGTAAGCTAGGGTTAAGTGTTTGTACTGTTACCTGTTCAAAAGCTCAAGCCTACAGTACATCATAAATTCAGTCCACACTACAGAGCACATTTTCCATTTGGTTCTTATGAAACTTTGTGTCTAAATGAATTTGCTCTAATACGCCCACGTTTTGACCGCTTTGTAAGTGTACACTATCCTTTTATATTTGTCAGCTAGTTAAATCATATTAAGACATTGACTGAACTACGGAAACACCCTTTAAGAATTAATGGAATTTTAAATGAAATTTGCAAAAAAGTTAAGACCGTAACCTTGCCCATTTCTACTCTATTATATTATATTCTATTACTACTTAAGAATTATACACCTGCCTTATAGAGTCCCATCTGCCTTTTTTTTTGGGAGGTTTTCATAGCCTTGTCCATAAGGTTAGGTTATCATATGGAGAGAAAGGTAAGTCCATAAAGTTGTCTAATTTAAATTATGTACAATATTTATTCCATTAATTTAAGGGTTGACAGTTTTAAATGAAAGTTTGGGAGAAAGTAAAAACTTTACCTCGTCCACTTAGAATAAATATCATGATACATAGATCTAGTAAATACGCAGGGCATCTAGTGCAGCTGCCTAGCACAATTTGGTAGTCAAATCCCTCTTATAAAAGGGGGGGATTTTGGGTACCCTAGTTCCAACAGGCAAGCTGATGTTCCGTTAGCCAGACATATTCAGACATTAAATTATTCAAGTTCGAATAACAGCTTTTTCCTGTTATAATTAGGGTTTGACTGGACTACTAAAGCACTGTAAGAAAGCAATATTAACTTATGGGAATGAAACTATTTGACTGATGTTCAAATCAATATTTCAGAATTTGCTTAATCACTTTTACAAGAGAAAAGTGATGAAGTAAAATATTTTGAGCTGATGGAATATACTAAAAAAAGTTATGTTTTTACATTGTATATACACATTTCTGTGTACGGTATCAGAATAAAATAGTGTGAGTAGATGTGATTTAATAGTTCACTGAATTAACTGTGTCATTTTATCAACTTTTCCTAAATATCTTTGAAACTTAAACATGGAATATTAGGAAAGAGTTTTCCCTTTAATTTGTTGAAACTGATTTTTATTAGATCCTTTAAGAAATGGCTTCATGGAAATAAAGCAGTATTGTAAGAGGAATGTTCTCCTCTTATTTACTGTACAACATTAATTGAGCTCTTATCTTTGTTGACAGGCAGACAGATTCAGTACAATGGATAAAAGAATGTAAGAGGAGAAAGTTAAATGAAAGTTAAACACCATGGTATGGGTGGTGTTGCTGTTTAAAAATATGCCTGGAAGACCAAGATCTGTGCAACAACCAAGAAAACCAAAGAGAAAATGAGTAACAGTTGTATTTAGCTACCACAATGACTCAAGCATGAGTAAACAAAAGTATTCAAATTAGCCAAAAAAAGCTATAAGTACATTTTTATAAAGCCTGAGCCTTTTGGGATGAGATGTGTCTCAACCACAAGCTTCTGAATTGCCTTTCTTTACTGACGTAAGTTAGGGTTTATTCAGTATTCAACAATTGGAAAATTAATATTTGCTTTGGAAACATCTTTACAGTGTAAATGTTTTCATGTGGACCTCCTTCAGAGCATAATTTCATTTTTCTCTAAATCTGAAAAAAAAATCTTCAAAGTGTTTATTAAATACATTTATTCACGCATTTATTCATTTATGTGGACACATTTATTTCTAGTTATTTTGTAGTATACGTTTTTGAAAAAACAGATAGTTTGAAGATAGATAAGCATCCTTATTTAGAAGTGGTTGAAGACTTAATGACGATGTCAAACTAGTCACACCCAAAAGTACATTAGTCACATACACAAACATTTGTCATAACACATGATGTTGTTTGTCAGACTTCTGAAAAAAGCAATCATTTAAAATTTTTCATTAGGCTCTTACACAGATTTTAATAAGTTTCTGTCCATCTTATGTGATGCTCCTCAGCATCAAACACGTTTGGAAGAAATTTAAAAATAGTTCAAAAATAGCTCAGAATAATGGTTATGTTCATAGAAAGCAGGCTGCTGAAATACAGGAAATAAAATATAGGAAATAAACTTTTGAATGCACTAAGCCATCTTAAATCTCAAGTGTGAACGAAGGTTTGAGAATACAGTGTGCTTATATCATTAAATTGTATATCTAAATTTGACATGGCTAAGGGCTGGCCCTGTAAGTGTGAAAAATATATTAATAGATTTATGGATTTTTAGAACTAAGCACAATCCTCAGATGCCTCCTGAATAATACAGGGAATTTTATTTGTGAGACAAGGACATTTAAAATAGCTCTGGATGAAACAACGACAGCAATGAGAATATAAGGAAGGTTAGAAATGAGAGGATATATTTTGGCCCTTCTAGTTTATTTGGTTGCTAATAGATCTGAGGATCTCAGTTGGCCATTTTTTTAAAGAAGTCAGGGTATCACCTTTGACTCAACTAGTGCACTATAAAGTGGCGTGCTGCACTACTGTACAAATCATCCAATGCTGTTCAAACATGAATGAAAGATCTCAGGCTTTTTAAGGCAATAGAAAAGTGCAATGACCAGAATAAAATATTTAAGGATCTGAAGATGGGTAGACATCAGCAAAAAGAATGACACTTCAAGTTGGCTTTTCTCTAAAATACTGCTTGTTTCTCCTAACAATTATATTGATCATGTGTTTAAAATGATATTTCACTTGTAAGAGAGTCCCGCATTGGTGTAGGTGACATAGTGATGCATGATTCCCTCATTCTATTCAAAAACAAAGATGAGGATTAGGACTACCTTTATTAGATTTTTTGCAGATTCACCAGTATAGTTTCCACCGAAGGAGAAAACACCTGCAATAAAGGAACAAGCTTCAGCTGGCAAGCAGTTCAACCAGAAACAAGCAATGAGAAAATATTTAGGATGATGGGTGGGGCCAACATCTCACATTGACCGAGACAAGATTACAGGAAAGAACAGACAGCTGTCTCCTATCACTCTGAGTGCTACTCTTTGTGCATATAGTATGAGCAAGTTAGTGGAAAGCAGGTGTTTTAAATTTTGCACTTTAAAAGACAGCATTCTTTTCCTGTCTAACCAGTAATTTGCTATGTGCTACTTTGCAAATCAAATGTCACTAAAAGATGTTATACATTGAAACCACATCAAAATGTATTGCTAATGGAAATGTAGAACACAAACAAAATAGCTTTCAACTTTTGTAGTTATAAATCACATAATCACAATAATTGAAAATTAAGCAAATTGCGGTCTTCCAGGCAATAACTAATACATATTTTGAGGGATAGTTTATCATGTTGGGGAATACTACTGAAGACAAAATGTTTTCAAATAGTTTGATTAAATCCTAATTTTTGAAATATGTTGTAACACAATAAGAGGTCATTAGAAATCAAGAACAATAAAAGGCAACGCAAGCTAATAATAAAGATTAATAATTACACCACCATAAAGCCAGGGACTACTGAGCATTAAGAGTCATTTCAGTACTTCATTCAAGAAGTAATAATCAGACTTTGGCAAAACAAACAAATGTCGATCAGAAACAATTAACTACGCTTTATATAGAAAAGCCCTGATTATCCCAGGTGCATTTTTAAGTTTCTTGTTAAATTCTTAAAAGGTAAATAGTTTGGTAACTTTCTTCTGAATAGTATTGAGTATTAGTAATGTGATCACTATCTGCATACAGTATGTCAAGGCTCATTTTATACTTTGGTCTTAGTTTTTCAGCATGTATAGCAGCCTTTGTATAATATGTTATACATTTTCAAAACAAATTATGAGTTACTTAATATTGCAAAAATAAGGCTGCACCCAAGTGACTTAATAATTTGTATTATTCACTGTGTATTTTATTTTGTGTTTAATTACTAAACAATTATATTGATATTTTGTTCCCTTACCTTCTCTCTACCTCATGGACTGCTAACTGCTGCTCTGCTCTCTCTTGCTCTCTATGCTCTCTAAATTTTGATTTTGAGTGTGATTTTGAACACACACCTGTAAACCATTGAAGGACAATAAACTGGTGAGGCTGCACTTCTGCTCTCCTGTCCCTCATTCCTCACACTCACTGTCACACAGCTAGAGAAAATAAGAGAGGATTACAGCAGACCCTGAATGGTATTTCTCTTTATGTGTTCATACAATGCCTATGAAACAGTTGCTTCCTGACTTCAGTAAAATTTGCTTTATGTAAAGAGCTGCAGGACAGAACCCTTGTGTAGGTGGGATGGGTGTAGATGTGTTTACAAGCCCATCATTTTATTATTAAAATATTAAGACAATGCTTCAAAAAGTCTATTTGTTTAATGCTATATCACCTTGCAGCTCTCAACTGTCTACCCACTGAAGCTAAGCAGGGTTGAGTCTGGTCAACACCTGGATAGGAGACCTCCTTAGAAGCTATGGTTGCTGCTGAAAGCGGTATTAGTGGAACCAGCAGGGGGCGCCCACCCTGCGGTATGTGTGGGTCCTAATGCCCCAGTATAGTGGCGAGGACACTATACTGTAGTGAGTGTTGTCTTTTGGATGAGACGTTAAATCGAGGTCCCGACTCTCAGTGGTCATTAAAAATCCCTGAGCACTACTCAATAAGAGCAGGGAGTTATCCCAGCGTCCGGGCCAAATTTCCGCCTTCGGCCTTTACTGTGGCCTCAAAATTGTCCCTGTGTATGATTGGCTTGCACTTGCCTTGTGATGGACTGGTGCCCCATCCACAGTGTACCCTGCCTTGCACTCATTGCTTGCTGGGAAGGCTCCAGCTTCCTGCAACACCGTATTACCATATAAACGGTTTGGCAAATGACATGACATAACACAGAGACACCTTTAAAATGTAAATTTGGATATAAGATATTTTATATGATCATATATATATATGCTCATGCGAGTTCAAAAGAGAGTACCAACATAGAAATTATTTTAATTCCTTTGGACTAGATAACAATTAATATTAAGTATAAAATGTCATTATGACCAGGACTATACTGTATGTGTGTTAGCTTCTCATAAATCCGGTGAAGGACAATACAAGGTGTTATCACTAGAATGTTGGGAGGACGTTTGCAGGTCTGGGGGTAAATATCTAAACAAGAATTGAGAATTTGATTCTCTGTGGCTTACAGTGGGTCACATTTCTTAATGTCAGAAACAAGTCTTCTTGATCAAGGTAAGGGATCCAAAATATTTCAGTTGAAAATCTGGCATTACCCCCAGTTCAAAAATTTGGTAACACTGGTAAGTACAAATAACCCATGTACTGTAAGATGTGGTATAATATGAGGTGTATTTGACAGGGAGAGGGAGCTCTCAATTAGAGAGGTACACATTACTATGTGACCACAGCTGAAGGGCATTTGTAGGTTAACAGGATTCAGCCAGGAACATGCCTCAAGAGCAAAATGAAAAGTCCCCTGAGAGGTGTTCAAGTCAGACGGTCAGTCCTGGTCTAGCTTTAGAGTGGAGGAAACATAAGATCAGATGTCTCATTACATAGATGCTGAGGCACAGCTGTGAGAATGGCTAGGACAAAACAGTGAGAGCAGCAGGTATGAGACGCTGTTGATATCAAAGTTTGGAAAGAGTGCGTCTGTGATATGTGAGAGCAGACTGGTGGCTGCAACTTCAATTGTCCTGAATAGGGGAAGGTTTTCAGAGTTGGTTCCGGAGGGAATTGCAACATTCTGTAATTCTGATTACAATAGCCAAGTATGCGTATTGTGGAATGAAAACCAAATATCAAAATAAAATCTGCAATTTTTAAAGCTAGGGTTTCTGCACATTTCTATATGATTTTCATCTACACACAAAATACAGTCAATATACATTATATTTAATTCACATTATTATATAATTATTACAAATGATATCAATTAGGAGGTTTCCATAACCATTGGCAGTACTAACTGATTGCCGATATTTGTACTATTCATAATGTATTACTGTTTATCAAGGTACTGTCCACACTGTTGAGGCATTCAATAATCTATTTTGCCTTCTGGTCCTAAACTACTTGTAACTGTAATTGAATTAATAGAAAGTATGTATTATCTGTGGAGATGGTCCCTGCAATTGAAGAAAGAAATTTGAGAAGAAATTTCTTTGGCTTTTCAACTTTACAAATGCACCATTTCTGAGCATTTGTACTGAAGTGAAAAAACACACCTTTGTATGTTATTTAAATTACAAATGTTATAGCCAAGTATCACATTTTCAACCAACTGAGGGAAGAGAAATATAGAATTTCCAGTTTCTCATCAGATAAAATAGTGTTTTTTTTCCCCTTCACCACTAGTTCCAGATTGTGGTCTTGGTGAAACAGACCGGAACATTGCTTCAGAGTAGTTTTTTTTTCTATTCATGATGGGATAGTGTAATAACAGACTTGAGTAGTGTAACAGGCTATAGACGTCAGGCTTCCCACAAACTTATTGACACTATTCATTTGGAAAACTATCACACATGAGCCCAGCGCATGCAATGCACTACTTAGTAAATTGCCACAACAGATATTCAACTTGTATTTTACAACAATTTTTATTAACGTTTTCTCTAAGTATAGAGGACCCAGAGTTTAAATGAGATTTAATTTTATAATTCAAAAATTGAATGTATTACATTGTTTACATTACATTTAACTGAATCAAGCCTCAGCCTTGCAATGAATTTGGACATCTAGTTGAGCCCCAGTTATTCCACTGGCCTTACGGATCAACTTACAAAAATTATTACCACCTGAAAAACAACTTCTTTCTCCTAAATCTCATTTCTACCTCTTTATTGAAACCTCGCCTCCCAGACATCTGCCTGTTAATTGTAAATTCCCTTTCCCTGGATGTGGTCTCTACTGCCTTAAAGACTGCATCTAACACTCTTCTACTGAATGAATGAATCTAAGAAACCTGGCTTGGACTCTCATATAATAATGAACTACAGACCAATCTCTAATTTACCATTTCTCTTGAAAGTTTTAGAACATGTGGTTACACATCAACTATAGGCACATACTGTATGACCGTTGTCACGAACAGTTCTTTCCGGGACCTATGCAGACGACACGATCCCGTTGGTGAAGACAAAGTAGGAATTAAATCATGCAGGAGAAGGGATGGAGACAAGGGGGTGTGTCCAAGGAGTGCAGGTATCCAGGGGAAGTGAGTCCGGGGCAAACAATCCATATAGGAAATCCAAACGGGTAATCAGGAACAAAGGCTGAAGTCCATGGCCAGGCGATCCATCCGGGGGTGGGGACAGGAACCGGGTCGGAACTGGCGAGGGGAATCAGGAACAGAAAGTTCAAAGCATAACAGAGCCAGACGCAGCAGGACCCCGGGCTCTCATGAAATGCGATTCAATGAGGAACCTCGGGTGACGTCTACGCCTAAGGTGGAACTAAAGAGGGGCTGGAATAAGGGACAGGTGTGGAGAATGAGGTAGAACGAGGAAGGGCTGGAGCGCCCTTAAGAGGAGGAGTAGCGATCATGACACAGTTAATGACTTATTTGATCCGTTTCAGTCTGGCTTCCACTCAAATCATAGCACTGAGACTGTTCTTGTCAGTGTTGCCTCTGAGTATTATTGCCTCTGATTTGGGTGCTATAAGCATCTTTTTGCTCCTCGATCTTAGTGTGTTGATACTCAGTGTTGCTCAGTTTTGGTACTGCCTATAACTGGTTTTTCTCTTATCTGTCTGGCATGCAGCATTTTGTCTCCCTTGGTCCTCATAAATCCCGCATGGCCCCAGTGTGCCTCAGGGTTCAGTCTTGGGCCCAGGAATCTGTGAGTCACACTTGATACTCTCCTATATTGTCACATGTAAAAAACTAGATTTAGTCATCATTCTTTCACCTTAGAAATATTGCCTGCATTGGGCACTTTTTATCAATGTCCAATGCTGAGTGCCCGATTCATTCATATATAACGTTAAGACTTGATTTCTCCAGCTCTACACTCTATGGGCTCCCTAACTCTCTTCTCAACAATACAGATCTTCTCAACATTGCAATATGTTTAAAACTCTGCAGCTAGATTACTTACACTCACCAGACACCAGAGTACTCCTATACTTACTGTAAGTCTCCACATCGGTTGCCTATGAAGTAACATATTCGATACAAGATATTGTTACTGACTTTCAAGGCTCTAAACAATCTGGCTCCATCATACATCTCTGAATTCCTCCATGTTTACACTCCCCCCAAAAGGCTGAGTTCAGTCCTCTACTCACTCATTGTTCACTTAGTATAGGAGAATTCTGTACTTTTGGAGTTTTCTGTTTTAGTATTTGTGTTTCATGATATTCCTCTGCAGTATATTTCTAAACCACATTATTATGCCCGGGAATGTCCGAGCTCTCAGCCCTCTATCTTCTTGGAGACTACTCACTTTCACACAAGGAGCTTAACACTGCTTGGTCTTACAAGCACCAGATTTGGCAGACAGTCCTGTCTCAATCACCTACAGTATTGCTCACAGATCTTTGTTTAGCACTGTATTGAAGCCCTGCACCATTACTGCTTGAAACTTGGTAATTGAGCTACTCTAAGCCATGTTCTAGCCTGACCTCAGAGTTCTGTTTTCCAGTTCTGCCCTTATCCCATCTTGTCCTGCTGCTCTCAGTCTTTTTCTATTCCGCTTCAGTTTCTAGTCACCAGTGTGGCTCCAGCTGTGTCTCTTTGTTCTCCCTGCGAAACTTCAGAGCATTCAGTCTCTCCTTACCTAGGAGACTTCAGGTGTTGCAGTCAGATCACTTTTCTGCAGTTTGCATTCACCGCTTTTGTACATCAATCAAATCAATCAATCAGTTAATCAAAGTTTATTTATCAAATGCACAACAATATGGCGTGCAGCAGTAGTTGCTGGCAATGAAATGTCTTTTTCTGCGAGCTCACAAAAATTACAAGAATCACAAAAATCACAAAAATTCACAAAAAATCACAAAATGTAGGTTACATTTTTTAAATTGAATAAAACTGTGAGTAGAGCTGTTATGTGTCCACAGTGTATGCAATATATACATGTAGTGCAGTTATGCTGAATATAGTAATCATTTTCCACTTCCCTTCTAGAACAAACCAGCCTGTATCACACATATAGATCCCTTTATTCCTGACCAGGCTGCCGGCTATTTGTCTAATGTCCATATCATTCATTAAGTTAATGTTAATGTTAAGTTAATGTGAAGTAAATGTTAATACAACGCTGTGTTCATAAAGATTGAC
Organism: Lepisosteus oculatus; assembly: GCF_040954835.1. Lineage (NCBI taxonomy): Eukaryota > Metazoa > Chordata > Actinopteri > Semionotiformes > Lepisosteidae > Lepisosteus > Lepisosteus oculatus. The sequence goes on along the minus strand of NC_090697.1, from coordinate 59,339,948 downwards.
CTTTTAAATTTAGACTTGAGTCTCCTAATTGTCAAAAAACATCTTACTGTGGTTATATCTGAGAACAATTCAGTTTTAGAATTACAATCTATGATTTGTTAATTAAATATTTACTTACTGTAAATTTTTGTAAAGCATTTATAGGCATTGATTTAATAACTGTATTTAATGAAATATGCAAGAAAAAAACATTAACTATGCAAGAAATCATTAGATCATGAAGAGTCATGAAAGTCACCACAACTTAATTATCATTACATTAAGTCAAATAAGGTGTCTTCAGTAAAACACCAGTGTTATTTAAAATACTAAAAACTAAAACTATAAATGTTTATACTTTAAAAGTGAAATGTAAAATGATTTTACTTTAAAAGTAAAATGATTTGTTAAAGCTCAATTTTTGTGCTGAAGAACATGATTGTAGTTACACAGAAAAAATCCTTTGAAAGATATAATTATTATAGATACTAATTATCATTAACTAATATTACATAAAGTAATACAACCTTATAAAACTAGAAACCAACATATACTCAATTTTATTGGGTGTTCTTTTTCTTCCTGATTTCTTCCTGATCTTTCTTCCTAGCCAAAACCTTAATTAGTATAATTATTTGATGCAAAGCATTGATGCATGAAAGCATCATTGTAGATGTTCAACTTTTTTTAAGAGGTCCTTAGGTAAACATAATGGAGTACTGCTGACAGGGATTGGTGAGGAGGTTTTGTGTGGAATGTGGGAAAATTTTCTTTATTTTTTTAAAAGAAAAGATAAACAAAACTAAACATTGCTAAAGATTTATTTATAATGTACTGTACCTTGAATCTTGAGTTTTGATCAAAAATCCTGAAAAATATTACAGCAGAAGTGAAAGCCAAGACTCCGTAATACTAAATTACTAGAGTTTGTTACCCCTGCATTCTACAGTACCTCAATAAAGGCTTTTTAGTCTCTGTTCCTACAGAAGGACAATTAATTCTAGCCTACTTGGCTTAGAAGTGAGAACTATTCCTTCTAAGAGTGATACTTTCACTTGTCTAAATTAGATCTTGAGCAAATGCCAGTTTGAAGTGCAGATACCACCACAAGATGTCATCGTCTTTCCAGACAATGAATTATTTTATTTAACTGTCACCATTCATAATGATACCTAGAAGAAGAAGAAAGACAAGATTGCAGACATCCTATTTACAGAACAACCGCTGTTATGATCACAGTACCTTGGCAGCCCATATATGATTTCCCCTGTGGCTTTTAAAGTATCAGTGCAATATGTAAAGCAATACAATATATTTTAAAATGTCCATTATCATACCTGTGTGGTGAATCTTTAATCCCCTTACCAGGTTCAAACAGAACAAAACAAATCTGAACAACGACGCCAGCACACTTCTCTTCTATCTTCTCCATGACTTTAGAGGATGACTTCCATATTACTGTATGCACTGGGGGCATTCATATCCAGTCATGTAGGGGTGTTTGATATCAGATCACCACAGATCTACTCTAAGGTGTTGTAAAGGATTTACAGATTGCAGATAACCACACTAGTAACCCACTCACTATTAGCCAATACAAACTGGTACAAAAGAATCTACCTGAAAATAAGTTACTGTAGGTCATGTACAGTATCAGCCAACTCTCAAGGCCTACTGTATGTTGGGAACTCTATGTTACAACAGCAATACAACATAGCAAAACAGACTGATGAGAGCCCAGATTTAGAGGGCCAAGGGCACTAGAATATCCAAATCTGCATTCTTGTCTTAGATTCAAGGTCATCCTCAAAGACAACCTCAAAGACTATGAGGTAGTCCTCCCGAGCTATGCTGGATAGAGATTAACCTCATATCATATCAATGTACACCCAATTAAACTTATTCTAAAAGATTTGCTAAAAGCTGCAAGTTGCTTTTTATGGGAGACTCTGATAAAAATAAAGAATATAAATTGTGCATTAGACAAAAAAAATCCAATAAATGTCTTGTAGAAATAATGGGTACCCGTTAGGTCATCAGTATAAAATACAATAGATGGAACTAAAATGATATAAAAAAATCTTTGATTCAAATTTGAATTGGTTACAGAAGAAGTTATAGTTTTGTTTCACCAGAAATGGGAATATCCATGGATATTCAGTACTCTGGAAAGGAATAAATGTGGATTCCACCTTCAAAAGTTACAAACCATTACACTAAATGCTAGCGATGAGTAATAATTTGTCATAAAACATCATAAACATGAACATGAAACTGAAGGCTGATTTACTTCTTTATTTAAAAATTCTTAAATTAAAACATTTTACCCATTTTACATATTTCAAAAATTGTTTCCATTTCAGTGATGGCAACAATGAGAGGCCAGCTGAATGTAAGATAAGTATGATTACTGTATGTGGGGTAAATGTATTCTAATATTAATATTTTCAAAACTAATTTTCAGATAACGTTTTTTAACTTGTGTCTGTCTTAGTACAAGCTTTTATGAATAGGTTTTTTAATTCTTCTGCATAAAAGGCCGTACAATGCTCAGACAACTATATACTGTATATATTAGTTTTCAGCTGTAGCCACTTTTTTCAAATTTATCTAATTTTTTATTTTTTTAATTTAAATTAAGTAAAATATTTTTACTTATTTTTCAGTAGTCATTTTCACTCATTTTTTAAACTGGGTCTTTTGCTCTTTAAAACCTACTTTTTGTACTACTGTATATGGTTTATTTTATTTAAGATTCATAAATTACATTTAAAACTGAGACCACAGCTGTGTTTTACCCTAGGCTACCCCAAAATTATAGTGATGTAAAAAATATCACTTTGTATTTAAGAGAACTTAAGTGTCTTTTATTTCTTCTTTAATTAGAAGATTAAGGGTAACCTATGCATCATATGCATTGCACACATATGGGCTCAATTTGTAATATGTGATCACCCATTCCAAAGTGCCCAGCCTCAGCCTTCTTTCCCAAAGGCTACTGAAAACCACAAGTTATTTAAAAAAGTAGAGTCCTTACAGGTCAGATAGTACTCATTTACATACAGAAACGTATAATCAGAGTGCCTCGATTTGTATGGTATAACAGCCCCCTGTATTATGTCTTGTGTGCTTCTGTGCAAAAAATTTAGATTGTGCATTAAAAGTATTTTTGTTTTTGCTACCTCAATGAATCTGTCATTAATGGAACATTTTTGTGCACTCTTATTCCTTTCTAAAACTGGGTACTTTAGTGCTCCAACCTTTAGTGAAAAAATGCTACAATAAAAGTATTTAATTGTTCTCAAGAAATACATTTTTAATTCCAAAGGTGAGAGTCTGTTAAGATGGTATTTTTTAACTTTTTAAAACTATTTTAACTATTTTTTTTCAACTGGTAACTAGTGTTTTTTTTTGCTTTAAACATGAAATGTCTTTGCAGTTTAAGAAATGTATCTGTTGTGGGAAGATTAATTTGTTTTTCAAGTGTTAGGTGGTGAGACTCCCTGTCCTATGTATTATTAAACTGAGCAAGTTTATAGCTCATAAAGCATACACAGCATTTGTGTAGGTTACCATTAATGAAATTGTTAAACAGCAGTTTGGGAAGTACGTCAATTGTAACCACACTCGTCTACTCTTATTCTTAAATACTTGTCTGTGGTACAACTTCGCTAGTTATTTTTCTAGCACCCAACCCAACAACAATTTCACCCTTGCAGCAACCTTCCTGACTCATTCATTGCAGGTCAGGGGAGTTTTTGCATTCCTCTCCTTACAGCCAGGGATATCAGGGATACCTCCATAACACTATGGGGTGGCTCTGTGGCTCTGTGGCTAAGGATCAGCGCCTGTAGCTGGAAGGTTCCTGGTTCATATCCTGCAGTTGGTAGAAGAATCCAACTCCGTTGGGCCCCTGAGCAAGGCCCTTAACCCCAAATGCTCCAGGGGTGCTGTATAAATGGCTGACCCTGCGCTCTGACCAAAAGCTTCTCTCCCTATCTGTGTGTCTCATGGAGAGCAAGTTGGGGTATGCGAAAAAACAAATTCCTAATCCAAGAAATTGAATATGGCCACTAAAGTGATCTTATCGTTTCCTCAGTCAAGTCAGTTAATGCCAAACAGCAAAATACTGTGTTTACCCCTTTACATATGCCTGTACTTTATTCCTTCACATTTGCCTCATTTAATCATAATTAGAATGTGAACTAACTCCTGATTATCTGAATGGTTTTACATGTTTTTCCCCCTGCTTCTGTATATGTTGTGTACACCTTTAGAATGCCAGTGTTCTCCTCTACTTCAAATCTTCCTTTTGTACTCTTTAATTTTCTTACTGCAAATAATGAAAGTAAATTAAATTTAATTGTTTGCAGTTTCTACTTGTGATGGGTAATGTATACTCATATACTCTCATATAATAATAAACATTATTCTAAGTTAGAAATATACAGTATGAAACTAGAATGAAAATTGTATTCTTAGTGCTCTGATACTTTAAGATTTCTTGGAAGGCCATCATATTCAAATTACCCTACTTAGATATGGAAGCTAATCTGCTTCTCCTTACTGTTTAAATACTGTGGTGTTATTCTACAAAAAAATGTACTAATCCCCATATTAAGTCAAAAATACACACTGAGACAGTACATATACCCGTCATCTCAAAATTCCAGTTTCATGTATTCTGAGAATAAGAAAAGAAATGGAAAGCTACAATATTACTTTCATTTCTTGGTCAATTTGTCACATAATGTCAAAGCACTACTTGCTCAAAAGCCGTAACCTAAATCATGTGCTTACTTCTTCCTATATACGCTATACTGAAGGAAAAAAGAAATAAAACACCTCCTCCTCCACACTCTGGCCCTCCTGTCTGCATGGAACAGACTAAAAAGTGACACATCTGTGAAGAGGACTTGATGCCACTGCTGACGGGTCTCTGTCTGGCCCAAACCAGTCGGGTGTGATGTCTAGGAGGTGTGAGCAGAAGGCCTCTGACAGGTCATCTTGCTCTAAGGCCAGTATCATGGAGCCTCACCGTTCTGTCATTGATGGGCATTGTGTCTGCTGGCAGTTTCAGCAGCAGTATGGGTAGCAGATCAGAAACGATCTCTCAGATGGACCAGTCTGATGTGTCAGTCCAGCTCTGGTGTGGTCACTCAAGGGCGACCTGATCTTGGATGGTCATCTGTCCTGCAGGTCTTCTGAAACCTTCTTTGCAGTCGGGACACAGTGGAGCAGCTTACTCCATAGTGTCTGGCAACGCTGGCACATGACACGCTTGTCTGCAGCATGGGAATGGCCCTCTTCCTTGCTTCTGTTGACACTCAAGGCATTTTGGAATGAACAGAAAACTGAGTGTGGCCTTTTTCTTGCAGTGACCTAAGCTTTGACTTAAGGCATTTTTAAAGGTGACCTGATCAGGCATTGTTCCTGCTTACCTCTTTGGGTAAAAGTGCACCAAGAGCTTTTGTGTGATTCAATGCCTCACTGGACAAGCTGTTTTGCTGGTCAGAGGGCTTAAAACAAATTGACAACTTTTTGTTAAAGTACATAAGCTATAGTATAACTATAGTATTCTCATTCCAGAAAATGTTGCATTTCTTTTTTCCATCAGTATATGTATTATATTAATACTAAAAAAGACAGATTCTTTACACCTTCAAGTTTTAACATTGTTGAGTGAGTGATGCATACATTTGGAAAGCCATGTCATTTCTACTTGTCAGAGACATGGCAAAAACAATACGCATTTACCCGAGTAATGCTTACTGACACAGTGTTGTACTTCGTGTATACAAAAGACAGAACACGTGCTCCTTTAGATTATTTTTTTCCCTAAATAGAGGAGTGTGACGATATTCTGCTGTTGCTAAAGTCAATGCTACTTTGCACGGGACAATATTATTGCATATAGAGTACAATGCAATTTACAGTATTTATATAGTAGGCACCTACAGTACAACTGTGTTTAATAATTTTCTCGTATTAACAAGGTACTTTTCTCATATAAACAAGGTACTTTTCTCATATAAACAAGATCCTTTTCTTGTATAAATGAGTTCATTTTTTTTTCTGTGGCACTAATAAGCTTCCGTAAAAAAGATAAACATAGACACAAAATATATACCTATGACTTAGAGTAGATTCTTAATAGGTAGGACATATCCTACTGTATATTAACAATAACATAGTGAGAGGCTTAATTCACAATGCTTAATTCTAAATTATTTAGAAACAGGAACACCACAACAGATAAACACAACAGATAAACTATAGACAAGTTGAGGTAATGTACTCAGTTTTGCTTGCAAAAACAAAGGTTGTATAACAAGATATTAGACTCCACAAAGATAACCACATATGGTTCTGATGAATCCAACAGTGATTTCTTTATTGCAATAAAGAAAGGAGGACAGATGCAGGTAAAAGGTTAACTGTTTATCTCTCACTCACTTTTTGGAACAGAACAAAAAGCTTTTATTCTTGAAGATGAGCACAATTTCCATACAAAACCATGCATTTCTGTGATTGGCCTGTAACAGATTGTTGCCTTATAAGGTGTAAACAAGGTTAGAAAGTCAGCATTGGGCTAAACCAAGACACTGTTTCCTTCATGGGCAAAACAATAAAACAATTCTTAAAGACTCAATTGTTTGCTCATAACACGCATAGGTTCCTTCAAAGAGAAGATTCAGATCTCCACGGAGCCATACATAAACTATTAGACAGTTTATCAGACAGTTTTCCACCGAGCTGGTAGAAAGAACCATAATCAAAGACCATTAAATGATATTACTTAAGGTTTAAAATAAGCTGACAAAATGCAAATAAAAGATAGGATTATAATAAAAAAAAGAATAGAAAAACTCAACAGAAATTCACCTAGTTTCCTTCAGGGTTATCTTAACAACATGTAGGATGTAGAAAAGGATATAGCATTGAGAGAAAAGCACAAAATGGAAGGAAACTCATTCAAAATATGACACAACCTATCACAGTGCATTGGGTCTATTGCTTATTTGTTTTTTTTTAAATAAGACTGTTGACTTTAAACATACAAAAGCACTCAAGAAAGGTACAAAGCTAACATTGTACTATACTGTATACAGTATGGTCATATTGTGAAAACTGCAATAGATTTTACCTACCATATGTAAATTACTAGGCCTTAGCTTCCATACAATAGAAACGTATCAGTACATGTTAAGATTGGTGAGTGAATCTTTTAATATTTTAAACCTGATCCTTATGAAGATGGTACAACAATCAAAACAAAAAGAATTGAGTCACTGATTGACACTATTTCTCTTATAATCACCCTAAACAAACAAACAGTATGTAAAAACAAGGAAGAACATGTTTAAAACTACAGTCACAGACCTTAATCTACAGCATTCTAATCTGCCAAAGTATTGGGGCGGAGCAGTGGCTGGAAGGGTGCTGGTTCATATCCCAGCAGCTGGCAGAGGAATCCTACTCTGTTGGGCCCCTGAGCAAGGCCCTTAACCCCAGCTGCTCCAAGGGCACTGTAGAAATGGCTGACCCTGCGCTCTGACCCCAAGCTTCTCTCCCTGTCTGTGTGTCTCATGGAGAACAAGTAAGGGTATGTAAAAAAAGACAAATTCCTAATACAAGAAATTGTAGATAGCCAATAAAGTGATCTTATAATCTTAACACCACTTGTATTGAGAAGATCGGCATTAATATACTGATTCATTTACTGAGCCTGGTTTATTTACCTATAAAAATGCTTTATGTATTTATCTACACTGTTACTAGGAAAATGTTATCACCTGAATGTTATCAAGTTAAATAACATTGATTAAATGAAAGAAAAAACAGTAATCACAAATGTGTAGTAATCTGTAAAATAATCAACACAAATCCCTTCTCTGCATTCAGCCTGCACTTTCTCTCTCTACTGCCATGATTATCACACTCCACTGTAATGAAACAGAGTAATAAAATTGTCCCTATAAATTGAGAGCTTATAAAGTCCAGACTCCAGCCTGTCATTCCCCACACTGCAAAACACAGTACTAGTAGTGTTTTTTACAATATAAAATCAAGACATTGAGATGTGAATGCTGTATAGGATTTACTTTGGCAGGTGGCAGGGAGAGGCTCACTCATTAGCTACAGTAGATTAATCTCACGATCCTAGTCTGTAGCACTGCTAACTTGACGCAAACCTTCAGCTTGGTTTCTTCCCTCTCTGTTCTTGGTCCACACAAGACCCTGTTGGCCAGACTGAATCACGATTAAGTGAATGTGTGAATGTTAAGTTTGTAGATGTCAAGACCCTATTGTATTTGTCTAAAATAAAACTGAATAAAGCACATTCAATTAATTATGAAAAGGTCAAGGATGTTTGGATAAAATAAATACAAGGCTTCAGGCATAAGAGTATTTGAAGCTTTAATTTTAAACTTAAGACAGATCTAATGTAGTCATAACAGTTTGCATTGTACCACATATCAGGCATGAACTGAATACATTTGACAAAGCAAAGTACTATCACAAAAAGCAAAGTTTAAGCATAATAAACAGAGCACAAATCCAGACACACAAGGGGATGTTCCAAGAGTACATATAGACACATATAGACACATATAGACACAAAGGCTACATCTACAATCTTCAAAGCCAAAGGAAGGACAACTGTTACATCCTTCGTCCATGACTTCATATGCTGTAATTCTAGGCATTCCTAGAAAATATGAGAAAATACAGTTTAAATGTTTTTACAGACTATGAAAAGGGTCCAAGATCCAAAGAGAGAAAAAGTATGCCAAGTTTCAACTAAAAAAATTAGAATTAACAAGAAGGAGACAGAAAAGAATACTGCATTTGAGGCAAAGAATATTGCAAAGCACTTTTCCAGTACTATAAACCATAATAGCACACGTTTACTAGACAATCATGGATTAATAAAATAGAAGATGATAAAGATGTACTGTAGTCAAATAATATTTCACATTGGTTTTACAATAGGTGATGTCAATATGCTCCACATTATAATACAAGCACCTTCAGTTTTGGGTACTTAATTAACTCTATAATGGTAGCTGGCAGCCTGAGGTACAGGTGATATTGTCACTCCCGACATCCCTCCCTAGAGGGCGCTCCACTGCTCCCATTATTGTCTTTGTGATAAAGCACCCCAGGTGTACCCTTTTAGCGTTATTATTTAAAGACCAGCTCCTCCAGTCCTCGGCGCTCATCATTAGGGTAAGATGTTGCGAGGTCTGCCTGGCACCAGGAAACCCTACGTCCGTCTCCTAAGGGCATAGGCCTCATCCCCGACATCTCCCGCGTCCTGACCCCGGGGGCTGGAGGATCTCGCCTCGTCACCCTTGGACCTTCATGTTTTATCTGTCTGTGTGCTCCCCCCTCCCGGGGATTTTAACTTTGTCGCGTCCCAGGATGGATTCCTTGTTGATGGACTCTCGGACTGTGCTTTGACCTGGCCTTGGACCCGTATGGATTTGGATGCCATTTTGTCTTCCCCGTACACTGTCTCATTGATTGTCACTATTATTTTGTGCATTATTAAACCCCTGTGAGTTCCCTTTTACCACGCCTCCTGTTTTCTCCAGCTCTTACCACATCGCATAGGGCCTTCTACAAGATCTGACACGGATTTCAGTCCGTGGTCGTGACAGATATATTACCAAAGAATTGAAATGTGGGGAATTGCTCCACATTGGAGCAGAGCCTTTTCCCTTCTGAAAAGCAGGTGTATACTGTAATGATTTATTCACTTCATACAAACATGTCTTCTAAATAACCTGTAATCAATTTTATACAGTATCTATTATTTTTCCTGTGGTTTGTAAAAAAGTTATTTTCAAAACACATAAGCAACTGTGGTAGTGTTTTCTTATTTAAAAGAGTAGACATTTCTTTGCTGGCTACAGAAATGTACAGAAAGTTATTAATTAAGATTCATGGTTTTATAGAGTCACTGGTTTGAAACAAAGGTCAATATCACTTGATCTCACCTTATGAAATGGTTAACTAAGAAATTAAATTTCATAGGAACCCAAGGATCCCATAGGATGTATTGTGTGCACATGAATCATGTCATGTCATTTGCCAAACCGCTTTATACCATATGGTGTCGCGGGGAGCTGGAGCCTACTTGGCGAGCAACAAGCGCAAGGCAGGGTACACAATGCAAGTGCAAGACAATCATACTGTACATGGGGGCAATTTTGAGGCCACAGTAAAGGCTTAGGGGGGAAATTTGGCCTGGACACCGGGATAACTCCCTACTCTTATCGAGAAATACCCAGGGATCTTTAATGACCACTTAGAGTCAGGACCTCGGTCTCATCTGATAGATGGCGCCCACTACAGTATAGCGTCCCTGCCACTAGAACTGGTAAATAAACAGAAAAAAAGTACATCTTAAGGGGAGCGACTTCTAATTGGGAAGATTTCAATACTTTAGATTCCATTATAGTAACCAAATTTATTTTGCAGATGATACAAAAATATTAAAAAAATAAATCATTAAAGAAGTCAAAGCAATATAATAAATAAAGAAACGTAAAATAAGGGAGCAGACATCAAATTTAACATTGATGAGTATATGTGTATACAGTGCCTATAGAAAGTCTACACCCCCTTTGGACTTATAGCCAAAAAGTATTCTTGACCCTTGGGAATTTGGTATACTGTACTGTATATTGGCATCTTAAGGAGGTTAAAACTCTTCAATCTAGAACAAAGAAGATTGAGAGGTGAATCAAATATTTAAGATTGTACAGGGTTAACTGGAATTTTAAGAAATTTTACACACTCAATGGTGAAAACAAGACCCAGTATCACAAGTGAAAACTATAATGAATTAATTTAAGAAGAGATTAAGAAACACTTCATTACACAAACTGTATCTTAAACAAAAAAGTATACCTGGAACAGGCATTCCAGCCTTTAAAGAAACTGCTTTTAATGAAGCTGATACTGATACCATGGTTTCTTTCGAGAATCAGCTGGATGAGATCCAGTGTTACCGTATGTTCTTATTTTCATTAAATAACTAAATGAGCAAGATAGATCAATTAATTTCTTCTCATTGGTAATCTTTCAGACAATCTTATCCTGCTATATGTAAAAAGGTGCCCAGAGAAATCCCTTAGACAGAGCATAAACAGCAGACTAGGAAGTTGCTTTGTATGATTTGAGATACAAGGACTTAAATATACACTGAGAATTTTGATTCTGTGAAAATGTAAGGGTATCAACATACTGTATGCTTTTTGGAGGCAGAATTTATAGATATACTGTACATACATTTTCTAACTTATCTTTATCCAAGCAACAGATGCAAAGCTGGGCAGAATTTATATGATATTCAAAATATTGTGTCAGAAAAGAGCTTCATACTGTATGTGATATTTTAGTCAATATTCCAAATAGTAACATCTGCTATAGGTTTATATGAACACTGTAATTAAAACACATACTATACATAGAAGAAGCTATATTGTGATTGCAAATACTGGAATGAGTGAAGAACATCCTTGTTACATTTATCTACTAGAATATGAAGCCCATTGTCACTTCAATTTATATATGTTTTTAATAATTTATATAAATGTTTCCACTAGAAATACAATACAATTGCCGTTTCTCTGTTTCTCTCTGTTTTTATGATATGTTCCTGGACTGTTGATTGACATTTAATCTTTTACCCAGAACTTAATTAACCAAGGCAAAGATTCCTTTGATCAATATATCTCACACCCAGCACAATTAAGTAAACACCATAGCTCTTTTCTTGCTTTGAATTTCCAAGAACATCAAATATTTACCTTAGCCAGGTGCTTACCATTGTAGATACTTAAAGCTTAGAATTTTTTCTCAGGCCATTGACACATCAACTTTCCACTATTAACAATATCTTAGAGAACATTCAAAATGTTGTGCAATCCATGTTACAGACTTTGGAGTATACTTCTGAGTACTGGCATCAGACGTTTCTGCCACAATTCAGGATTTCCAATGTTTTGGCCCAATATTTTCATTTTAGACAAAACCAAAAAGCTTTGATACAAGAGACATGGATTTTTCAGCAAGGATCACACTATGTGATAAGATATGAATTTTAATGTATTAATATTGGATATTATTATATTTTAATATTAACGTTTAATGAATCCACATTTAACCAGGGGTATTTTTAACATTAAAAAGTATCACTATTAAGTAAATCCTTTTGGCACTGCCCTTCTGAAAGTTTGTCAACCCCTGAGCTATTGAAATTCTGTTCAGACTGCCATATGGGAACTATCTTTTTTCAGTGAGGACACACCATAATTTATCTGAACAGTGCTGACATTTTTTTTAATGTTTGAGCGGCATCACTAGAGCATATAATATAATGAGCGGACTCTGTACAGCATTCCAAAGTGGTTACCTATGCTTTTACCTATGCTTTTCCCCTGACTGAACTATGTAACCTTAACAACCTGTACTACAGTATATATTGCTTTTCCCATAACTCTCCTTATTGATTTAAATCTTAAGGCTTCGGGGTTAGAATGTTGTGCAAAGCTGTATAAAAGTAGAGAGTTTACAAATAAGCTTCCCTGTCTACCCCCAAGTTGGGTTGGACAAGTCACCACTAGTTCATTCCAGTGTCTAGTTTCTATAACTTCTGTAAGAATGCCTTCTTTGTGTCACATGAGCCTTCCTATCATGAGCTCATAAGAGCTTAGAATTAGTCATTCAACTTAATGTTGCCCCTAGGCTCATCCTTTCCCAGTTTAAAGTATAGCATTAATTTGTTCCACCATATCTAAATTCAGAAGGTGATAAGGAATATGGAAGAACTATTTACTCCTATTAGCTTCCCATCCTGTTTCACGACAACCCGGATGAAATGTGTGTGCGTTGGTCTGAATCCAACTATGGAAGCTCTCCAAGCAGGGAATCACCTCCTCAGCCATCACTCAGGTTGCTGTCTGTACTGCATAGACAAGGTTTCCTCCTATTCCTAAGTGGTTAATTATGCTCAAATAGTAAACCTTGCCTTTGTGCTTAATTTAGGGACCTTCTCTGTAAAATTATTATGTCATATCTATTTGCATATTTTCTCAGGGTCCCTTTGTTCATGGATAATGTGCCACTTTAAGTTTAATGTGTGTCCCTGGGTTGTGATAGGCACATACTGTATAAGATACCCTTTGCAGTGTTTAGTTATATCTCTTTCCAAACATAGTCACCACCAATCTGTCTTAATCAAATGTGCGTGGCTTTCCTGCTTCTGTCACATTTGTGTAGTATATTGATAAAAAGGCATCCTGGAATGCTCTCCATTCCTTCTTTTCCACCTTAGAAGAAATGTTATGTTCAGGATCTCGAATCTTGATTTCCTCAGTGTCTACAGCAGCAAAGGTCACCTCAAGACTCTTCACCAAAATAATTTTGCAGCTTCATCTGCATAAGCATTCCCTTGTTCTACCCTGTCTTCTGTTTTCCTATGAGCTTTACCCTTTAATACAGTTATTTCACTTGGCAGCTGAACTGCCTGTTAGTGCTGGATATAGTCCAAAATGTTTTATCACTCCTCCTCCTGCTGTTGCAGTTGCTCTCCTTTCCCAGGCTCTCATATAATCATGCACTATACCGAGTGTATGCTCCTTTTTGCATACCAAGTGCATATACTTCAAGAAAAGTGACATGCCATGCAAAGTGAGTTTGGCCAGGCCAAACTTCAGATTAATCAAACCTTCATAGTTGACCTCTGGACACCACACATTGTAATCAGTCACAGAGCCCTCTTTTTACACTGATCCTTCTTTAGTTTCCTTAAATATGAATTTTAAGCTTCTTGAATTGCTGCCTGAGTGATCGCAGACTGCTTACTATGGTCCCCCATCTTATATTTCATCATACTCTTTTAAAACTTTTTTTTAGTTCTCTTACTGAAGGTCAACTTTCCCATGCGTAGTATGTTCATTTTACCAACTTTTTACTTTTTGGACTATCTCCAGGATCTCAATTACCTGCTTCCCTTCAGAGCTGTAAGCATACAGTATGTCTATATGAAGAAGCTCTTGTCTCACTTCTACTTTTCCTATTTTACTGTCTCTTCTTTCCCCTTGTTAAAACTAATATCTCCTATTCTACCTTAAATTGTGCCTCTTAAAATATTTATAACTGTATCTGCAGCTGCCTGAATTAGTTATCCTCATTCATAAGACATTGAGCACACTTATTTCCTGAGAATGTAATGTTAGTGTACTGTAAATCTTCAAAATGTAACTGTTATACCCTATCAGTCTGTTTTATGTATTGGTTTCTTTCAATGCACTTTGTTGAACATCACTAATTTTCTTCTGCCTTCTTTGGTTTTAATTTTATTTAAGCATGAGTTGTTAGCCACTTTCATGGCATTGTCACGAACGTGTCCTCATCTTAAGGGCATTCCAGCCCTTCCTCGTTCTGCCCCATTCCCCACACCTGTTCCTTATTCCAGCCCCTCTTTAGTTCCACCTTTAAAACCAGACGCAGGCGTTTGCCCGGGGCTTCTCATTGAATCCTGTTTCGTGAGAGCCCGGGGTCCTGCCGCGTCTGGCTCCGTTATGGTTTTAGTTTCCTGTTCCTGATTCCCTGTCCCGCCGGTCCCGACCCGGTTCTGGTTTTTAATTACTTCGGATGGATCCCCTGGTCTTGGACTCTGTCTCCCATTTTGGATTTCCCTTTTGGATTTATGCTTGGATTGTTTGCCCCGGACTCACTTCCCCTGGACACCTGCTCACCTTGGACACGCCCCCCTGTCTCCTGACCCACTCCTGCATGATATTTTTCCCTATTGTTTCTTCACCTTCCGGATCGTGTCGTCCGCATAGGGCCCGGAAAGAACTGTTCCTGACAGGCATGGCTGAATGCACCTGCTTAAGCAATTCATAACTGTTCATGCGCACAACACAACACAATGATTCCCTTTTCGATTTTGTCTTTGTTTCTTTTCCTTAATTTTTTTGTCCGGTGCACAAAATGATCCCAATGACTGCTGGCATTTTCTCTCTTACGTTTTTCCATACTTCTGCAATAAAAATTATTTTATTGACTTGTTGTCCTTTCCTTCCATGTCTACCTTACCACTATCTGCCTTCACAGAATTTGAACTAGTCAACTAATCTGTCTCTATATTTTTTTCAGCTCTTGAGACAATACACAGCTAACCTTTATGAGCTTGAGATGACACTACCAGTAACTCACTGATCTTCTGTAGTTCTACAGCAGTTTGTTCTACATCAACTCCTTTAGCTTGCTTCTAACCTGACCTATTTTGGAGCACAATATGTTTTGGGCTACTCCCCTCATTCGTAATCCACTGCATATTTTTCCTAGCTGCAGTGCTAACTAGTCAAGGGTGGTAAACATAAATCCACAATGTTCAAATGTCCATATAAATGTCCAAATCTCCTCAGGGAATTACTTATTTTGTCCTGTAACTGAATTCTACCACACTAATCGCAATTGAGAAATTACCACTCTTAAAACCACAGAGACAATATTAAAATAAAAAATCAGCACACCACTTTGAGAAACAAAAGCCAGTTATCCCAGTTTTCACCTAGAAATTCTACTGTACCTCCAAATATTGTCCCTGAATGAGACAAAAAGTTAAGTTTACATGTTGTTCAAGTTGAGAAGAAAAACCAGGAAGTTTTCCATATAAAGAAAAATGACATATCACATAATACAGTATATGAGTGTCTATAGTTGTGTTTTCAGCAGAGCAAAAAGTAATGACTGCAAGATTTATTTGTAACTAGATAATATCACTAAGATATCCATGAGTTGTGTTTTCAACATGTTTCACACAGCTCATTAAAAAATGTTCAAGGACAGGTCATGAAGAAAAATACAGGACATGTAAAATAACTCACAATGCTATTTTCCTTTTTCATTCCAATTGCCACCAACAATTTATGTACTTGGAAAGTGAATACATAGGAATGTCCCCTAACAGTGTTCAATCATTTTTGTGCACCTGATTTTGAAAAAGAATGATGATTATTTCCTTTATCATACCACTGCACTCCACTGGATTATTGATGTAAAATTGTTACAGTGCGCTGGCCCTGACTCAACTCACTTTTATCCCTTTCTTCCCTAGAGAATAATAGCACTGTAACATTGAATTAACAGTTCTGTCTTCTTTCTTCATCCAACAACTAACTGTTCTGTACAGCAGCATTATGGAACTATAACCTATATTATCAACTTTGAAAAGAAACATTATCTTTATCCAACAACTAACTGTTCTGTACAGCAGCATTATGGAACTATAACCTATATTATCAACTTTATAAACATTATCTTTATCATAGTAGATATTTGTTCCTTAAAATTCTCTTTGTTGAAAAATGTATATTTAAAATAAATGTACTGTACAATTATATTTAATTATAATAGTAATTACAGTTGTAGTAGTAATAGTAATTGTAGTAGTAATTGGGACAGAAGAAAGCTGTAATGGAAAACTGAAAAAAAAAAAACATTTTTAAGAGTATCCCAACTACTCTTTGTTTTTTTACTAGATAGAGAAAATTGAGACGAACACTTAGGTTAGCATATCCATGTTTAATTGTATTCATGAAATCTGATCCAAAACCCATATAATCCAGAGCAAGCCAAGCTGATCAAAAACTGTCTTGGCATCTAATAACAGAATCACACAGGAGGCAGCGTCTGTAGTTGGTAGTCTGTACTGTGAACAAGGCAAAGAATGTCTTTCTCAGAGAAATGACCTCCGTCTGACTGTGGTGAAATAATTAGTCATGTAAACCTCTTGTTGGAGTGAACACACTTAGTGTTCAACTTGAGTAAATCAGTGACATAGAATGACATCATAAATTGTGGGGTCTTTATTTTTTCAAATACAGAGTTTTAATAGTGGTTTTATGAGATGGTGTTTACATCTATCTGAAAATTACTTTTTGGATACATTTTCATCATCTGGAACACCACAATGGTTCACCCATTCTTTGTAAACTTACTTTACAAGCTTACAAATTCAAATCAGGACTTTGACAGGGCTAGTCAACGACATTCACTTTGTTGAATTTATAGTTTTAAATATCCTTGAATACATTGTATCTGTGACTGGAAAACCTCCCAAATGTCATCACAGCATCTAGAAGTATAGTCTGCATCTTGTATTCTCTACCCTCTTAATAAGTCTCATTGCACCAGATTTGAGAACTAAATTTGTTTGGAAATCCAAGTGAATCATTATGCTCAGATCCTTTAGTTAAAACTACAATATGGAATGTATCATCTTTATCTAGAGTAGTTTCCAGTTCAGGAACCTTGTGCTCCAGACCTCCAGCATTGCTGCATGTCTGTTGTGTCTGTTGAGTATCTTTTGTTTGCACTGCTCGCATGAGTCCCACTCTAACTTAGAGACGAATAACTGAATAGTTCTTATCTGAGTTAAGTTTTGGCCATACATAGCCACAATATTGAAATATTTTTTACTTGTTAATTATGAAAGCTGCATACATAATTATGTATCTTTCATACATTTTTTGGATTTAAATATATTTTGTATGGAGCAAATCCTATACAGTATATGCATTTATCTTAACGTAATCGGTTTGATTTACATGAGAAGAACATTTTTACTGGCATGACAGTGAAAATCAGTGAAAGAAAACCGTGAAGAGTTAATAATGTCAACCGATGATCTGTCCTTCTCAGTGTTCCAGCTGCTCAACATTGAAATACCAAAAGAAAAACATACCAAGGACTCCAGAGGGTCAGTGTCAACAAAACCTCCTTCCTCTGGCAGGTTCCGATATCTGTTTTCCTAATCTAAATGAAATTTATCATGTAGGATTTGGTAGAGATGTTTATGTAGTTCTTTACCATAACAGTGCACAGCCTCAGATGTCAGTCTTATGAATTCAGTAGTATCATAGCTGGCCTTGGGGCTCTTTTGGTGCCAGTTGTTGAATTATAAAATAAAGATCCCCAGAATGCAAGAGGAGTTCTTCATCTATGAGCCGCAAATCTCTAGCCAGCAGAAAGACAGGTGGCAAAAGATAATGAACAAACCTGACAGTTGCTGCTTTCTCAGTACAGGCTATAAAAAGGTTTCCTTTGTTCACAAGCCTTCTTAATGCCAAAAGCACAAACAGAGGAAAGATGCTGATCTCAAACTGAAGAAGTTAAAGAAAGTGTTAATTAGATTGCAAGCTCCCAGTGGGACATTACCAGTGATACCAAAGCATCTGAATTTAGACTGAAAGAGCAGAGCCTCAGACAGTCTGTTTGAGATGATGTCATTTTGGCTGACTTTTGAAAGCCTTCATAAATGAAGTTTCTGGATTTTGCTTCTGTCAGAAAAGCTCATTTAGCATTTGGTTTCAAGCCATACAGAAGCATTACCATTTACATTCAGAAGTGATATCTCACCAGACTATTTATCACAATGACATCATCAGTAAAATACAGCAGTATTTTAAAGGAAAGTTTTATTGTTCAGGATATTAGTCATGTTTGAAAGTCTTAAAAACTAAAATTTTTAATGTATGATAGTATCTTTTTATGGAAATGTTCACATAAAGCAAAAATAATGGTATGAAAAGTAAGTTCATTTTAAAATGAACCATAATTTTTCATTAACTTAATTAATCATTTTCATCTTCGGAACCAATTAAACTTTATTATATCAACACATTGGCTCCGGACTGATTAGTTCCTAATAGAATTGGCAAAACATATTTCCTTTTTTAGAGATTAGTTCAAGGAAAAACTAAATTCACTGTTAGCAACTCAAGAGGAATAACCCACTATTTTGTAAGATATTTGAATATGAATATGAAAGCTACTTGTAACAAGTAATAACAACCATAAACCTATATACAGGTCAGATATAAATAGAGCAAATGGTATATGGAAACTATGGTAAGGCTAGCAGCCATGTGGTAGACATATAGAAATAAGGCCCAATCTTGGACAGAGAAAAGGGGTAGGAAGTCAAGCAGAAATATCGATGTATGATTCCTATATTTGCAAATTTGCAGAGTGGTGGTCACACTTAAAAGAAGACAGATGATTACTGCAGTTTTGGGGGGTATTGAGAGGATAAAGAGCAGAATTATTACATCAGAAGGAATGCTAAGAGTCACTCAGATGACGACATTAAAACAGGACACAGGCCTTCATAAAGTGTCTCCAGTTAGTTGCTATATACTGTAAGTAGACTAACTATTGAAGTACTTTCAATAACCCTGCACACCAACCATCTATCATCAGGAAAACTACTGTAATGTGCACCCTGAACTTCTTTGTGACTTTTGTCATAAGCCAAAATGTCATACGCAAAAAACCAAATGAACTGTTACATGGGTAAGAAACACATCCCAGCTACAATGACATTTGAAGTCTTCTGCTAGTTTCTGTTAAATTAATTAAAACTGATGCCTGATAACAGAATTCTGAATTGAATCCTATTTTGTATTTTTTTTTCACTTGGTTTTAAAAATAGTAACATCTAAATGCATTTAAATAAGTCAACTTTTTTTCCGGAGTAAGAAACTAAAATAAATTACATATACTTGTTTAAGTTGAAGAAAGAGCTATTAGCCTAATATGACAATGTTAGCAGAAATGATTAAACAAAATCCATTTCTTCATATTACAGGTATTCAATCCTTGCTCAAAAAAACAAGTTAAAAAAACTGAATAATAAATCTGCCCACCAGTACATGTTTAAGAGAGGATATCAAGTGAGGAACTCTTTGCTGCTGGAAAATTTGTAAAGGACCATCTATTCCTGACTGCTGAAAATATGTCTGTTTTTAAGTATCAGTCTTTCATGAAATACACAGTCTTGATTAAAATGTTTTTTTTATGAATTTTCATTTGCTTTTGACTGATGTATCCAATAACAGTTCAGATTCCAGTTCTCTTAAATGGCCTTCATGACAATTGTTTAGTGACACTAGATTTGGGTACATTATACATTATGGCTCATACTGTACAACAGGATGTGATTTATTTCAATGTATTGCACAAGTGCTACATGAATACTGGTTAGCAAGGAAAGAATAACTGGATGACACAACAGCAATGCTTGTCTCAGGATTGAATTACTGTATTTTTTTAGTCCTAAAGCAGAGCAAAAAAAAGCTAAAACATTCTAAAATATCACCATATCTCCCATCAAGAGCAATTCTGTGCAAATTAATTTGGATTGAAGGAGATTATGCTGTGATCAGAAATGTGAACTTCATCACCATTTTAATATGTCTTGATATATACTGATGGAAAAAAGAAATGCAACACCTCCTCCTACAAACTCTGGCCCTCCCATCTGTGTGGAACAGACTGAAGAGTGACTCATCTGTGAAGAGGACCTAATGCCACTGCTGACGAGTCCATCGCAGCCTCTGTCTGGTCCAAGCCAGTTAGGTTTGACG
This sequence comes from Lepisosteus oculatus, assembly GCF_040954835.1. Lineage (NCBI taxonomy): Eukaryota > Metazoa > Chordata > Actinopteri > Semionotiformes > Lepisosteidae > Lepisosteus > Lepisosteus oculatus. The sequence goes on along the minus strand of NC_090697.1, from coordinate 59,319,513 downwards.
TCTAGGAGGTGTGAGCAGAGGGCCTCTGACAGGTTGCCTTGATTTAGGGCCAGCAGCATGGACCCTCATTTTCTTGCTACTGATGCGGGCTTTGTGTCTGCCGGGAGTTTCAGCAGCAGTACGGGTGGCAGATCTGAAACAATCTCTCAGATGGGCCAGTCTGATGTGTCGGTCCTGCTCTGGTGTGGTCACTTGAGGGCGACTGGATCTTGGACGGTCATCTGTACTACCAGTCTGCTGAAACCTTCTCTGTAGTTGGTACACAGTGGAGCTGTTTACTCCATAGTGTCTGGCAACACTGGCACATGACATGCCTGCCTCCAGCATGCCAATGTCCCTCTCCCTTGCTTCCGGTGACATTCAAGGCACTATGGAATGCACAGAAAACTGACTAAGTGTGGCCATTTTCTTGCAGTGACCTAAGCTTTGAATTAAGGCATTAAGGTGACCTGATCAGGCATTGTTTCACCTGGACCTTGTTGAGTAAAAGTGCACCTAACAAGCTTTTGTGTGATGGCAAGCTGCAATGCCTCACTGCACAAGCTGTATTGCTGGTCCATGGGCTTAAAACAAATTGACAATGTTTTGTGAATGTACATAAGCCATAACTACAGTATTCTCATTACAGAAAATGTTGCATTTATTTTTTCAATCAGTATATACTGTATATGAGATTAAAATAAGCATTTGTTTAAGCAATCAATTTGCTTAGGGGAACTTACCTAAGCAATCAGTTTGTTTTAAAGCTGTAAGGCATGATGGTGTACAGAAATACTGTATGATATGTTTTGTGAATATCTGCATAAAATAATTTGTAGGGGCAGAAAATGAGAAAACCTCATTTTGCATAATTGTAATAATTCTATAGTATAATCAGGAATCTAATTTTGTTTTCAAGATCCAGTATTTTGAATTGTTTTTTACTTTTACTCATATTTTCCATAACACTTGTTGTCAGTTTTGCCTGTTATATGTTAATATATACATTATTTTTAATTCTCTTTTATAGATGTCGTAACCCATGATGTAAATGAGAATGTGTTGTAATGATAATAAGTAATTATTGCTAATGCTGTTCATATTGAATGAAACCCAACTCATGGAGGTTTAAACAAAAAATCTGGGAGGAGGTCAAAGTCACCCATTTCCTCTTATCACCGAATATTTGAACTACTGAATTGTCCTTATGCACAAAGATGCAACTGAAAAAAAAATGTCCCTGCTACCTGGTGTTTGGTAGCTGATTGTCACGGGTGGATTGGTAAGCATCTGTAAGTGTCTGTTTTGTTACATGTGCTGTAACATATTGTTCAATGTGACATAGGCAGGTGTGTGTTTACTCTTTAAATCCAGCCTTAGGGCTCCTGGGAAAGCTGATTTACTGATTATACTGATTTGTGAGATCTTCTCATACAAGTTTTTTTAGCAAGTACTGGAGAGTACTGGATTGATTTATCTCCCCTGCACTTCCATATTCTCTGGTTCATTTCCTTTTTCACATTTGCCTCATTTAAGTAGATTTTTTCCTTTTAATTCTGTAATTGTCTTGAAGATTAAACCTGCCTTATTAAGTAGCATTACAGTACATATATTTGTGGAAAAGTTTGATTACTGTTTTTAGTGGATTTTTTTACATGCTTCATTCTCGAACAATCAAACCACAAATGAAATGGAAGGTAATGATAAACAGAGAAACAAACACAAGATTCTTATGTTTTTTATATGTGCTTCAGTCTTCTTTCTTATTTTGTATCCTATCAGCAATGGTCTCTTCTTATTGTAAAAGAATATTAGCATTCCTCATACCTGTCTATTAAAAAAAAACCTTGTCAGCATATAATAATTTAATGTAAGTTTAATTTCAAAATATTTTTAATCCTACAGCAGTCAGTCTGTAAAAAAATAAACAAAGGTTCAATGCAAATGACCTCCCTTTTAATTTATCAGTCATACCAATAATGTTTTTACTAATAATGTAAATATTGTCACATACAGAAACTCTCCCCTTTTAAGTCCACTCAGTTTTCAATTTCTTTCACTACTTCCATTTTAGTGTTGACTGGTAAGTATGAAATTTCATCAAACCTCATAGAAACTGTTCCTGACAAGTTATTTCCTTTCATGAGTTGAAATTTTGGCCACAGTTCACTTTTTATGCCACAGTATTTTGAAAGAAAAGAAGATCTCACTCATAATTTACAATCTCCTTTTGAAGATGCCAGTTATTAGCTAGAATGTTGTTTACAGACCAGTTGTAAATGGGCAACCACCAATCTGGAAGTTATATCAGGAGGAGCAACATGTACTGTAGATGGAATATTTTAAGTGTTTCGGAAATGTATAAAATGGTTTCCTTTACATTTTCCACACGATGAATATGCAACACGGTATTCTTACACTAATCTTTTCACATGATCTCTAATATATTTATGAGTTTTCCAATAGATTATTGTATGTTCAAAGAGAAATGATATACCCATATAGCATAGTAATGCCACAGTTTACTAGACATTTGTCAGATTGAAGCTTTTAGTTTTTTTTTACATTGAGAATTAAAGAAATTTGGGATCTTGTTTATTCATACTCCATTAAGCGTAGTATTTCTTCTAAACAGTCACTATCAACATCAAATAAATCTTATAATACTAGCATCTAAAGCAAATGAGATTTTTTCCCCTTAGAACCACAATATGATCCATTTGAATCACAGATAAGGATCACATAAAAGTTAGTTCTGTGCTGAAAATGAGAAACAAAAGCCACAATGTTTTGTTTTTTGAGCTTTTTTTAACTCAGCTTAGTGTGAGGTAATAAACTAAAGCATAATAAAAGTATAAAACAGCAAAATAAAGCTTTTGTTATTTATGCTTCAACAGTTATATTCCATGTGGTCTAACACTTTGTAAGGAAAATATTATGTTGTTTCATACGTCACTATCGTTCCCATCTACATTTTTGTCCACCTAAATCAGAGACAAATAGCAGTCAATTTATAAAACTGGGAGCATGATTATGACAAATATACCATTATACATTACCACATGTTGCCACAGCTGCTTAAGTAATGCCTCTGTAATTTTTCATTTTGTTTTTCACATCCTAAACTCATAAGCTCACCATACTTTGCCTTCAGGTTGTCATCTTGTATTTTGGGTTGTAAACTGGAGGCTTCTGTGTATTTGGCCTCACTCAGACCCGCTAAAGACAGGCCATCATCCAAAATCATGAAATGAAAATCTGGCAGTTGACACATCTTGAGCTGCTGCCTGAGTTGCCGTGAGACAAAACCTTTGTCAACATTACTGCAGTAAATTCAGGCTGACATCTAGAAGATGAAGGTGGATACGACAATGTAGCATGCGTGTATGGTAAAATGATCAAAAGAACTTGCTACTGTACTTAAAGTGTGTAGTCTACAGTACATCCTCTTTTAAAGTGAAAAAAAGAAAACCAACTCCACAAAGTAAATAAACTATTCATAAGTTCGTTTGGCAAAACTGGTTAGTTCAATGGAGTAAAACAAAATCTAAAAATTGACAATATTTGCTATGATTATTTGCATCAGCAAGTCATGGATACAGAACAAAAAATACATTCTTATCTTTCAAGCTTCTAGCTCCTGACTGGAAGGCCCCGGGTTCAAACCCAGGTAGGGGGCAAGCAATGTAGCTTACTTTAATTCATTCCAGATGTCTTTCAGGACCACTCCAAATGAGTACCGGGGGTTAATCCTTCTGGGGGTAATAGGCCGGCCGGAGCGTGATGCTGACCAAATCACCTCTACCTCCAGTGTCGGATGGTTGAAAAAAATGGTGGCCCTTGCCCCCCATTCCCCCATGGGCCTTTATGGTCTGAAAAGGAGACCTAACCTACCTACTTACCTCTGCAGTTTGAAAGCATGTAATAAACATTTTCTTATTAAGGCAGATATACCTCTGACAAAATATATAACTTTGCTTATCTAAAGAGAAATACTTTTACTGTTCAATTTTTAGATTTCCATTTTACTAGAATTCCATATTCTCATTAAAGTTCTCTTTTGAAAAAAGGGAAAGAAAATCAAAATTAAAATAAAAAATAATATAACTAAACACTACCAGAATCTGTGACAATAAATATCCATTCCCTTTGGAACCTGTAGTTTAGAATAATTCCCCTTTTTGATATCTTTAATGGCCATTGTCTTTTTTTTCCATTTTCTTTACTCTTCTTTACTTCTTTACACATCTTTTCTCTATTTAATTTTGGTCTTCTTTCTCCCTCTCTTTGGAGAAATTTTAAACCCAGAAGAGTAATGTGTAGCTTTCAAGCTGAAAGCTACACTTGTTTTATGAATTCCAAAATTCTGGGAACAGATTTCATCATTAGTCAGTCAGTCTTCTATGTAATTTAGTTTAGAATTGGTCTGTATGGGGAGTTAGGGTTAGGGTTAGGGTTTTGAGGTTTTTTTTTTAGATTGAGGTGATTTCAATCCTCCATATTTAATATGGAAAACTCAATATACATAGAGTTAAATACAAATAATAGAAGGGCAGAGACAAATAAAATGTGCAAGGAGAAAAACATTGACCGCAAAAACATAGCATAAGGGAAAGTCAAAATTTCAAATGGCCAATTAAATACTCATGCCCAATTGCTAGGAATAAAAGGATCAAAACAGAAGCTACTGTATTTAGCAGACCCTTGTGCTTTGGTAATGTTGCATAGCATTGTGAAAACACAGGAAAGTTTTAAGGAGTGTAACACAAAAGGAGAATTCAGGCAAAGGAATACAACCTGGATCAATCAAGGGTCAAGAATCTCTTAGGATTAGACTATAATGTAGTCACGATATAATAAGTCACCCTGCAACTCACAACTGGCAACCCACTGAAGCTAAGCAGGTATGAGCCTGGTCAGTACCTGGATGGGAGACCTCCTGGGAAAAACTAAGGTTGCTGCTGGAAGAGGTGTTAGTTGGGCCAGCAGGAGGAGCTCACCCTGCGGTCCATGTGGGTCCTAATGCCCCAGTATAGTGACGGGGACACTATACTGTAAAACAGCCGCCGTCCTTCCGATGAGACATAAAACCAAGGTCCTGACTCTCTGTGGTCATTAAAAATCCCAGGGAGTTTCTCGAAAAGAGTAGGGGTGTAACCCCGGCGTCCTGGCCATATTTCCCATTGGCCCTTACCAATCATGGCCTCCTAATAATCCCCCTCTATGAATTGGCTACATCACTCTGCTCTCCTCCCCACTGATAGCTGATGTGTGGTGAGCGTTCTGGTGCAATATGGCTGCCATTGCATCATCCAGGTGGATGCTGCACATTGGTGGTGGTGGAGGGGAGTCCCCATTACCTATAAAGTGCTTTGAGTGGAGTGTCCAGAAAAGCGTTATATAAGTGTAAGCAATTATTATTATTATTATTATTATTAATGGAGCCTTACATAATGAAATCATGGATGCATGTGCAAAGGAGCTAGTGTATTGTAATTGCGCTCACATAAATTGGGAAAAAGTATCAGAGATGTCAGCATCTGGAACAAAAATGGTGGGCATGGCTCACTCAGTTTATCAAAATATCTACTAGAAGTATTGCTTGTTATCCAGCCTTTTCAGACTAATCTTCTCAACTAAGGAAAGAGAAACCACTGGGGAAATATGGACACAATATGGGACGGAACAATGTATTTGTGTCTGTGTGTGCCCTGCGATGTACTGGCATCCCATCCAGGATGTACTGTATCCCAATTTGCGCCCATTGCTTGCTGGGATAGTCTCAGGTTGGCGACCTGGATTTGGATGAAGCAACTAGAGAATAGTTGGATCACAATGTCACAATGTCAGTGTTTTGAAACAGTCTAAGATACATGAAATGGGCTAGAATACTTATAAAAACAGTAGTTACTGGATGACTACAGTTTCAAAATATTCAGATTGAAGCACAGGATAAATGTACTGTACTAAAAAGTAAGTAAATCAAAGGCGAGAAAGCAGTAGCCCACATGGAATTAACAACTGAATTAAAATTATTCATTTTAATTGCAAGAATGGGTAAGAAAATACCTTAGAAAGGCCAAGATAAAATAATTTTGCCATTAAATGAATATATAATGTACTATTCAGCATAGGATCTAAATTATTTAGAATATTCTATACTAAAAATAAAATTAGCATAGAAGAGGCAGAAGCATTCCATGTACTAGGAATAGAGTCCTCAAGATTGACAAATCAGCAGGACTGATTGTATTGTACCATTTATTCTTAACTAAACAAGAGATCTTTTTTTATCAGGTACTAACTAAATTCATTTTTGTTAGTAATTACTGTTGAATGTAATATTATGGGAATGATCATTAGAACTAAAATAGATCAATATTGTCATCTGTGTTAACATGAATGGGTTAACATGAATTACTGAAGATACAGTACGTTCGAATATCCCATTCAAGTTCTTTGACCAATCAAGAACAGCTATGGACACAAACAGGTAATATTATATATTTAGAGTTTCTGAAGCTTTTTTTCATAAAGTAAGGCATTAAGCGTTCAATGAAATTCATGCATTTGGATTGAGCACTGCTACCTCAACTAGAACACAGAGCTCAGATAAGGTGTGAATTCTCAAATTGGTCATGATTATTACTAAATAGAGTACTACTACCACAGTACTACTATTTTATGACTACTGTTCATCCTAAAGTATATAATTAGATGATAATTCAAATTCCAGATCTGCCACTGCCCACAAGAGTTTCTCAGGTGTGAAGGTTAGAAAGCATGTGGGTGCTCCTGATTTATTATTCCAATTTATTTTATTATTCTAATTTATTACTCATTATTCCAAATGACATTTTTACTCATTTTCATGGACTTACTTTTTTTATTTCACTGTATGTGACTTTTCCCTGACCAAACTCCTTAACAAACACTTGTAAGTTTCACCAAGAATAGTTTTTTTTTCTCTTTACAAATCATGAATATGGAATAATCATCAGTAAAGTAAGGAATAAATAGTATATAAAGTGACACAAAATAAATTTTAATTATTTGTTTTATTGTTTAATAAAATGCTTGTCAATGTTTTCACAGTTACAAATAAAGAATCTTGTTTCTAAATTGACAATATCCTGTAATTTGCATTCAATTAATAAAAAAGTAATTTACAATAAATTGATAAAAAACGGAAACTGAAAGTACGGTTCTTTATGTGTGTTCACACCTGACTGATAAAGGATATGACAAGAAAAGTCTTGAAAAGATGAGTGATTTAATTCTACTTACAATAATACTGGTCACCAAATCTTGATAACAAGGAAAGATATGATCTGTTATCATGAGAATATTTCTCATTAAACTTTCAGTGTAAATAAGTCGATAATACACATAATGTATACTTTTTTCAACTCAAGTGAACTAAACTCCACAATCACCAGATTAATACAAATCAAAAGTCCGAAAACTTTAATAATGGTGTACATTTTATTCAAAACCCTAACCACCAATTGATCTATTGTGTTTTTTTCTTTCTTAACTCGTGTGTATCTATCGTACTATTTTTGGACACTTATGCAAAAAATGATAAATGTTAATTTCTAGATCTTAGATTTTTTGTTTTTTACTGTCTTTAAACCCTTCTGTCCAAAATGTGGTAAATATTTTCAAACTGAAGGAGAAGTACTGTAGGTTATTGGGGCATAATGAGAGATGATGTAACCAGATTTTTAAGAGTAGGCCAAATGGTTTACTGTTGTGTGCTTTCATATGCTGTACAGTGAATTCAGCTTGGTGGTACTAGGAATTATAATTATAAAGTCAATCAATTAAATATTAATTAGCCAAACTGTTTTCGAAAAGGTAACGTTTACGTGAAGTATTGTATTGTATGTCTCAAAACAGATTATGAAATTAATGAAATGAGAGAAGATTTTGTAAGCATTTTTAACTATTCAGTCAAGGCATCATCGTGGTTGACAGAGGTCACTAATTTCTGTCTTAAATGACAGAAATTAGTGTCTGTTCAAGTATTCTTGCCAATTGTTAAGTTAATAGGTTGCCCAATAATTAATTTGAGCAGTTTTGATAGTGGGATTATCTGGAAGTCTAATAAATTTAGTAAAAAAAAAGTTTGAATAGCTTTGGTTTGATTCATGTTACCAATACAATATAATCTATATGGGTTACTATGGTTTATTTTTTCATTTTTTGAGGGAGTAGAGCATTTGAGTTTAGAAACCTAGTAGCCAAAGATATAACCTACCAAGTATAGGTCAACTATGATTCATGAGTTTTGTGATGCTGATATTTTACTGTATCTCCTGTAGTTTCCTAACTACACCACTATACCACTTTATACTATACCACATAAACAAGAAATTGTGTATACAAATTTGTAGTATGTAATAAGATTTAGATTTTTTCTTACCACTTCTATGATGATGGAAATATTGGGTCTTCAAATGGGGCATAATTTCATTTATGGCTTCATATGCCTGTGAATATACTGTACTTATTAAAGGAGTCTGTTTTCCTATATACTATTAGTAGGTGGCTGTCTAATTTTAATAAAAGAGAGAGGTACACCTAAAACTTTACTATAAAATAACACGAAAGCAAAATAGTGTAAAATATACATAATTCTAAAAAGAAATATGAATAAGTAAGATTCTAAATGTCTTGACACTGCAACCATATCCTTACCTCAGCCAGCACTATGTTATTGATGACAATAAGGCCCAAAGGTGACTAAAGAAGCTGCCTGAATTTCATAAAGCATGAAGGCCCATTCCACAGTAAGTACAATATGACTCCCTGATGAAATCCAGATGCATAAGCCATTTAGTCATTCCTTCGCATATTCTGAACAGAAGCTGGGATTGAAGCACTTTATTTAAATAAGGTGTTGAATTCCATTTTTTGCAAAAATGCTTAGGTCAGCCCCTGTGCTCAGAGCTTACAAATCAAAGGAGAATATGGTTAACAGATGGACTATTTTTACAATGGCCAAAGTGTAGATGGAACAAAAACAAAGTTTAAGGTAATGGTAGTTGTTCACAATTTTGTAAATGTATTAAAGATTGTGAGATCCATCACAGTGATACATTTTTCCCCATAAAAAAGGTGTTCAATAGCATAACCTAAATACTCTTTTATTGAGAAAAGCATGTGCTTTAATCTATGGAATATTGTGTTAAAAACTCTTTGGAGACCTTAGAGTAACTTAAAAGTCACATGTATTTCCTTGTTAAAAAAGTTTTAACAGATTTTGAGCCCAGGACCACTTTTGTAGTATGGAAATAGGAGGGAAAGCCAAAGCACTCCAGATGAAGAGACGTACAGTATGGGAAGACTTGACTACCTTCTAAGTCACTGTGCTGTGGTATCTTAAAAAGACAGCCAGTGAGACACAAACACCCTTCCTTTTCTTTGTCTGTGGCTTGGCTGACCCTGACAGAAACTGTAATGACTCAGAGCAGAGAACAGCAGTTAACAGACATAACTGAATACCAGCATATGGTCTGCAACAGGACTAGGGGTTTTCCACAGTAAGGCTCACTCCAGTAATTGACTCATATTCCTTCTTTCAGTATATGCGTGAACCACAAGTATTGACATCATTGGCCTCAATTCTGAATGAGTAATATCAACAAAGCTATAGAACACAAACAGATTAAGACTACCTTACTTGAAAGAGATACAGTATTACCTAATGGGAAACACTTAATTCTTTCCTTGTGCTTCTTTACATACTGTAGCAGGTACCTTTTTAGGAATTCATGAAATATAATTTACAGTTAAAATAATTTCTTCACTTTTTCCAATTTACCAGTAACCTAATAGTTATTTAGCAATGAATAAATGCATTTTGCACCATTTATATCAACAGATGTATCACCAGTTTCATCAATTCCACATATCTCTTGTTTAACCCAAATTTCACCTTGCTCAGTCCCCACCTCACCAACTATTAGGTAACACTGCAATCTTGGAACTTTGCTGAACTATACAATTTAACTTATGAAAACATTACTATTTGATGTTATATATTGTGTTATTACAAGTAATATAAACATTTTGAAGCAGTGTTGGCTGTCAGCCATTTCCTGTGAAATATCCAGATCCACCACAGACATGACCCCAGATGAAAAGAAGAGCATCTTTTCACATTCCTTAACAAATTGGGATCACTTCTTTGTATTAATGTCTGTCATGTTCAATAGATGAGTATTTCATGGGACAATCAAGAAATCAAAGTTTGTTATCACATAACTCAACTGAACAGTTCCATTTCTGGTATTCATTTCCTGAATTTTTTGCTGTATATAAGCACACTGGCTGCATCAAGTCAAATCACATCATCACAATTTGTTCAATTTTCCCAACTATTGTATCTGGAATGCATCTATTTAGACTACATCTAAGTATCTTGCTTAAGAAAAAACATTTGTTATCTAGAGGATGTTTAATAATAATAATAATAATAATAATAATAATAATAATAATAATTGCTTACACTTCTGGACACTCCACTCAAAGCGCTTTACAAGTAATGGGGACTCCCCTCCACCACCACCAATGTGCAGCATCCACCTGGATGATGCGACGGCAGCCATAGTGCGCCGGAACGCTCACCACACATCAGCTATCAGTGGGGAGGAGAGCAGAGTGATGTAGCCAATTCATAGATGGGGATTATTAGGATGCCATGATTGGTAAGGGCCAATGGGAAATTTGGCCAGGACACCGGGGTTACACCCCTACTCTTTTCCAGAAACGCCCTGGGATTTTTAATGACCACAGAGAGTCAGGACCTCGGTTTTATGTCTCATCCGAAGGACGGTGCCTGTTTACAGTATAGTGTCCCCGTCACTATACTGGGGCATTAGTACCCACATGGACCGCAGGGTGAGCTCCCTGCTGGCCCCACTAACACCTCTTCCAGCAGCAACCTTAGTTTTTCCCAGGAGGTCTCACATCCAGGTACTGACCAGGCTCATACCTGCTTAGCTTCAGTGGGTTGCCAGTTGTGAGTTGCAGGGTGACTTATTATATCGTGACTACATTATAGTCTAATCCATAGAGATTCTTGACCCTTGATTGATCCAGGTTGTATTCCTTTGCCTGAATTCTCCTTTTGTGTTACATGGTGATATGGCTGCTGGCTAAAACCTTTAGGGCTCGTCCGGGATTTGAACCCGGGACCTCTCGCACCCTAAGCGAGAATCATACCCCTAGACCAACGAGCCAACTAGAACGAATGTATATGGTAGTTCCATTATAATTTCTTATCAAGGATATAATCTACAGTGTTTACATTGCTAAGCAGAAATACACATTTATTTCATGAACGACTAAGTTCACTTACCCTTTCTGTTTTTTCTCACGGGTTTTATTATGTGTATTATGTGTTATACAGTAGCTTTGAAATATCCAAGATCCGTTGCAGTCCTTAGGCATGTTACAATCATACCTATGGTTCATCAGCATTAATTTAGAAGCCCAGGATGCTTAGTGCAAACATCCGGAGAACAGGAAGAATAGAGTAAGCAACATGCTTACCTGCAAAAGCTAGATGCGAGGAGCTGGGCTTTTTATGTTGAGGTCAAAGAGTTACCTGTTCAAGACAGAGAGAAAGTTGCTTCCATTCTCACTTGGAGGAGTGTAGGATGGGAGCAGGAGTGATAAAGGTAAGGTCTAGTGATGCTGATTGCAAGAGATGTTTGTATCTGGCTGTATCTAAACATGCTGATGCACAATGGGAAGCTGGGATGGTGAAATTATATATACACAGGAGTGCGAAAGTACGAGATTAGGATGTGCTACATTTAATTGACTTTTCTTCTATAAGTGTGGTTATACACAATATACTGTGCAAAGCTGCAGCATGAATTCATATTTGGGGATTTTCTGTTTATAAAACACCAGGTAATTCAACCTAATAACATTTAGATGGGCCTGAAAGAAAATGTGGAAATAAAACACATAAAACCATATTAAAAGACCAACTAAAAATGTTGTGATGCTGTATGTAGTTCTGAGGTCTATTTTTAATGACAGATGAACAGTTGAAAGTTCTTCTCTAACAGAAAATGACCCCACTGTGAAGAAATTTCTTAGCCTCTTAAACCTGTTAGATTTTGCTCTAAAGTTGGACTAAAGTTGTCATTTCTTGTGTTGGCTGTAGGCAGATGTGATAGTTCTGACACCTACCAGGTGTTGCTCAAGCATTTGCCAAGTATTGATGAACAACAATTAATGGGATATCATTATTTTATTTAAAATAGTAGCTTGAAAACTGGCTCTTTCTACTGTACAAGTAATTTTACTGTTCTCCCATTGCTATTACAGGAGCTTTTTCCCTGTTACAAAGAAGTTCCATTTCATTTCACTACAAAAATCTGCTTATTGGTGGCAGAGATTTAGTCAGCTCTTGCACTTATTGTATTATGAAGCTGCTCAACTGCTGAAATAACAGACAGTTTACAGCTGGAATGTTTGACTTGAGGCACCACATTACTGTGGTCATAAAACAGTGCTGTAGTTTCTCCATGATCCACTTCATTATTCACTACACAAAGGGTAAGGCAATGCAGTTAAGATTAAGCAAGTAACTCTGGTTCTTGAGGTTCGTACTGTTTAGGATTGGGTTCCAAATGATCTTTAAATTACTCTTTTTAAATGAAACTTTACTTAATAGGTTACAAATAATTATCCCATAACTTTTGAAATTGCTGATTCCACCTGAAGTTAATGAGGTGCTGTCCAATGGGAATTGATCAAGAGTGTGAGGCACTAATGGACAATTTGGTTTACTGGCAAGACAGATTTCTTATCATTACCTAAACACACACAGATGTGAATTAACAGTATTAAGCCTGTGCACAATGGCACAATGAAATGAGATTCCTTTAGACATTTTAATACAGTAAAAAAGGAGTGGGAGTCCTGCTAAATATTTAGCAATCTGGATGGGGTTAATAGGAGTGGGATTTACACTAGTTCCATATACCTATTTAATTCTTTAGCATATTCAGCTTGTAGCTGGTACACTGCTAATCATCAATATGAGGGCCATGACAAACTTACAACTTTCATTTACAGCTGACAACTTGGTTTCCCTGGCTACATGAATTGCTTAACGTGGTATTTTAGGTTACCTGTGGTTTGGTTCTTCTTCTAGGGTTTCAGTGCTCCAGGAGACACAAACTTAACTCAAAGCTTCCTATGCCGTAACAAAGAGCCACGCTATCTTTGGGGCCAGGCAATCACAGTTCAATCAGAGGATGTGCACTATAGTGTGAGCATGAGTGCTGGAGATGGAGATACTCAGGGGTGGAATCTAGTTTGCAGAGGAACTCATCTTCTGGGTCCAGATCCAGCTGGAAGGAGAACTTGCTTTCAATGAGAATGGAGCAAACAAAGTCATTGTGCTTCTTTGAAAACCAAGGGCTAAGATGTGTGAAAAAGATGCACAAAACACCACTCAGTAAGCAAGATATTTCTGCACTGGAGAGCAGAAGTGGGAGAGATTAGAATTTTCCCAGACGTCTGTTTTTTTAACACGCCATGAAGAGGTGGATTTGATCCTGACACTAAACAACCTCATTTCAAAAATATAAATCAATGTACATATTTAATAAATACATTAATAATATATTCTTTTCCATAGCAAGGCAGTTAAATCCGCAGTGAAAAATTGTTTGGGCTCTTTCTTTGTTGATTTTAAGCAGCTATGGGGGATAATTTTTTTTTCCGACTAATGCCTGTTCCCCAATCAATTCATATTAGACAGAGAGTATCTTTTTTAAAGCTTTTATGAGCCACCACTTCTTGCATACTAACTTGAATTATATTGTCTTCACCCCCTCACCTAATGCTTATATAGATTACTTTCACAAGCTCAAAAGCCGTCCCACAAGTCCCAGAGCCATCCACAGGTGTTTGTTTCTATGCCATATGTTAAATCCAAATGTGTAATGCATTTTCCATTTCGCCCAGTATGGGATCACAACTACAAGGAGCACTTCAAACACTAATATCCTTTATGTTTTTTTCTCTGTTTTTTATGAATGTGTTATAGTCAGCTCTTTAATGCCATACACTCTACAAAGCAAGGTTAATACGTTCACTCACAGGCTTTTGCAGTAATTGTTTTGCTGTCATCACTTCTTTCCTTTTTCACAAGAAAGCATTACTATTTTTTATTTAATTTTAAAATCTTGAATCTAAAATATTAAATTAAGCTCAGGTCCCCCAACATATTTCTGATATTTTTCCTTTTTTTTTGGTAAAAATAGAGCTTGCACTGCTGAAACAGCAACATTTATGAAAATGCAAAATGCAAATGTCTCATGCGCACTCACCTTTTTCAGCCTTTTTATCATTTCAAGGTTTACCTCAGGGACTGTGCTTTCCTTATTTTCTCTGCTTTAGTAAAACTTCCAGCATTCTCTGCCAACATAATAAGGGGGATGTTCCACAATACAAAACTACTCAGTAATTAAGATCACAAGAGGCACATGATACAAACACAAAGAACCATGTGGATGCACAGAGAGCACAGCAGGATTTTGTGATGCCGAACTTTGTTAATATAATCTGTGCAGAGTAAAGTATTCCTTCCTTGCAACATGACAAGCTTTAACAAGAGAAGCTATGGCTGTGAAGAAAATTGCCTTCATTGTAGTGAAAATGATTTAGTGCAGTGAAAAAAGGTATTGAACCACAAGCTTTGTTGAAGCAATAACTCAGAAAGGGAACGTGTGTATAGTGAAGAAAATCCAGTTATAATGAAAACATGGGACACCATGTGCACACTGCAGCTAAATAAAGGGGTACAGTACATCACTAATGCTGCAAATACCAACTTTGCAAAGATGTGCCCTGCTGCATAAAATTCCAGAAGATGTACTGCATGGAAACAATAAGTACATTAGTTTGTCCGAAACAAAGATGTACAAAGATTTCCAGAATGTCCTAATTAAGGACAGGACTTCAACGTGTGTTAGTAAAGCTGAGCCCTGGTAACATTTGTCAAATACAATGTAAAAGCAGGGATTTTGGACAAATTTTGACTGACTCAGATTAAGAGATATGAATTCAATGTAGGACCATGAATTGTATTAAAACGTGAAATACACAGACTGATGTCACTCATAGTATCATGAAACGTGAAATGTTCTTCCTCTATAAAACTGTTGTAGTTGCTCAAAGGATGCAAAAACCACTCCTGATATAAAAATGTTCCTTGTACCTCAGACCATCAAGATGTGAAGTATAGAAGGAAATGCAATGAATATAGGCAGACAACTATTATTTTATGGTAACTGGGAAGTTTTTCTGTTCCTTCTGTGTTTTTTTCTATTATTGCAATTAAAGTCCAGAATTCACCCTGCGCTCCATCACCACACACCCTTTGCAATTAGCATCTTAGAAATAGTCTATTGATTTGGCTCCATGTTAAAACTGCCACAATTTGCACCAGGTTCATAGGTCTGGTGCCACATTTTGAAAAGATGACTGTGGGGAAGCAGAAAAACATAGATACAGGGAGAGAGTTTCTTTGCCCAAGCCAATGTAGACCTGAACACAAGAAAACCTTTTTATCTTAAACTTTCCCCTGTGACTGCTTTTGCTAAATGGACTTCAGCTGAGTAGTGCTGGGAGACCAAGAGAAAGTTTAATTGCGGCCTCTTTTGAACTGCGTGCTCACTAGTCTCCATAATGACTAATATAATGTGATGTACAAGTGCATGATTAGAGGTTGTGCAGCAGACATTTCATGCAGAAAGGTTCCAACATCATCTGCACGCAGAGTTAACAAGTAAGTAGTATTTGTAAATTGTATCTCGAAGTTGAGTGCAATACTTCTATTGGATTAGAAGAGAATTATTCACAAGCCTGCTTATTTAGAACTGTAGTAGGGCCGCTTCATGTCACCAGATGTTTTGTTGCCTCATTCTGAATCGCAGAATATGGCACTGGGCATACCTGGAAATTTAATCTGTTTTGTAATGTCAGTTGGAAGTTTTACAAGTTATTTTGTACATTTTACTTTTATTGTGGTTTAAAAGGCACTCATAAATGCTGATTTGTCGTATATTTGTTGAAATATAAAAATAGTGTTTCAATTCCCCTTGAAATACAGTACCTACCCATTTATGATTTGCTGCACTTCTGCTTCAGGGTGGGGAATGTCACTTTTTTAACCTATTGTTTTTATTTGAACTTTATTTTTATTTTAATATCAATTTAATTGAGTATCACTTATTGTTCACTTGTTTTTTTACCCCTTCTTAAGTCAGCCTCTCCTTTTTCTCCTGTTTCAAATTAACCCAGGCTATTCAGTTTCTGTATCAGGCTTTTAAAAATACCAGGAGTACTGAATAGGGAAATAGATACAAACTGTTAGTTGAGTGTGGAGGCCAAGGGGAATTTTTAATGCCACTTGTCTTGTTAAGTGGAACTGAGTCCAGCTTGGATATATTTTTCATTTACTATACATTGCCCTTCATAGTAATGGCATAGTAAGATCAAAATTCCTATTATTGTTGTATACTCAAGCAATTTGAATTTGAGATGAGAAGATAAATATGAGACAAAAGTACAGAATATCACCTATTAGTACACTACCTTTGGAGGACACTATATATGGCCTCCATCCTCTGTAGTATAAGATCCCATGTGTGTTTTTTGTGCCATTACCTACAATGTAGTAAGTTTTTTCTTTAAAATAGAGAAATAGATCTCTGTTAGATTCTTTCCAATTTGTGGAAAAATGGAATGTTAAACACAGTTTGCAATAAAAAAAATTACATTGACATTACTCACACCAGATATGTATACTCTGTTCCAATTAATCATACCAGAATGTGTACATCACAGTTCTGCCCATACAAGAATATTTTATGTCTAGAGCCTTGCTAATCTAAGTAACAGACAATTATTGAAACCTGTGTGAAGTTTACTGGCTGACTACACCATGACCTCAACCTGCTTCGAAAGTTCCCTAATTACTTACTCATCTGGTGACATAAGAGAATCTGTTGTATTAGAGAATAGTAATGACTACTGTATGTGCTACAGTAAGCACAATATGTATATGTCCGATTTTAATACCAACAGAACAGTATTATGGAAATAATCACAGTGTTTAATTATTTAATTAGATTATTTAATAATTCTTTAATTAAACAAACCAAACCCATAGATCCATTATTTTATCCTTGCTTTTTTAGCACCATGTATAAAATAATGGATCTATGGGTGTGAGTATGGGTGCTTTTTAGCACCATGCCTCCTAAAAGTCCAACCTCACGTTCACATTGAGGGAGGCAGGCAACTGACAAAGTAGGAGATTGCTGACAGGGAGAAGTATGGTGGGGCTTGTTCCCCTTGGCCTCTACAGTAACCATGAAGACCTGCAATGAACCCTGAAACTGCCAGCTAATAAGGCTCTGGTGAAACCCAAAGTGAAACCCGAAGTGGCCCCTTCTTCACTATTAGCACATGTACCCCATCCTCGGAGCAAGTGGCAACAGTGAACTTTAGCTGAGGGCGGAGAACCAATGTATGGGAAAACAGCCTCAGTTAATGTGCTTCCCATCATCCCTGCCCCAAGATTATGAAGTATTCAGGGGTACACGATCAACCATGGCCAGCTTAACACATCACACATCACATTAGAGCTCCCGATTTCTCGGACACCGGCCATCAATCCGCCCCAAGAGGGGCGCTTATGAAGGGGAGTGCTCAAAGCCCAGCACAGGATGACCTTTTCCGGATAAAGGTTGATCGACAGGTGGCAAAAACCGACTTACGGATATCAATTCATCTCGCAACTTGGAATGTCCTGGCACAGGATACCAAGTTGCCCTCGTCAATGAATTGGCCAAATATAACATCACGGTGGCTGTAATTACAGAAGCTCGTCTCATCAACATGGTCAAAGAGTTGTGAATGGTGCCACCATACTGCATTCTGGCACGAATGACCCACCAATTAATAATTTGCTGGTGATGTGGCACTCCATCTCATCCCGGCTGCTGTACACCAGACTCATTCACCACCATGACCATTTGTCATTAGTTGTCGTCTATGCTCCGACAGAAGATAGCGACGATGCACAGAAAGATTACTTTTATAACCAGTTAGTGGCTTGCATACAATCTGCACCTCTTCACGATGAATTAGCAGTTCTTGGGGACCTGAACGCAAACCCCGGAGCGAGGGTACCTGCTTTGAGAAAATTATTGGACATTTTGGTTTTGGGCCAGTAAATGACAACTCGCATAGATTGCTGCCCCTCTGCTCAACTCACAGTGTGGTAGCAACGGGCTCCTGGTTTCAGAGCAAACATATTCACAGGCTAACTTGGATTTCCAACGGCGGTAGAGCTAAAAATGAGTTTGACCATATACTTACGTGTCAACTCCACTTTGTCAAATCATATCGTTTTGACCAGGGTGCCGAAGCACCTGCTAACACAGACCATCGACTACTTGTTGCAGAGGTAGCCATTACCTCTAGACCGTCTCGGAGACATAAAATGTTACCAAGGTTGGATGTACAGAGACTGCGCATTGATCCAGCCATTGCACAGGAGTACAACATTGAAATAGAGAACAGTTCACAGTTCCGGATGACTTTCCAGATGATGTAGAGGTAGCATGGTCTACACTTACTGTAGCAACACAATTTGTGACACAGCGACAGAGGTTGTTGGTTTTAGAAAGGTACGCAAGCAACCGTGGCTGTCAGATGTCACCTTGGAACCAGAAAGCCCATGCCTGCCTGAAGAACGACCAGGGTGAGTGTAAGCGGTTGAAAGGTATATTTTGTGCTTAAGCCAAATCTGATCGGGAAAAGTATCATCAAACCCTGGCCGCTGAAGTGGAAGTTGGAATTTGGAAGCCGCATGCAGGGTCATCAGACGAGTACGTGGATCCTTCAACACAATCCCCCCTGTCCCAATACTTAAAACAGATGGGACAGCCTGTAGAACACAGGATGAGATTCTCCAAAGATGAAGCCAGTACTACGAAATGGTACCAAATTACTCTCCTGCTGCATTTTGCCAGGGACATGACGATCCACAGAGCCTGCCCCCAGGTTGGAAAAGGCCACGGGTCATCCAAGACATACATATGTGCAGAAAATTGGTAATGGCACTGTATCCAGTATCCAGCGTGAGTGGACTCAGGCTACAGAGCGAGGCCATGGACGATCGTCACTACGGACCTTAGGTGTCTCAGTGTCATGATGATGATGATGATTTTAGCACCATATAAAGAATTGCTTTCTTATTTTCATTGCTTATATTATTTATCTGCTGCATGTTGAATACTTTTTTAATATTGTTGATTGAGATCTTCTCTGACTATGGTGAATACCGGTGAACATTCTAATGTGTGTTACAAAGTACCATACATAGAAGTACTTCACACAATATAACTGTTTATTTACAAACACGTTTTATGTAATTTATTCATATGTAATGCACTATTCATTCACCAAATTAATTTCACAATTTATACTGAAACACTTTATCCAGTAGTTTCACAGCCCATAAGAAGCACTGATCTTTGATGACTCATTGTAATTTTAGGTTAGCAAATCTAGGACTTGTGCTAATCCTGGTCTGTGAAATGATTT
Source organism: Lepisosteus oculatus (assembly GCF_040954835.1). Taxonomy (NCBI): domain Eukaryota; kingdom Metazoa; phylum Chordata; class Actinopteri; order Semionotiformes; family Lepisosteidae; genus Lepisosteus; species Lepisosteus oculatus. The sequence goes on along the minus strand of NC_090697.1, from coordinate 59,299,878 downwards.
AATTAATTTACATTAATATGAATATTAAAACATTACTTCATGATTAAAAAAGACAACAGATATGAAAGCACATGCAAGTCATGTCAGTCTGAATGTGAAAAAGTAAAGTTAACTCATTAGAGTTTTACAGATTCACCATTTTTAATCACACTACAATTATATCAAGACTCAATAAAAAGAGATGAACACTGGGAATGTTGCTTGGAAGAACCAAACAACCTGAAGTGGCTAAGTTACTAATAGTCCCCTGTGACTATGTTCCTGTTGTGTTACCTATGAGCAGGAACCACCTGTGATGGACCTACATCTGGTCAACCACATGCAAAGACCAAAAGGAAACTGAGGTTGTGAATCTTGGATCTGTATCTCATTTGGTGACTATATACCGTATACTGACCATCAAATAATATATGTCACTATATTTAAGGACGTGTGTTTCTAGAAAAAGTGTATATATTTTGGATATATTTGGATTAATTGATCATTTGTGACTGACCATAATAGTGACTGTTGCAGAAGCACTAAATCACCTCATTAATGAAAGACTTGAAAGGGCACAGGTGATGAGGGTTTTTAATAATAATAATAATAATAATAATAATAATAATAATAATAATATTAATGGATGCCGGGGTAACACTATTCTTCTCGAGAAACGCCCTAGGATTTTTATGTGTATAGTGATGGTGGCAAAGAGCAGCGTTGAGGTGATGAAATAGCTACCTAACTGGCCTTCGCAAACAGACATACATGTACAGAACCGAACATAACTACTAAACACCGTTGTTGCTAATGCTATTGGTACCTTCAGGTGTCTCAATGCTAGCATTCTTGTTGACCTCGAGATCACCACCCATGTCCATTTCTTCTTCACTCCTGGTTTTTAAAACAAACCTTTCCAAAGAGCCTTTAAGTGACACATTTGCATCCTCCCTCTTCTGCTTCCTTTTTCATTTCTCGCACCCACTGTAGTATTTTAGAAATGTGTCCCTATCTCAGCTTGTGCTCGCCATTTTTCCCCTGGCTTTTTTTTCCAAGCTAGTTTAGTTATGCCGTAATAACTTTTAGCTTGCAAATGATGGCCTATGACAGTTAGTGCAAGACATGCCTCCAGGTCTGAATGAAGCATCTGCTCTCCTACTAACTTTAGATTTAATCTTGATTTAAATTAAGTTTTGTGTGTTGCTTAATTAAAATAATTAAATATGTATGTATTTATATTTTTATGCTTGTGTGAAGTGGGGAATTGGGGGGGGGGGGGCGCTGGTCAGCTCGGAGGCCCTGGGAGGCCGTCACCTTTGAGACGGCCCTGCATCCAGGTACTGGCCAGGCTGCTGGAGATGCTTAACCTGCAGAATATCATTGAAGTCAAAATTTTATCAAGATTTCTAAATACAGAAAATAATCAATATGTCCTTTTCAAGAGAACAATGCCTTTGTGCCATCGTTGTCTTGGATCTTGGACTAAGGCTCCCTACTTTAACACACCTGCAGTGATTCAAGTCTGCTCTAGAAATCACTGATGGCTTTGTCTAGACCACCCTGCTGCGTATCAGCAACTGTAAGACAGACATGAGAACTGTATTGGTGAAGTGCTTCAGGTGGGTAGCTGAGTCAGCATGCATAGGCTGCAAAGAACAAGTAATAGGTTTATTCCATGCTGAAAAGAGAAGAAAGAAAACACAATGTTTTGGCTATGGAGCCTTCTCTTGGTGTAGGCAGTAGTGGTGAATATAACTCGTTTTACAGCACATAAGAGTCCTGTATCATAATACCTACAGAAAACACATTTTCTTATTTGGTTACATGAATTCCTCCAAAGGCTACAGTTTATGTTATTAGGTGGATAGCAAGATAAGGCCCATATCTGGTCATTTTCCAGCTTCTCTGACCTAACCTCTGAACTTCTCTAGGTAATGTTTTGACACTTAGGAATGTTTAGTTCTGCCGTCTGTTTGGATCTCAGAGAATTCCCTCATTCTTTTTCTAGCAAGTTGTACTGTAAGTTTATACCATATAGTTCAATTTTAACCCTCCACCTCTAAAATACATACACTGTATTATCTTTAATTATTTTTATGATAAACATTGAAATCTGTGATGATGGAGTCATGGAGACATTACAAACAAAACAGACACAAAATATGTTCACCTGAATCCCTAATCCCATGTCATCATCACTGGATTTATCACCAGCAAATGAGGTGTGTGGATAAAAGAGGAACACAACTAGCTGCAGTCAAAATCAAAACCAACATACTGTACATGCATTTTAAATAATCAGACCTTTATATAAATACCTGTAAATAGCGTAACTGTGTACCTTAAATAGAATTGACATATTTTGTTGTCTAACTTGTGGGGATTTGAGAAGTGAGAAGGAGAGTGTCTGAGTGTTAGTCTTTGTTGTTGGCACAGACCCCATCTGCTTCACTTTTAAATAGCAACACGTGAGTGTGCAATTTGCTACACCTGCTCAAGTGGGAGGAAAACTGTGGATACTTGTGAGGCCAAGTTTTGTGTTAATTGTTGGGGAAATCATGAGTCTGATTAGTGTATTTTAACGTATCTACAGTAATAAAATAGTTTCACCCCTGTTGGACAATGAGCAAATTAGGGTTAGCACTGACAGGATGAGGTATGGAAGCCTTGGAGTCACTTTGGTTACTATGAAGGCTTTGATAGGATTCCTGTGTTCTCCACTCAGCAAACTTGGCAATGGCCCATTCATTAGTTACTCCAAGTCATCATATGACATTATGAAGGGATTGTCAGAAGAGGGTCAACAAACAGAGGTTTGAGGCAGAAGTACACTTTGGTAGCCGTAACTGTGACTGATCTGTACTGCCTAGGATCTGCTCTGATCACTACTTCTGGAGTAGAGCCTACAAAAGGTGCCCTAAAAATAAATCTGCCTCCTCTAGAGAGATCACCTGCCTGCAGTTGGAAAAAAATAGACAGTGTTATAATCTGGGACCTCTGGACCCTCATGGACTGTCCATATCAATTTGTGGGTCTCTCTATAATGCTTAAGAGAACAATTGCGTCATTGATGTTTTGTAAATTAAATAAACATTGACATTATAATCTGGGAAAGTAAGTATTAGAATTAAATTTTGCCAAAAGTTCCTTCCCATTTGTAAATGCTGCCGCTTAGCGGCATATTTACAGTATATGCAGCTAAGCATATAATATATATATATTATATTAAATATTTAATATTTTTATTATATTCCATATTTTATTTATTCCATATTTTATTTATTCCATATTTTAAAAAGCCAAACATATAAACATACGTCTCTTCAATATGTACATAGAATATAGATACACAACAGGACAAAACATGACAGACATTGACTTACAAACATAAGTTTGGTTGGGACAAAAGCCTAGTCTTTCCATGGGAAAAATCAAACTTGTATCCTACTAGGATAATAGCTCACATTTTACTAGCATAGATTCATTTGTAGTTAACCAGTAGAATCCTGAGCCAAATAGTGATTCCCTGTAAAAGTATTATCTAAGTAACTGGAAAGAAATCGTCACTTTTCACTTGCAGGTTTCAGTGGTTGTGCCTGCATTCTAGTGTAAAAATGTGGTTTGTAACATTTATGGGGTGGTTTCCTCATTCACCTCTAAATGTTCTTTACAAAGAAAAAAACACTCCATGATTCAGTCCATAGATTTGAACAGGTAATTATTTAAAAAAATCAGTGAGGTTATTAAGCCTTGAATATATTTTAAGCCACTACAGTACTGGTTTATCTTTGAATAACATTAACAACAGTCATACGTAAATCAAACCAAAGACAAATCATGTTAGATGAAGACAGGTAATATTTCTCCAAAACCATAATAGCAAATAATAATAATATAGTTGCAGTATAACCACAAACACAAAATATTTTATACTCTATAATTAAAACAAATACTTTATCAGAAAAATATATTAATAAACACAAGGCATGAGAGGGATGCTCACAATAACCGAAAGAGTAAAACAGTGATGTCATTGTGAAATAATGCATTCTACCTACTAAACTTTGACCCATTGTCACACAGTCTAACTCATTGTTAAAGCTCTCAAATGAAAGCTCTTGTGAATGTGATCTGGAATTCCTCAACACCTTTTACAGGGGCCTATTTTTTCACCAGAGGTCATGCCTGAAGAATTTGGAGGAATTCCGCATGGAAACTTGTAATCAGTGGAAACTGGCAGACAAACTTAATTTATATTGCTCTTCCAGATAGAAATTCCTTCCATCTGAGACCTATGTTGTAAGAGAGATTATTATCACTCTTCAGAGACATGGTTTGGTTTGGGCGGGGGGGTTAGGAAGGCATACCTAAAAATGATTATATTTTATAATATAAAATAACGAATTATTATAAATTTTATAGTACAAATTCTTAGATATGTATTCTTATTAATTCCAAAACAGTACACAAAGCAGCAGCTCCCAATCCTGTGAAGGCACCCTGGAAATGCCTGTGAGTTATTGATGAGATCAAAGGAAAATGGAAGTCAATCTTGCCAGATTTCTGTAAAGAACAGAAGAACCGGGTCCGTATATAAATGAGACACAACTTGTATGTGTCTTTAATTATTTAGCACAGTAAATCAACATCTCCATTGCTACTAAACTTTACTGATGATAGCATGTGCTATTTAGAACGTGCAAGTTACATCTCCATATAAGCATGGCTGTCACTAAAATATCTTATGGTAGAAATCTATACAGAGGTTATCTAAAACAGTAATAACTTTATAAAGAAGATGGATTAATATAAATGTCAGTGGATATTATTTCAATTTTACCTTCACTGCCATGACATCCTGGAATTCTGTAGTGTGTTATTGTGCTGTCTGTTTAATTTAAACCAATAACTATTGCTGAGATTTCCATTAAACAGCTTTTAGCCATCCATTTTATCTTCAATTTAAGCAAATATTTTATGTGATCTGCTTTGTGAAAACAGGACATGATTTCAGCTTGTGGACTGAAGTTGACATTGCTTGGTACAAAGTTAATATTTTGTGTTTTAAAATATCTAGAGAAATGTTAATTCTCTTCTCTTGGGTAAGATCACACGATCTTCTTTCCTAAAGGGATAATTCAATGAAACATCTAAAAATCTTCTCATTTAATGGGAAGCCTATTGTAAAAGGCACAGGTGATACTCTGATTAGGCTGCACACAGATACAGTACGTAATTCCCCTACATGTCTGTAATTACTAACATACTTAAAAAGGTGATCTTCACACTGTAAACAGGTTCACAGTTATGCATTAGAGAGGACAGGGATCTTGTACTTAACAATGTTTATAGATGATGTATCAGTTATAGTCATCAAGATCAGGTATGCAGATCGTGTTTATAAAATGATTGCACTTTATTAAAAATAAAGTGCCTTCCAGTTGATGTTTAAGAGATTGTATGTTATTTGCAATGCAAAGCAGAAAACAATGACTATATTTCTCTATACTGTATATTGTGCATTCTCTGTGCATTGAGTTATAGCATAAGAACATAACACAAATGTAAGTTAGCAACTAAATGATACCAGGATTTATTAAGCCATGGTGTCAACTTCAAAATTGTAACTATATAGCTTGTTCCAGACTTCTACAATCCATTGTATAAAAAATGTGCCTTCTGTTCTTAGTTTTACTTGCACTTTCTGGCAGATTTCTCTCAAAAAGTCTCATCAAGTCTGTGCTTTGCTGTTGATTCCAACAAACTTGATTCTGGGTTTTGAATACTTGAATCACATCCTTTCGTAGCCTTTTCTGTTCATTACAAAACATTACAGTCTTTTTGTACTGTATGTTAGTGTTTGACAAAAGCTTCCAGTCCTGGTCCTAAGGGACTACTGTGTCTGTTGATTTTGTTCGAAATCACAAATGATAATCAATCATTTTAATTCATCTGTTACCTTATTTTGACTTTTGGAATACTTGTTTCTGCTTTCCGTTTTAAAAAACCACCTGCTGTACTAATTGTCTGTATCTTCACCAAACTCAAGTGTGAATCTTTCATCGAGAATAATATTTCTTTAATCTTAATCAAATATAGAGTTTTTTCTAACTGTTTACATAGTATATACCTGAGCTGTTATACCCATCACAGTCTGAATTTGCAAATTGGTTTATGGCTACATTGAATATCTGATATCAAGAATAGTTCAACTGCTACTGAACTTTCATCCTTCTGGGTAAGTTGTGTGTATTATGAAATATTTATAAATTTCACATGTAAATGTATAAATATGTTCCTGAAACATATTTTGATCTACATTAATGAATTCAATTCATTTATTTTAATTAAACATATTTGAACATAGTACTCTTGACATTTTCCTTTACTGCTACATATTATATTATAATATACTGTATGCTGAGGGAAAAAAGAAACTTAACATTTTCTGGAATAAGAATATATTAGTTATAGCTTATATACTTTCACAAAAAAGTTGACCTCTGATCAGCAATACAGCTTATGCAGTGAGGCATTGCAACTTGCGAAAGCTTTTTAGGTGCACTTTTACTCCACGAGTCCAGGTGGAACAATGCCGGATCAGGTCACCTTTAAAAATGTCTTAATTCAAAGATTAGGCCACTGCAAGAAAAAGGCCACGCTTAGTCAGTTTTCTGCGCATCCCATAATGCCTTGAATGTCACCAGAAGCAAGGGAGAGGGCCTGACTGCAGAGAAGGTTTCAGCAGACCGGCAGGACAGATGACTGTCCAAGATCCGGTCACCCTTGAGTGACCACACCAGAGCAGGACTGACACATCAGACTGGTTCATCTGAGAGATCTGCTACCTGTACTGCTGCTGAAACTGCCAGCAGACACAATGCCCGCATCAGTGACAGGACAGTGCGTCTCCATGCTGCTGGCCTTAGAGCCAGGTGACCTGTCAGGGGCCCTCTGCTCACAAGTCCTAGACGTCACACCCGACTGGCTTGGGCCAGACAGAGGCTGCGATGGACTCGTCAGCACTGGCATCAGATCCTCTTCACAGATGAGTCACTCTTCAGCCTGTTCCATGCAGACGGGAGGGCCAGAGTGTGGAGAAGGAGGTGTTGCTTTTCTTTTTTCCATCAGTATATAAATAGATAGATAATACTTTATTAATCCCGTAGGGAAATTGATGTGTTACAGCAGTCCAGCCCAAGACAAGCAAAACAGACATCAGAATAGTTATAAAACAAAAGACAAACAAGATAAATAAAAATAAATACATAGGTGTGTGCAAAATGTGCTGATCATAGTCACTGTAAAAACAATAAAATATGTGCAAAATGTGCATAGGTTTATACAGACTGATTGTCCAAAAAGTACAATGGAGTAAACATGCTGTCCATAGAGGAGCAAATGAAGGCCTAACAGTCCTAGCCTAGGGCAGCGTTATACACCCTGACAGCCGCCGGGAGGAAAGACCTGCGGAAACGTTCCCTTGAACACCGTAGCTGGAGCAGTCTATTGCTAAATATATAATAACGTTATGTTTCCTTATAGTTATTTTTTATTTAGGGAATGTTTTTCTATCATTAATACTTATGTAATCTGCATTATTGTAATTGTAAGGTTAAAGTAATTAGAAAAAAGCTTGTTAATAAGGACATTAACCACAGCCATTTTAAAACTTTACAAATGTAAGATTAATAAAGGAAAAAATTCAGAAGACTTCTTATGCATTTAAAATACAATCATACAGTGCAGTTATACAGTGCATGTTAGAACATTACAATGCATGTTAGAATAATAGATCAAATTAAAAACCTTGAAGTCAAGTCTTGATGTTAATGATTAAAATCACCATTAGGAAAGAACAGAAAAAAGCAACCAGGAAATGAAAAGGAAGCACACTGAAAAGTACAAAAGAACTGTACATAAACATCTCCTTAATTTATAATTGTTATTAATTTATATGAATCTTTTCACAATGGCAATTGGCAAGATTCAAGGGAAACAGTAAGTAAAATGCACTACGTTCTGTGATATTTACCAGAAAAATATCTATAAATCACAGAACTGAAGTAAATGTGTGAGAAGATAAATTGGTTTACATATTACACTACATTACATTACACTACATTACACAACTTGTTTGACTACAGGACATTTACTAAAATCTATCGAGTAATGTATAAGACAAAATATTCACCAAGTTACACTACATATGCAATAGCAGTAGTCCAGAAAAAAAGCAGCTCAGAAATAAAGATTTTTATAACAAGAAATATGTCAGGCCTAACAGTAAAAAGTCTAATGGATTTTTTTTACCCTGCAGTTCATGAACACCATCCTCTACTGTGCCATAATGTAAATATAGTATTTATTTAATGACTCTGCAAGTGCATTTTTCTTTTAATTAAAACATTAATATTAGATTTCCAAATAACTGTAATAAGTATGGGGAAATACACCCACTGAGAGAATCAAACACTGTACCACAAGTCACATTTCACTCAATCAACAATAAAAACATTAAATATTTAAATTAAATAAAAGATTCGCCGAATTAACTCCTGGTGCCAAAATTAAGTGAATGAGAAGGGAACACTCTCAGGGAATGTTTATAACAGTACTGTCACAATGTGAAACCACTAGAGTATACAGAGTCCATTCCATGACTACCACTTGATTCCAGCAACACTGACAGAAGCCATCTGTGACTGACTTAGGCCATGTCAACTGTATGTAACAACTTAATATTGGTAAACTGGAAGCTGCCAATATTTAAAGCAAGGTAATGATATAATTAATGATTGGCACAATCTTCAGATTGAATTGAACTGAAACAATCTACTGTTGCAGCTGAGGATATTTTTTTAGAACACTGTTCCTGTTATGATATTTTTAAATACAGCATTATTATTATCAATATAAAAAGAGACACGAGATTTGTAAATACATGTGTTTTTTTAGGAGCACGACCACCTTGTAGCCTCCAAAATTATGCAAGGTTTCAGTCTGAAGACCGGGTGCTGCTGTAAGTAGTGTCAGTTGACTAGTCAATGACACTCAGACAACAATTCCCAAACCAATGCCCAAGTATGGTACCTCTGCTGCAGGAGATGCCATGGTTCAGATAAGATGTTAAACTGAGGTCCTATCTATATGGTCCTTAGAGATGGCACTATTAATAAGAGTTTTCATCTCACTGTGTTGGTTTCCACTTTGGGTTTGCACAATCTGACCTTCCTGCATTCCCCTATTACAATTTGACACTCATCATCTTGGCCACTGCCATATGAATGCTGCTACAGTACATCACCTAAGTGCTACAGCTCAGTGATGGATGAAGTGAGCCCTCTTTAATAGGTGAAGCTCTTTGGGATCCTTCGTAAATGCAAGCAATAACAGTAACCAGCAGGTCAGTTAAAATATTTGCTTTCCATAGGTTTGTACTTGGCCTTCATTTTTTACTGCACTATGGGACAGAATGAAGACAATAACCCATCCAGATGTAGAGCCAGATCTTAGAAAAGGCTGACAAAGCTTGGTGTTCATACTGCCTTGAAGAACTTTTGGGTTGGATTACAATGTTCTTAATTGAAAACAAGAAAAGCTATTAACTGAAAGCAAGTAAAAGTATTCATGCATGCTGAACGGATATGAATTGAGACACAATGTTTCAAATGTGGAGCCGTCTTCAGGTGTCACAAAACCTTGTGTCTCTTTTCTTTCCCTTTCAGCATGGAATAGACCTTACATGTTCCTTTGCAGTCTATGCATGCTGTCGCAGCTACTGTATCTACTTAAAAGTATTAATAACATTTATTTAATATAGAAGGCAACCCAATATATTTCACATAAATTGCTGGGACTGTCCTTACTGTATATCTAGAAAGAAAATAGACTGTCAAGGTAATAGAGATGTGGGTGGCATGGTGTCACAGTTGTTAGCATTGCTGTCTTGCAGCACTGGGGTCCTGTGTTCAGTTCCTGACTTGAGGTGCTGACTGTGTAGAGTTTATATGTTCCCCCTGTCTGCACATAGGTTTTCACTGGTAGCTCTGGTTTCCTCCCACAGTAAAAAGACATATTGTTAGGTTAACTGGCTTCTAGGAAAACCAGTTGTGGGGCATGTCTGTTTGTGATGTATGTAACTTGCATCCGTTGTTTGCCATGATAGACTCTGGCTCCCCTGCAACCCTGAATTGGAGGAAGCAGATAGAAAATGGATGGATGGTAATAGTAATAACCTAAAATTAAGATATCCACTGTAGACCTGTGTTATTATAACAATCAAATAATTTTCTATCTTAACTAGTTACTGTACTTTGATTTATAAAGAAAGTACACCAGGATATATATTACCTTTTTTATGTTCTTAAATATCTTCTTTATATTTTTGGCTTTCCCAAGGGAGAATATCACATAAACATATTAAGGCAGATTAGTTGTTGTTTTGTTCTGTTAAAGACCATAGAAAGTCCTGAAATGGTAAAATCCCAATTACACTTAAACAGAAAGACGACTAAGTATATTTAATGTTTTAATAGTTATAGTTTTGTCTTTTGTGCAAGTGAGCAAGTGACAAAAAATGAATAAATGTTCAAATTGTCAAATTTTGCTGACAAAGGGGAACAGTGTGAAAATAAGGCATGTTAAAAATATACTGTAAATTCTAAGTTTGAGGACCCCCAAGAATCTGAATGTCATTTTAGACTGTAACCTAAAAATCTAAAAATAACTGCACTGTTTCCAATTTGTGAGAGGGTGCATGTCAAGACGTCAGAGGTTTGAACGTGATATTTTTTGGCTTTAATTATAAGGCGATTTCTACTACCCAGATTTATTGTGCCTGGAGGGTGTTGGAGTGCTGTTACTGCTGTGGTCATTCCTTTGGAGAACTGTACTTCTTCCACGTTTGTAAGATTCCACTTTTGAGGTTCTTTGGCAGAGGATTTGGAAGGGAACGGGAAGATTTCGCATGTAAAATACAGGGAATGTTCTGTATGTGTACAGTATATTCTGAAACAGCAATAAATGTGTTCAGAGGGCAGAGTTTTTAAAAAAGTAAAAGAAACAATAAAGTCTTCCAGAAGGCACAGTTCTGATTTGTTCTGTTCACCACAGTAACATTCTTTTACACATAGCTAGGAGATCACATAGAGAGTAGTAACGCAGGGTAATTAAAGTTTATTTTGGAATAAATCCTTCCCCTTTTCTGAAAGGTGACCTTAAAATGAGCTCAAAATTGGAAGCTGAATCTTCTGCTTTCACTCCCAAATGAACTTTTTTCTTTCTGAAATTGTCTTGGGTAATGCACAGGGCCAGTGCACATAAGATGACATATATCCTTCAGAGACCATCCATTCATGTTAAAAAGAGAGAGTAATGTACGTACAGTACCTGAACAAGAAATGAGGTATAATTGTGTCTAAGTGGCACTGAGATTACGTAATTTTGTTACACTGAATATTGAGGCAATAGAAATCAATGTTTGCCAGCATTGATTCTAGGTTCATTTAAAGTTTAAACAGTGCAGTCAGAGGAGAATAATACAGTTTTCTAATGTATTATAAATGGTCATCCCAGCAGGATTCTTCAGTGGAATTTTGACATGGCTTATCAGCCAACTGGGAAAGAGAACAGATGCAAGATTTGTGAATTTATTACAAATGGATTGATTTAAAAGTCTGACTTCTTCTGGCTTTCTGGCACTGGCATCTGACAGGACTAAAGGAATTCATTCACTAGCTGCTGCTTTGTATTTTCTTGTATAGGTTAAAGACATACTGTATCCTCAATTTTGATTGTTGAGGCAAAAAGCCAGAGTGCCAGATTAATCACTGTCTTTAGGCCTGGATAAAGGGTTAAATTAAGCACATACTGTACCTTTTGTAATAAATCAGTTATGCTTGTTATGGCTTTTGACATGTTTCATAAATTATTTGACTAGGATATATTTAATTAGAATCATTTTAGTTTATATTTTATGAGGATTACAACATGGGTCTACGGGATCCATGGCCATAAATTATATTATCAAAGTAACATGAACCAAACAGAGCAGGATAAATCAATGTATATTCTCACTCAACTCAAATATAAGGAAAGTATACAAAAAGGGGGGTGTGGTGGTGGAGTGGCTCAGTGGTTAGCATTACTGTCTTGCAGCTCTGGGGCCCTGAGTTCCATTCTGAACCTGGGGTGCTATTTCCTCCCAGTGTCCAAAAACCAATTGGGAGGTGAATTGGCTTCTGAGAAAATTGGCCTTGGTCAGAGCATGTGCATGTTTGTGTCTGTGTTGGCATCTCTTGCAGGCTTATACTGCATTGTGCATGTTGCTCCCCCAACACCTTGTATTGGATAATGTGGCTGAAAAATTGATTGGTGAATGGAAATTATACAATATATGCAGTGCTATTTTCTGCATTTCACAATGGTGTCACAAATCATACAATTTTGTCATATACTTTACATAGCAAACACATATGATGCAAACAACTACCACATCACTTTTAACATCAGTGATATGCTTTTCAAGTTTGAATGCAAATTACCAGTCAATATTAAACTTACTCACCAAATATTTTGCATAAATCAGCACTTAAACCAATACTGTATATATAGGCAACTTTGTTATGAGCACTGCAGCCATTACTAATGCATGCATCCATATACCCTTTATAGAATGAGGAACCACAGACTGCAATAGAAAAGAAAGTATTAAAGAGTTGCTGAAGATGGAGGGTTCAACATTTACTTACCGTTACTGGGTTGTAAAATTATACTGCAATCCTATACTGTGGCATTGGATTGTTAAATGTCTTAGATGTTGTTTGCTTGCACTGGGTCCATTATTGTGTCAAGAACAAAGCCTGATGTACCCTGCCACTGCTAGAGAAGTAAATGGGAAAATAAGATCACTTTGCTAAGAACTGTTTTCCTGTCGTATTCACAACGTTGAAGAAATGACTTGCAATTCATGTCTTTATATCACTTACAGTATAAGGAACATGTGTCATGAAGTTGAGAAAGTGTCTGTGTATTTTCGTATAGTTTCAGCTTTTGTTGGTTTCTGTTCGCCTCTTTGTACTTTCATTTGTTTGTGTGTTTATCCTTGTTTCCCCATTACCTTGCCCAAACTTGTTATATGTTCAACCTCTGTGATCTTTTGTACCTGGTTAGGTTTGTCTACTCTCGTTAGTATTTGTAGTTCACTTGTGTATTTGTGTGAACTTTTGTGTTAAGGGTTAGTTTAGGTTGTGGGGGACATTCCACACATGTAGTTAGTATGCCTTTTGTCTTGTATGGTTTTGGGTAGTCAGTGAAGGTTAGCTAGGGCATTTGAAGATGCCGAAGACCGTGTGTTTTGGGCTTTCTTTTGTAGTTAGGTCAGCTTTCTTTCACTTTCTTAGCCAGCTCCATTTTGTTTGTTATTTCCTTTTCTTTGGCACCACTCTAGTTCCCTTATCCTGTGTGTTATTGTGTCCTATTTCATACCAGTCACTTATTCACCTTAAAATAATCACTTTTGCACCAACACTTGTTATCACACTTCCTAAGTCCCTCACCAGAACCCACCTGCATCCAAAAATGATCCTAAATGTTTCACCCCTTTACTCCTCATCACCTGGGGTCATAACACATGAGAAAACAGAAAATGTTTGTTGATGACTAAAATTTCAAGTAGTTTTGACATTCAGTGTGATAAGAGACTAGAAACTTACGGTGACCCTGAAGTGCAGCGCTCACTTGAAAAAGGAGGAGCACGCTAGAAAAAGAGAACGCACAAACTTGAAAACACTAGAAAATGGAGTAATTATGGAATCGCATCATCATTCTTTCCCCCACTTCTAGGTTGAAGTCACGTCCATCATCCTCAATCATTTAGTTGTGGAAGGGTGAAACCTAGCTCATTTAAATATTAATTTTCTTTGTGTGTGTAAAAGAGAGAAATGAAATAGAATGATCTTTTTCATGTTGCTATGATTATGAAACCTAATACAATATCAGCAATCTCCCTTGATAAGGGTATCTACTCATAAAGTACAAATGACAATGAAAACAATATTAAAATATAACCCACTGCAGTGAGATGGCAGAACAATAAGGTGGCAGAAAATCAAAAGACACGGATTTATTTCCAACACAATTCCAAACTACTATTTCTGAAATGTGAGTGTGTGAGTGCAGGCCTTCTACTGTTTTAAGCTATCCTCATAAATACAGACCAGTCCTAATACAAGCTAGCTGATAAATGCCACAGTTTAAGTCAATGTGGGGTTGCAAAATTATACAAAACTCTTCCATGAAAAGTCTGCATTCCAAAACTGATGTACAGTATGAGATCTATTTCTCTGAACAAGATCATTCCAGAAACACAAGCCGGTGGGTTTTAAAAGAAAATAAATCTTCCTTCAAATATAAAAAAAACGACTGCAGATAATTTTACAGTCCTCAAAGGGTAGACCAAATTTCTGGTGCTTTGGATCAGCAGGCAGATAAATTCCCTTACAGTCTACTTTGTCTTCTGCTCCTAAGGTTGCAAAAATGAAGGATATTATGTCCACCTGTCCAATCTAACACCTGATATAATAATCTGCTCTTTTCAGACCAGACATTCACCTCTTGGCTTACCGTCATGAAGGGTTGGAACAAGTTTCCTGTTCCTAACTCACCATAATTGGCACCATTAGGCCATCACAATGTCCAGGTCTGACTTCAGGGACACATGTTCTATTGATAGGTACCTACAACCACCAGCATGACCTGGGGCTTGCTAGTGTGAGACATATTTCGGTTAACATGTTCAGTGTTTTGTGTGGTAATTTGTTTGGTGTGAGTGAAGTTTTATTAAATCTCTGACCCAGGGAAAAGAGTGGTGTGGATGGTTGAGGAGAGAAGGCAGGCTCGCGCTGTGTCCATTATTCTTTTTCTTCTTCTTGCTTGGTCTGCTAGTTTGGTTTTGTTTTTATCAATAAAGTTTGAGTGGAAGCTCTGTTTTCCTTCACATGAATGCCTAAAACCCTATACTGAACCCAGGATTTTACACTAACATAAAAGCATTTGTGACATTTGTGCACTTCTTGCATTGTACAGTATGTGCAATGTTTAAACCCAGTTTATTGATAGCTAAGGTTTTCAGAAGGTTTGCCATCCTATTGGGGAAAGAGAAACATTGAGGACAGATAATGCCCAAAGCCATTATCCAAAGCCACCATTTATCATTAGATATTAAAAATGATTATTCAATAATAATATAATGTTGTGAGTACAATACAATGAAATGTGAAAGAATGCGTAATCACATGAACTTTGTAGATAATATAGGGGTTTCCAGTGTAGCAACAGGAGTATGTACGATGTGATTAATTATAACTCTATACCATTTCTACGGCAAATACAATTCAGTTTAGTATTTCATTTTGTTTGTATTCTGCTGAGGGCTGATATTTTGTGTTTCAATTACATGGGTCAGTACGTACTGTACTTCTAAAAGATTATTGTGTTCCCCAGTGAATGACAGAATCTGAAATTTCATTAAATAAAGTTGATTTAAACCTGCAAATACTTGAAACTATGATGAAACATCTGGATTTTGGTCTCACTTTTATTACAGTTACCAGAGAAATTAGGGCTCTTAGAAATAATACATATACCATTTGGAAACAAAGCACAGCTATCCAGTAGGAAGGAACAGATTTTTTTAATAGTAATATTTTTAATATGAAAGCACAAAAAAGTGTTCTTCACTCCTGAAAGTGTTTTAAAAGAAACACATCAAATTACACACCACAAGGCCAAGAATATAAAGCCTTACTCAAGTGGGAAAACTTCTCCCAGAAGTTCTAGACATAAGCAGGGCAACATTTGATGTCTGACAACACAGTCTGCTGAAAATCTATGACATTTTAGAATATATCTTGCAGTCTAGTTTATGAAGCAATGGATATATATCAAAAGAAGCCCCCTTAAATTCTTACATTCAGTACTCTGACAAAATATCAATACTGGAAAAAATCTTTTACTGTGCAAGCCAGTTAAGATCTGTGTAATTGGATATGAACTGGTTTAACATTTTAAACGATTCTTGCCTTCTCATGTGCTGAAAGTTGGACGACTGCATCGTAATCTGCAATAATGGAGTTCATTCTATGTCTAGTGGTAGGACAGGCTTGAAAACCAAGTGTTTGCATCTGTATGAAACACTGAGATCTTACAACAACAAATATGGATCACAAGGTTACTGCTATTCTGCTGCAAAAATAATGTATTTAACAGACCTCATAGGAGGCTTGTCTCTTTGCCAGGCTTTGTGCATACATGTAAACAGAGATCAATGCTCTCAGTGTAAAGCTGTGGGAAGTGTGCAGTGGTTGTGACTTCCAGCCTCCCGCCGGCCCTGCACTGATTGCTGAGGGGACAATATAGTCGTAGTATCTGAATGCAATTAGAAGTCAGTCTGCATCAGGCGCTGTGGGTTACTTAAGCCCTGTTCATCTTCTCTTCAGCAATATGACATTGCTCTGTCAGTCCATCTCCTACACTACCCTTTCAGACCACCATGTAGCAGTTTCCCAGTGGAGTTCTCCCTGCCTGCTTCCTGTTCTCCATCAGCTCCTGCTTCTGTTCCTGCTTGGACATTCCCTGTCACCTGACCATGTCTTGACATGCCCTGACTCTGCCTGGGGAACCCGTCCTTTGCTGTGCCCTCTTCCACCGCTCCAGCCTGCTGCATGCCGCAAGCTTGTGGCACTGTGTGGGGTTGTGGACTTGCTGCCTGCTGTCAGTGTACACACTTCTGTTCCCCTGGCACCCACGTGGTACTGGAATTGTCCCACAGTGGGCATGAGGGACTCCTGGTTCCTTTGTGTCAGCATTCCACTGCATTCTTTTTGCAGTGGGTGTGGCTCCTCCACCAGAGGTCCCTAGGACTCTGCACTGGACCCAGACACTATGGGGACCCTGAGAGTCCCGGTTCTGGCACATCACCCTACTCTGCTGAAAGCACGTTTGGCCTGGTCTCTGGAGGAGACCCCCATGAAGGGTCCACCCGTCGATCAGTTGATATCCGGTGCTAGTGGACCACATTGAGGTCCTAAACCCAAACTGTCAGGTTCCAGGTGCAGACCAAACACTCAGTCATGTTCCTGACTTTGCTTCCTGTACCCAGCTCTGTGAAGTAGAGAACATTCTGAAGCATGTTGACTGTGACGCCCTTGCTCTTGGGTCAGGAACACCCTGCTTGCCCAACCCTGTCATTCTGGTGAGAGGCACAGTTTAACAAGTGCTTTGTGGTTACAAACATACCGTAGGTCAGTTTGTGGTCTTGCGGCAAAGTTATGCATTGTGTTAAATTGAACTTTTCTGGTGGATTTTAATTTGAGCAAAACAGAGACATTGTTTTATCCCTTCATTGCTTTTAGCCTACCTCGCTAACAATTTTTTACAAACTGAAATATCTCAATGTGTCATTACAAGGAGCAGAAAGTTTTGACCTCCTTAGCAAGATGCTGGCATTGATGAGGACACCAGATCTATAGAATTCAAACATTTAAACATTCCATTTCCATTAATAATTGATATCATCCAGGAAACATACAGTAATTTGAACTGCCGAGTGTTGCGAAGCCAATTTAAAACTTGACTTTCTTTCAGGGCCAGTTTGGATAAATATTTTCCCAAAGGAAATACAAACCCAGAACGATTGGATTATTCATCCTTTTGCTGCTGAGGCACTGACCTTTTCCCACCTCTCAAATGCTACTCCTGAGAAGCTGATTGAATATCAGAGCAATACAATATGAGATGTTCCATTGGAAAAAAATATATAGTTCTGAGGGATTTGTGGTTGAATGTTGGCTCAGAATATGTGGATTTATAAAAATGTGCAATCAAAACTTAGTTATGGTTGGGTTGATCTTATTTGTGCATTCTGACCACTGTGCTTAAGACAAAGCACCAAGACTGGAAGTGAAGACTAACTTTAGAGCGGGTAGTTCTTCTTTCTTTCCTGCACTGAGCACTTTAATAACACCACATCCTCTCTTCACAATGGTGCCAAGGGGCACAACCTGAAGCAGAAAGTTGTGTATGCTGGGGTCTGAAGAGATGTGACACTGGCACCAGTTGTGTCCTAATTTGTCACAGCTGGCACACCAATCACAGTTCCTCTCAGTCTCTGAAATGTTCATATAACCAAAAATAACCCGAGGATGGAGCTATGGCCAAATTGGCCTGAGGACCTTCCCAATGTGCTTGTGACTTAATGATGGAAAAAGTCAAGATAGATTTTTTTTCCCCATCTTCAGCTCAGGGAAACGTATGCATTGAAAACTCCAAAATTCACTGTTCTGAAACTTGACAAGCCTCCCTGGCTTTATTTTTAAAGAAGTTCTAACAAAATAAGCACTTCTTGATTAATGAGGATTTCTACAAACTATCAACTAAAGAGAAAGTGGCTACCACCACCCCTCAAATACTCTAACCGCAACTGTTATCATGTATGAAACTCTAAACTGCCTACTCTCATCATTCTTGTTTACCATCCCAAACTACAGCTCATTTCCCCCAGTGACACACTGTCATATGCACACAAGTCACTAATTAACCTCATGTGAGAACGCACTCATTTCTTTCTGTCAAACAATGAGGTGCTTATACACCAGATGTAACTATTTACACATGAACCATACGTTTTGTAGCCATTTTTGGCAGTGATGACTAGTGACAGACTCATGGTCATTACAAACCTCTCATGGAGCAGCCCTGCCACAGTCCCTTGCCTACATGTTTAATATGCTTATTGGCATGTTTACAGAAGGACGAATCTAATATCTTTCTAATGCAACTTTGCAGAAAGCACTCTCCCAGCCTAGACACTACCAAATAACAAACTAAACTTCATTCATGAGCAGCAAAGAAATTAGACTGTAATATTTGAAAATGTGTTATCTTTTTATACAAATACAAAGCTTTTTCTGTATTGTTAATTAATATGGGAAATTTTGTAGAATGAAAAAAAATTAACATTGGCTCTGTCAGTTTCTTTTTTTTTCACAATATCAAAACAATATGTTTCTGGAATAGAATACTGAGATACTAACCATAAAATTGTCAGATTACCATGCCGGTATCTACAATTGTATCAGTTAGAGGCAAAACAAAGAGACTGATTTCCCCTACTTGTGTTCTATATGAACCTGCTATTTCTATTTGAAATGGGAACTTGAATGCTACCAATGAAGATATTACCTTGGGCAACATGAATTCATCTTTCACATTTCTTCATAGAGTGTATTTCATAAAACTTACATGCCCTTTATTCATAGGGCACTATTGGATACTTTTTATAATTCTGTGAAAAGAGACCAGTGTACAGATATGGTTAAGTTTAGGAAATAGATTTTCTTTTTTTTTTGTCCACCATACTGTACTAAGCACATACACTATATTCCTTGCTCTCTCCTAATACATTTGCTAAAAGATAACTATCAATTGTTTCCTCTTACATTAGTATAAAGGAGTCTGACTACTTTCACACACTTATAACATATTTGCAATGTGATGAGAGTCACCACATTTCCTCCCTTGATTCCTGTTCTATATACAAATCACTTATGTGGAGCTGTCTACTACTTGGATCAATGCTATTTAGGAGGTGTGGTTGTGGGAGGTGTGGAGTGTTGCTTTTAATGTGGTGAATTTCTTATTGCTTATACAGTACTTCATTCACACCTGTCTGACTTAATTGTAGGAGACCTTTGATAAGGAACTCAGAGACAGATAGCAGTGGTAGGGGGAATGCTTGTTTTGAAAAACTGTTAAATTAATTTTAAAAAATGGTCACAAAAAACAAGCTATGTCTCCTTGAAGTGATGTGTTTGGTACATGTTGAAAAAGGCACTTTATTCAATCTGTAAATTCACTCCAACCACATCTCACATCAGTCATTCACTCTCTCCCTCATTTATCCTTTTTACTTTAAAGATCTTAAATTCTTTATTAAAAAATATTTCCTAGTTGCTGCTTTTTCCTTGCATGTCATCCTGAGTGACTCACACAAAGATTTGTGTGAGTATGGCACAAGATATCTAGCCACTTCTTTGACACAGCTTGGGAAAGATCCTTGAATAAAATTAATTGCTAGCAACTAAACAGGCTAGATGAGCCAAGAGGCTTTCTTTTGTTTATAACCTTACTTATGTTCTTTTGTTGCATTTTTATGGTTACCTAAATTGGAACTCTACTGAAATTCTTGCATAAGTGATTTCTGAATAAATGCAAAAAACATATATATGTATATAAGATGGTCATTAAATACCTGCATTTTTAACTAAAAAGTAATCTGTCTCATGAGCTCATCTGTTTCTCTGTTTCTTGAACTCATCTTTAGAAACATTACTTTCTGCAGTAGTATTGTTACTGTAGCTTTAATGAAGAAAAATAAGAGATCCATTTTGGTACCACAGTTACCTCCTGACCAACCTGTAGCAGATGCTCCTAATTTATATACTTACATACTAATTCGATTCTTTAATTTGCCTTTGAGTAACATGGCATACCTACTGTACAGTAATAAAGCCTGTTTCTCTTTTTCTGTTTCTGTATAAAAACATCAGTAAACACTAAAAAGGCTAACAGAAACTTCATCCAGCAGTCCAAACAGATTTATAAAATATCCCACACTCTATTGTGCAACTCTTAAAATACTCTACAAAAAAAAATATTGGCTTTCTATTCTCTGACTGTTTCTTCACTCAACCTATTGATGGAAACCATTTAAAAATCAAAGGTTTTTGGAAGCCTAACATTTTGTTTCACATCACAGCTTTATTTATTTTGCTAGGAACTCAAACATGAAATTGAATAGAACATCACAAAAAACTAAACTTCATCCCAAGCAGCCTTTCCAGCACCCACTACATAGCTTCTATTTTTTATACTGAAAAAACATCCTTCGTAACTGAATCAATTTACAAAGTTATCATGACAATTACTATTTCACACAGAAGCAGGACAATTTTATTGAACAGATCTGGATACATTTTTATGGTGATTAATATTTGTCATCAGTAGGGGTATACTGTGGATGGCACAGGCTAGAAGCATTTGGCCAATACTGGAAAGAGGACATTGGTCATTTTGGTAATTTTGTAACTAATGCTTTGCACCAGGTTGCAGATACTGTCTAGAGAGATTCCCATTCATCTTGTAAAGATTTGTAGAAAAGGCTCTTTCAACCCTTCCTTGCTATTCACTTTCTAACTACTCACTTGTTCACATGTCACAGCCCATATATAGCCCTGTGCAGGAGTTTCAAACCTTGAGGGGGAGGCCCATTCCTCACACCACTGTTTTGCCCTGAGATGAGAGAGCCGTTCCAACTAATCCCAAGGCTAGCTTGGGGAATCCCAGTCCCAGCTGGCAAGTGACAAACAGATGCATATTAATTTACTTTTGCTTCTAAGATCCCACTTAATCGCCTGCAGCCATATCACTCTGCAACTCACAACTGGCAACCCACTGAAGATAAGCAGGTGCCTAGTCAGTACCTTGGTTGGGAGACCTCTTGGGAAACAGTAAGGTTGCTGTTGGAAGAGGTGTTAGTGGGGACAGCAGGAGGAGCTCACCCTGCGGTCCATGTGGGCCTTAATGCCCCAGTATACTGATGGGGATACTACTGTAAAAAGGTGCCGTCCTTCGGATGAGACATAAAACAGAGGTCCTGACTCTCTTTGGTCATTAAAAATCACTGGGCGTTTCTCGAAAAGAGTAGGGGTGTAACCTCGACGTCCTGGCAAAATCTCCCATTGGCCCTTACCAATCATGGCCTCCTAATAATCCCCATCTATAAATTGGCTACATCACTCTGCTCTACTCCCCACTGATAGCTGATGTGTTGTGAGCGTTGTTGCACACTATGGCTGCTGTCGCATCATCCAGGTGGATGCTGCAGATTGGTGGTGGTGGAGGGGAGGCCCCATGTGTCTTATCAGCGGGAGCTGCAGCAGTCATCAATCAACACTTAACTGTCTGGTTCAAATTGGGGAATTGACTGGTTAACTGTGAAAACTTGTTCTGCTGATGAGATGATTTATATCTGATGCATTCAGAGTTATGGATGGAATAGGAATTTTATATAGTAATTGATGGCATAGTTTAATAATTTCTCAAGATCTTAAAAATGGCAAATGAAACAGCTACAATTAAAACAAGTACTCTATATCATAAATAACTATTTATTTCTCCTTGCTTGGTTTTCTTTGGTAAGATAACCAGATAATGTAAAAAAACATTGCTATGATTTACTCTTCCTTAAAACCTAGCACTTAAAATTATTCTAAAATGTGAGAAGAAATGTCTATTCCACAGCCAGCTTACCCTGTTTAGTCAAGAAAATGATCAGGTTAAAATACCTCACAGAGGAAGAAAACTAGAAAGTATTACATCCACAAGACATTAAATAAAATACAGAAGCATGAGAAATGACTAACAACTTCCTTCCAATACCTATTAATAACGTTCCATTTTACGACATAGATTCCTGAAACAAACAGGACTAACATATGTTCAACAGATTTCAAACATCATAATAAAGTAAGGCATGCTAAATGCATTGAAAATAAAGCACTGACAACTGAATGGGTACAATTCATTCATATTCACGATTGATTGACTTTTGCAGTTTTCACCAGATTACCTAAAATGCTATGTGACCAAAAAGCATAAAAATACTGTTTTGGCTGCACTAGAGGCACACGTGGAAAAACCAAGACCCATCAAGTTACTTAATATTCATAGGAATTGCTCCATGTATAAGTGACAAAAAGAATCAGGAAAATTATTTTAAGAAATTCCACCGCACTGACCAGCAGATGGGTGTTTGAGTAATGAAACCATACACCACTGGGATTTGCAGATCCAAAATCTTCCAGAGCTTTGCATTTGATGCTGTTAAGACAAGTAATAAATGTTGATCATAAAATGTGGCAGCTGTGTCAGGCAAGGAAAAAAAAATATTTTGACAAAATCTAAAACTTGATTTTAGACGAATTGCATATTTTAGTAAATATTCTTTTGATGTAACATGAGACGTAAAACCGAGGTCCTGACTCTCAGTGTTTATTAAAAATCACAGGGCGTTTCTTGAAAAGAGTAGGGGTGTAACCCCGGCATCCTGGCCAAATTTCCCATTGGCCCTTACCAATTATGCCCTCCTAATAATCCCCATCTATGAATTGGCTTCATTACTCTGCTCTCCTCCCCACTGATAGCTGATGTGTGGTGAGCATTCACTATGGCTGCCATTGCATCATCCAGGTGAATGCTGCACATTGGTGGTGGTGGAGGGGAGTCCCCATTACCTGTAAAGCGCTTTGAGTGGAGTGTCCAGAAAAGCGCTATATACTGTAAGTGTAAGCAATTATTATTATTATTTAGTTACTATGTACAGCTATTTCACCCTCATAATTTTATCTGTAATGGTTTTAATAGTCAATTTTAATATACCATTTTTGGCATATCTTGTAGAAACTAGTAAGACTTCAAATTTTCTGATACACAAAATTGCTTAGTTATGTGGGACTCATGACCTGAACATTATCAACAGGAAAAGGGTCCACATATGAAGATATAATACAATATGCTGTCAGTTATGCTCCACTATCACACATGCTGAGTGCTCATAAAGCCTTATACACTCCAAAAATGTGTGCATGCAGTAACCTTGAAAATACAAAAACATAGTATATAAAGTGACCACCAGATTTACAAATCCAAATGTTCAGAAAGACAGTGCTTGGTTGGGGCATCAGGAGAACCATATTAAGGTTAAATGGTTGTGTTAGAGTGGTAGCACAGTGGCACAATGGTTAGCCCTGGATTCAGTTGTGGACCTGGGGTGCTATCTGTGTGGAGTTTACATGTTCTCTCAATGTTCATGTGAGGCCTCGCTGGGTGCTCTGGTTTCCTGCCACAAGAAAACCTACATGTAGGTTTATTGGCTTTTGAGCACGTGCAGGTTTGTGCTTGTGTCTGTGTGTGCCCTAGACACACTGGTATCCCAGGGTGTATTGCAGGGTGTATCCTGTATTCTGCCTATTGCTTGCCTAGGTTAGAAGTTTGGTTGCAAGGATAGATGAGATACAGTTTGAGAGACTGGGAGGTTGAAGGAAAAAGCATGGCTGACTCTTCCAAGGGATATGTCTAACCACCATCTAGAGAGTGTTCTCCAAGTAGTGGGTTGGTTCCATACAGTATATTCAGGAAAGGGAAAACTGGGACAGGAGGCGTGCTTTCTCCATTGGATTAAATTGAATGAAGAAGAGAAAAGACCTGGTTTTACATAGAGAGTACCAAGTGATCGTAAGATATTGGGTGACTTGTTGTTACAGCTTTATGGTTTTAAGTATATGGTTTGGTTTGTGATTTCTGGTTTCTGGTTATGGTTGATATGATTGGTTAAGGTTAAAGTATAAACATCTTCCCTGAGTTTCCTGTGAAGGTCAGGGTGTCACCATAGACTAAGAGTTTGGTTGTAGAGTTAGCAGGACTCTGTTTTATGCTTTGCAGATTTTGGGTTAGTCTCCCAGAGAAGCAAATAATGGGACTATAAAGAAACATCCTGTTTTAGGTAAACTAAAATACCATTTTATCTCATACAGTAAAAAAAAACAGGACGTTACATACTGTAAGTGGCCAGGAAACAGTTGCCATGGTGCTCAGGCTGGTGATAAGAAGGGACACTGCTACAGTTTGTCATAAGAAAGGGAGTGAAGAGTCATGCAATCTTCAAGTTCTAGTTATTGATTTTTTTTGCGGTTTCTGAACAAATATACTTTTGCAAGGCAGTGTATATTTTCTGATAAATATACCTGAGTGGGAAGCTACTGTATTACAGCGAATTGGCTGCAAAGGAACAAGTAGAAGTTTAATGCATGCTAAAAAGTAGAAAGAAAAAAAAACATTATGTCTGCTGAGAATCCTTCAGCTTTTTCTTTCTAATTTCCATTGTGGAATGAACCGTTTGTTCTTTTATTTACACTGACATTCAAAATGCAACAGATGAGCATTGGAACCAAATATTTTCTTGAAACATATAAACAGTTGTTTCCTACTGTTGATTGCTTTAATTCATAATCTTAAACAACATTATTTTGTGCCATTAGAAACAATACCTTCTCCATAAAGTGCATAAAAATGAGGTTTAGATTATCTTCTCCTTAAGTAGACTGTAAATGGTATTCATTAAACCTGTCTTTTAAATCTTTTAAATAGGAATTCTGTAATTCATTATGAAAAAATCCAAGTATTGTCTATTGTATATGATTGATGTTTTGTTGATATAGATTATGGATTATAATAGATTTTGGTTCTGACACACATTAAAGTAGAAAGTGTCCAAACTTCCAACTGGTTTAAGGACATGATTAAGAATGTGGTATTTGTTATGTCTTTTGGCATAAGTATTTGATTGATCTCTAGTTGCTGTAACGACACCTCAAGATTGTAGACGTTACCATCTTTCGACTTCACTTTTGCAGGTAGTTTCCTTCCGTATAGTTTTTAAATTTTGGAAATACCAGATTTTCCATATCACTTTTACTCCTATAATATTCGATCTAATTAATACAGATCGCAATCCAGACTGACGCTGTTTATTGTAAATTGTAATTATCCTTATAGGATTCTTTTTTCAAAAACGTAATTTGAATGGGGTGGAAACTGCTGTTGGTGTATTTCTCGTTGCTGGACAACTATCTTTTTTCTCTTAAAAAAGATGAAACACTAACACCTCTTCCAGCAGGTTGCTGCTGGAAGAGGTGTTAGTGGGGCCAGCAGGGGGCGCTCACCCTGTGGTCCATGTGGGTCCTAATGCCCCAGTATAGTGATGGGGACACTATACTGTAAACAGGCGCCGTCCTTCGGATGAGACGTAAAACCGAGGTCCTGACTCTCTGTGGTCATTAAAAATCCCAGGGCGCTTCTCGAAAAGTGTAGGGGTGTAACCCCGGTGTCCTGGCCAAATTTCCAATTGGCCCTTACCAATCATGGCCTCCTAATACTCCCCCTCTATGAATTGGCTACATTACTCTGCTCTCCTCCCCACTGATAGCTGATATGTGGTGAGCGTTCTGGCGCACTATGGCTGCCGTCGCATCATCCAGGTGGATGCTACACATTGGTGGTGGTGGAGGGGAGTCCCCATTACCTGTAAAGCGCTTTGAGTGGAGTGTCCAGAAAAGCGCTATATAAGTGTAAGCAATTATTATTATTATTATTATTATTATTATTATTATTATTATTATTATTATTAAAAAGTAGGAGATGAAAACGTATATAACGTCTCATTCGGTTGTGCCACAATTTTATTTTAAATTATTCTTCTATTGCGGTCATTTTATCTAAAGAATCTCTACATATCAATCTATCTTTGTACTGTATAGGGTGCTAATCACTCGTACTTGTACTGTACGTTATTGTCGGTGTCAACAATCTAATACACTTCGCCTTTTCTTTCCCTTTTGCAACAATTATAAGCGTTCAGTAACTCTGTACTTTTCTGTATCGTGCAGCTCCATATAACTCATACGTATTAGTTCCTTCCGTGTGACAAACGCAGCATTTTCCGGGTCACAGACTGATCAGTGATGGCTGCAGTTCAGAAGTTGGGCAGATGCATAGTATCAGAAACTGGAAAACATACGGCATCCGTTTTCTTCTTACACGGCTCAGGTTGCTTTCACTTTTTAAAATGGTATTATTGTTTAGGGGGTAAACGTGCCAACGTGATAGTGTGACCACATTAGCAACTCGTCATTTAAACTTAATTAAATTAAAGGTCTTTCCATGCTGTAGTAGTGGTGGCTGGTGCCACGAGTCGTGAGTATTCTAGAATTTGCTTTTAGGATAATCGTCTAAAAACAGAATTCACCAGAGAAATACTGTACGCCTCTAATGTTAATCAACGAGTGGAATATTTAATTCGAAAGCCTTGGAAAGGGGCGGTGTTTAAAGAAAATTTCTTTTTACTGTACGCCATTGATAGAATGAACACTTTAAAGTTTATTGGTTTCTTTTAACGGATAAACAGAATTGTGGAAGGTAATGCATTTCACAGTTCCTACAGTACACAAATACAGAGCCCTGCCTATTGATTGGAATAAATATATTGGAATAAATATATCGATCGGTGGATGAAAACCTAAGTATTTAAATTTGAGACTAATTTACTAACGAATTCATAAGTGGTTTCATTTTCAGTAAGACACGTTTCTCAATTTTTGCAAAATAGATGCCCCCTAGTTTGCATTTTTTTTAAATTAAATCAACCGTTTTTCTTCATATTAATTGTTGCCCCTTTTATATTTTGCTAAATATTTTTGTGATTAGAAATAGAAATATGGTTAAATGTGTTCTTTTTTGTTTTCTGTATACAGTATTTACAGTAAATGGGTTTTTCATTAACATTTATATTCACATGGCTATCGTAATTACAGTAGCCCTACTTAATTATACTGAACTTTTGCAACAGTGACAAAGTATGGATAGGGAATACAAAAGCAATACGGCTCTAAACTAGCTGATAGCTAATTGATAGTGCAAATATAATGTAGTTATGCTGAAAACTGAAGGTCATGCATTCTCATCCCTACCCTATAAAATATATTTGGCCAACGGGTTAACTATTATTAATTCTGTAACATTTTACTCAATTTCTGTTTTTTTTACAACCTTTCAGATATTTTCCCAAACAATGTTTGCACAGAAAAAAAACTTTCAAGCTCAAAAGGTCTCCTTTAGATAATGCACCACTATATACACCACACAGTGCATAACACTTAGCAAAATATATTTGGGAACAAAACGTTTTAAAAACCACTAATGAGAATGTCCGTTTTGCTAGTTAGTACTGTTTGGACAGTGAGTTAATAGTTGTGGATGTTCTGAGCACATTATTATTAATAGCTTTCTCTTAAGAAGTGCAACAGGAAAATGAAGGAAATTGATACTGTACTTTTGCCTTTTATAATATTTAAACTTATAATATTAGTAAATACAGTAGGCTGTATATACATTTACAGTATGCATATATAAGATGTGTGCACTTGTGATTGTGCATGCATAATGTATCAAAAAACACTGCATACACTGTTTTATTAATGGACACTACATTAGCAGTTCTCAATTGTATAAAGTCATGTACTGTACATCATCAAAAGTGTCTATGCCTTAGAGTAAATTGAAATGGACCTTTATAGTTACTCTTTCCTTTTTTGATTATTTAAATAAATACATAAATTGTGCCACATTTTTACATTTCCTAATTCAATTACAAAAGATTCTCACAGTAGAATCCATGGGCCCTAGCTGCTGTAATACCTTTTCTTTCAACATCATCTCATCACACAATGCTTACTTTGCTGTAATAATTAGCCTCATACAAATAGCCTTTGTTTAAAACCAGTGTCAGTGGTTTATGAACATATTTAAGAACTATGTATCTATATTGTAGTAGTTATTTGGGGTAGGTACTGTAGGTATAAAGGTTTATTGGCTATATTATTTTTAATGAAGTCAAGTGATAAATTGTGATGTATCCATTTTAAGAACAAAGAACTCTCTGATAGTATATAAATTGGAATTAATGTGTGATGGAATTCAATTGAATCTGTGGTAGGGTGTAGTGAATACTGGGTTTTTCCAAATTTCTTTCGCTACTAAAAGTGTATCCATGTTTTAGTGTTTACAGCACTTGTAGGGATGCTCTACTAACAGATGCAATCCTGTTATGGTGTTGTGACGTACATTTTTCTCCACATTTAGGTGACACTGGCGAAGGCCTTCGAGCATGGGTCCGTGAGCTTTTGAAACAAGACCTTGCTTTTCCACACATAAGAATAATTTACCCTACAGCACCTGCAAGGTAAGTAACTGTTTTACTTGGAGTCCAAATGGAGGGAAGTTCTGAAAGGCTTTTGAGACATTAAAATCAGTGAAAAATAAAAATTATGTCATTTTAACACAACATTAAATTAAACACTAAAGTAAAGTGCCACTGACACTGAGTGTCCAAAGTATTTTACTGTGTTTTTCATAACAATCTGTGATACTGTGGAAACATAATAATTAGATATTGAAAGCAATGAGATACAAAAGTCGGCTTTCATCAGTGAGGATGTTACACTTTAACTTTAAGAATTTATCAAGATATTAGAATTCAAGCAATGAACATGAAGAAGAAAAAAATCATTTTTTTTATTTAAAGTTTCTCATTTGAACAATACCAGGTAATAAAGTGACTGGTATATTTGAAATTACTTTAACAGATGTGCTTTTTGTTGATTTAGTTCTATGGGGATTTTGAATGTCATATTCATATGAGAAAAGGGATTATTTTAAATTGCTAACAGAAGGTGTATGTGGGTGTATGCTTACATGTTAGAGCAAGGGATAGACCTTTGGGTAATCTGGAGAACATGATATAATTATTGAGCTTCTAATCCTGTGTGGAGGTGTACCCATTATGAGAGATCTTAGTTTTGTCCTATTTCTTTACATACGTCATACCCATTTCGTAACAAATTATACATACATCTCTGTAAGGGGCAGTACTGTATATAGCTGTAATTAGATTGATCCTAATTAGCATTATATGGTATATTATATGTCTGGCATGAAACATAATAATAAGACGTTGAAAGCAATGAGAAGTAGCAGCCGATTTCAACTACCTGGGTATGTACTGTGACTTAGTATTAAACATTAAACATGATTTAATTGATGAAAGCATATACTTGGTACAGTATCTCATGGAACAGCTCAAAACACATTGCAGTGATCTTTTCAAATTTATGAAATGATTATTTTGGTTGAAATGTAGCATATCTTCAATCACTTTTAATGGACTGTGTACACAAATATTTTAAATGGAAAATATCCTGCAAAAAATCCTTGCTCAGGTGTGGTTTCCAGGATCATTGTAGGAACATTTATGAACAAATGGCCATGAGTAACATAAAACCAGAGTTTATTGTGCTGTACAGCTGCTGGCAATCAACCATCTGATAATATTCTGAAATATCATGCTCTTGCACAAAATAAATCTGGTTCATTTTGAGAGGTGCTATAGTCAGGCAGACAAGGTATTGGGGAAAAATGCAGTAAAACACTATACTTTGTGTACATGAAATAACTTTTGAACAGTTCTAAGGGATTATCACAATGTTCTTAAATCCTGAATGGCCCTTTTATAAGGTAAACGAGTTGTGTGATATTTACATTTCTAGTTGTGTTCGAGGTTTAATTCAGCTTGGTTTGTAGAACACTCAGAATGCTTCATAACACTATCACTAAACCTTCCCACATATAAACAAAAGGATTTTAAAGAGGATATAGTGTCAAATGTAGCTGAGAAGATCATCTGGTTTCTTTCATATCTTCATCCCTGCTAATGCAATATATAACACAGAACACTTGTTTATGAAAAAACTTCTAAAGACGTAGAGTTAAATAGATATGCTTAACATACTTTGTAAAATGCTGAAGACATCAATCATGAGACCATAATTCTACCTTCAGATCTGACAGTGGTGATAAGATAATCAAAATTAAATCTCTGCTATCCATTTCCATATGTTAATGGTTTCAGAAGATGAGAAAATATTTCAAGAATACAATTGCAAAGGCCTCCAGTGGTACTGTATAGCTGAATTTTCTGTGAAAGGAAAAAAATGGAATAAAAGGAAACAATTAAATTAGTAATCTTCCTATTATTATATCATTAAGCATCCCATCCCATTAATCCCATTTTAACATTAATGCAACAAAGGGACAGCAGTTGATGACTGGCATTTTATTCATATACTGTGCCAAT
The DNA here is from genome assembly GCF_040954835.1 of Lepisosteus oculatus. Taxonomy (NCBI): domain Eukaryota; kingdom Metazoa; phylum Chordata; class Actinopteri; order Semionotiformes; family Lepisosteidae; genus Lepisosteus; species Lepisosteus oculatus. Next base: position 59,269,031 of record NC_090697.1, on the reverse strand, counting down.
ATATTGTAGAATATATATACGTTTTTATATACAGTAAATTAAGAAGATGAAACACTAGACAAGAAAATTAAGGAAACTCATTGGTAAATGCTTTTTTATTTTTTCCAGCAAAGTACAGTAAGAATAGAATATTTTCCCAGTCTGCACAGAACACCCACACCCTTGGTGGTACTCCCATCAACTTTTATTTTTACCTCAGGACTCCTAAAATACAGCTAGGCAGTTTAAATGGTACACCAGCGGGAACACCTCTCTATCTTCTGTATACAGTATGGATCCTACCTGTAAAAACATAAATAATATCAAGATATGTCTCTGGTGATGTCAGCAGGGGGAATGCAGATGATTTTAATGCAGTGCTAGCTAGAGTGAGATCAGCTAATCAGATCAGTTTCTATCACTGTGAGGAAACCATATCAGAGTCTTCATCCTTACGTAACTCGTTGTGTGACGAACGTAACGGTGTCGTGGAAAGCTGGAGCCTACCCAGCAAGCAGCGAGCGCAAGGCAGGGTACACCCTGCACTGGGCACCAGTCCATTGCAGGGCACGTGCAAGCCAATCATACATGGGGACAATTTGGAGACCACGGTAAAGGCCAAAGGGGGAAATTTGGCCCGTACACCGGGAAAACTCCCTGCTCTTATTGAGAGTCAGGACCTTTCATCTGAAAAACAGTACCTGAATATTGTTGATTTTAATGTTAAGTTTCACAACAACAACAATAAGTACAATATAAAGTACTTAGAAAGGTATGTATTACATTTCCTGTTTCCATGTAGGTAGGTAGTACCTTTTCAGGCCATAAAGGCCCATGGGGGAATGGGGGGCAAGGGCCACCATTTTTCTCAACCATCTGACACTGGAGGTGGAGGTGATGTGGTCAGTATCACGCTCCGGCCGGCCTATTACCCCCAGAAGGATTAACCCCCGGTACTCATTTGGGAAGCAGGCTGAGTGGAATTGGGAACCATCTGGAAGGAATTAGAATAAGCTATATCACTTGTCCCTACCTGGGATTGAACCCAGGACCTTCCAATCAGGAGCTAGACTTCCTTGCCATCTGAGCTACCACGGCTCCATGATTTCTATACAAAACAAAATCAATTACAGAACCACCACCTCTATTGTCATATGGGCAGTGAAAATCATTACAGTGCAACATGTCAGCAACAAGATTTATTCAAAATACATCATTTATATGTAAATTCTGAAATGTGAAATAGAGATGGAATGAAGTAGTAAATTCAAAAGTTTTTTTAGACCCTCAACCATCTTGGGACTGTAAAGCTTTGTCCTTTGAGTATCCATACTTGAGCAACAAGTCATATACTGTACAGTAATTAGTACTCATGTTTGTATTTGTATCTAGGCACCTGTGAAACAAGTCTTTTTATGCTTTAGTTCTTGTTGCAGTATATAATCTAAAATGTGCATCTACTGTATGTCTTCTCAATTTAATTTTGAATGAAGACCGTTGCTTTGGTTGCTCCACCTTGCTAGCCAAAATCTATATTAGGTGATCAGTGGTAGTGTACACTGTTTGTACTACAAATATCCCTCTAGGTACTGTTACATACTAAATATTACTTCTGTCTGTTCCAGGCCTTATACACCTATGAGAGGGTCTCTTTCTAATGTGTGGTTTGACAGACACAAAATTTCCTGGAATTCTCCAGAACACCTTGAATCCATTGACTCCATGTGCAACACACTCAGCGCCCTTATCGAAGAAGAGGTCAAAGCTGGTATTCCAAAAAACAGGATTATATTCGGTAAATATTATATAATTTATGTAATTTTATTTCGTTGGGAAATAACAAGCATTTTAAAAAACATGATTTAATCACCTCTTGGATTGTTGATTGTTATTAATGTTAGATGTTTAAGGATTTGTTGTTTGGAGATCTTTTTCAGCTTTAAAGGGATACAGCTACTTACAGTTCTTTTTTCAACTTAATTTTATATCTAGCTGTTTATATTCTTTGTTATTCTATGTTTAATGTTTGACATCCTACTGTAAGACATCGTACTGTGTCTGAAAGATGGAAAATAGTAACTAGGATATACATTATATAGTATGTGTCAACCATGTATCGCTGTAAATTAACATAGCAGTAGAAATTTGCATGATCGTGTATGTAATTGATCTTAATTTGTAAGCCTTCCAGAAGGTATTTATGCTTATGTTATTGTGATTACTAATACATTAGACAAAACATCAACACTCAAATTTAACTGGACAACAAGTGATAAATGAAAAAAAATGAAGCCAATTATAATAACGTATCGTTTTTACTATTATAGTAGGCTATGCTTTGGTTTTATAAAGAGTGGGATATCAGACAATGGTAACACGACAGAACTGGAGAACCATCAAGGAAAGGGTTAATTTGCATTTTTCAAGAAAAAAATCAGTTTAAGGTATTTCCTAAGATTGGATTAGCTGGGGACTAAAAACACAACAAAAAGTCCCGCTGAGCTCTCCTCCAACTAACTGATACATAAAACACATGTTCCTGCTAGACAGTATTGAAATATTATCTTCTTAAATCATAACATTTTGTCATTAACTATAAATACTCATTGAAGTCACTGTGTGCATTACAGATATTATACAGTATTCACCTAGAGACCACTCTGGGGCTGACTGACAAGTTGCAGATTTTTCCTTGGAAAATTAAATGCTTAGAATCCAAGCTTTTGTGTTATTGTTTTTTTTTTCTCTTAAGAAGTGGTGAACCACATGAAAGTCCTATTACCTAATATTCCCTTGCACTCCAGGTGACTATAGTATCAAAGACAGCTCATGTGAGTAATGGATGGTTAATGTGCCAGCATGTAACTACAAGGGAAAGAGGGCAGGGGGGTAGAATCTTTATGTTTAATCATGACAAAAAATCTAATGAGTTTTACGGTGCACTGTGTAGGTGGTTTATGTGAAGTAATTTTACCCCTTCGTTGTGGAAAAAGCCATCGATTTTCAGGCAGACAGAATAAAGTGAGCTCGCATACTCTTCCATTTTTCAAATGTTACTCATACCACATCTGGGAAATCATTTGTAGACACATTTCTAAGAAGATGGCAGAAATGATAGCAGAGCAATTGTACTTGAATTATTTTACTGGCTATTTTTAACCTGTCTTTTTCGAGTAAAGTTGGTCTTGAGGTTTTGAAGTTTTACACATCAAACATTCTTAAACATTCCATAGTTCCTTTGATGATTGCAGTAATGCAAATATACTTTGCCCTCCAGAGTTATTCATAATCCCAGTGAAATAGGAATAAAAACATTGTATACCAGAAATATTTACAGAATGAACAATATGTCATGCTAAAAATAAAAAATGTCATACTGTTATCTTAATAGTATTGCATAGGGCAAAGTCATATTTAAGTCCAGAAAATTAGGGTTGCATTCTTTATATTCATGACCTTATTGTTAGTTTTTTGTAAATACTTCTCTGGCATGCTACACTAACAAGATGTATGTTGTGTGTAGTGATCCTTTGGTCTTGAGCTTGAAGCACAAATATTCAATTGCATTGAGGACAGGGTAGTTGGATTGAGATGGACATTCAGGAACATTAATTTTGTATTTTTTTAACTATTTCCTTGCCAATTTAGATGTATCCTTTGGACCACTGTCCTTTGGAATGTTTATTTCTGGTCATGTTTGAGCTTCTTGGAAGCTAGAACTAAGAGTTTAGTGTTTGGCCAAAATATTGTGCTGTATCTTTGAGTTCATTATGGCTTCTAATTTAAGAAGGGGTATAGGATTTATAATACAAACCAAGCCTCAATGCACAGTAGAACACTGCCATATTTCACATTTGGCACAAGTGTTTTTACAACATGAACAATTTTATTCCAAAAAAAAGTTATGTTGAGCATTTCCAAAAAGCGTAATTTGCCTTTTATCTCAGCGTAAGACATGGTTTCAGTTGTAATTCAGCAGTATTTGTGTAAATTCAAGATACCTCTTTTTGTGGTTCTTCCTCAGAAAATATGGAATCTGGCAATGGATGTTGCATTCATGCAAGCAACTTCAAATGGTTGTTTTTGACATTTTCTTGAAGATTCTAGTTTTTGTTAGTGATCTCCAACTTTTGCCTTTGGATTTAAGATGCTTTCCAAACCACTTGTCTCTCAGCCCCTGTTGGCAAGGTACTCTTGTCTCCTCTTCCTGGTACTATAGACATTTTCCTTAAATTTTCTAATTTTGGACACTACAGTGGAAAGTGATAGATTCCACATTTGTGGATTCCTTAACCAGGATAATGCATGCTTGTCTTCCACGTGTTACCTCCTGTTATAGCCCAGGGAAACAGGGAACGTTTAGAGACCACTGTATAATTCCAGAAGATTCCACTGCACTTCTAAAGAGTAAAATTTTGTGGTTGTTGCTCACAGATATGAATCCCACAAATGCACACAGGGAGAAAGTGGGAGTGTAGTTAAAATTCACTTTGCCCACCTTAGAATCGTTCGTCCTTGTTCAGTGCTGATTGGAGGAGAGGTTAATTCCGTTGACTAATTTTGGAAAATTAATGCATTATTGTGGACTATAAACAATATTTTAGAAAAATATTCTGGAAGTAATTGAATTTACACTTTACCCAATTGTTGTGAAAATGTGTAAATTAAAAGTATGAACTGAAAAATAATTATTTCTTTATCATTAATTAGTTTTATCATAAAGAAATTTGATCAAGCCAGTTCCACAAGCAGACGTGTGTAAATTCTCTGTTAACATGCTCAGCAGCATTATTTTTGGAGTAAAATAGATTAAGTTCATGTTGAGAAATCTCTGATGCCAGTTATGAAATATGACAATGTGCTAGTATTTGTATTTATTCAAATATGACCTGTGAAATTTGCAGTGTTAAAATTAGAATCAAAGGAATGTACAAGCTAACCTGATACCATGCATAATTTAAAGTTAATTGGCAAACTCTGGAGAGGAGCTACATTAATAGAATATATTGCTATTAATAGACACTTTTCTGTGAAAGACTATTTTAACATTTGTTCTCTTTGTGCTTTAAGGAGGTTTTTCAATGGGAGGAGCCATGGCTTTGCATTTAGCTTGCCGATTCCACGCTGATGTAGCCGGGGTATTTGCTTTGTCCAGCTTCCTCAACAAGGACTCTATTGTTTACCAGGTAATTGAAACCATTAAGTGAGTTACAGGGCATTAATATGGAAAATAATTAAGATAACCTCCAAGGTTTTGACTGCCTTTACTTGTGCCATAGATCTTCTGTATATGGAACTCTTATCAGTCACAATGATGTGAACTCTACAAGGTTCTGCTCCACGTGTGCTTCAGTTGTACTACATAAAAATGCCCTTAAAGAAAAACAAGCATAAACAAAATTAGGAACACATCTGTAAAATGGTATGCATTGTGCAAATCATAACATGCAATACAAAATGCAATTCTTCATTGTTACTTGAATGTACAGTACTTGCAAAATACTTACATATGTGACACTCTTATTTTTGGTAAAAAAAATACAGTTTAACAATACAAGTGTGAGTGTGATGTATTTGCTTCCATGCTTTTTGCAGAAGAGGATATATTATTAAGCTTTGAAGTTGAATTTTACAAATGGAAATAAATGTATCCATCTTTTTCTTGTTTAGGTCATAGATAGAATAAAGTATTGGACAAGTGACATTGTTTAAACAATGGAATCAGTATCTGTTACAGTTTATATGTATATTTCTGCATATACGTGTACAGTATATGCATTATTTGTAGCTTTATACAACCACATATGTAGTTACAAAAGATTTTCACAGGCATCTCTGGGGTGACTAGTTTGATGACAGTGTTCAACTGCAGTTTGGACAAAAAGGTAAACAGATTTGAATCTGTATTTTTAATTCACATTTTTATATACAAATGTCCTTTTTTGCATCCAGTACCACAATTAAATGTGAAAACATAGGGCCTCATTCACAAATGTAATTTTTTTTGTGTTCAATGCCCTTGCTGTGTGTTGATTATACTTCCAGTATTTGCTACCCTAAAAATGTGGTTCCATGTTCGAGTAATTTATTTGTAATGAATAGAGTTTGTAACAACATTTCAAGTGGAGAACAAGCCACAGTTCCATACAATCACCAGATATAGGGTGTAAATACATACCTTATACCATCTATTTCCCAACATTCATACTAACACACCCATGTACTGTATCAGTCAGTTCAACTATTTACACTGTGTCTTTTAAAAAATCTTTGTGTAAACTGCCTTCAGAATTATGGAGGCACAATCCTGAAATTCACTGTTAAAAAGAAAGTGAATTTCCATTCTCTGCTGTCTTACGCTAATTCATGATCTAGATGCTCTGTCTCTGAAATTAGTTCTGAAAAATTAGTTCTGTTTTCCACAATTACACGGATCCTGTGCAGACGCAGGCACGGGTGATAGATGAGGCAGGCGAACAAACCAAAACGAGAGGCAAGGTCGTAGTCAAAAGGCGAAAGCCAAGTCGTAATCCAGGAAGTTCTCTGGTAGCAGACAGTCCGAGGCGAGAGGCGAGGTGCAAGGTTGAAAAGGCAGAAGGGGAATCCAAAATCCAGAATAAACGAGGTACGGGAAAAACGCCAGGTAGAGCTCTCAAGGAGTAGACTCAATACCGAGCAGTGGGAAGCAGGTGAAGATGGTATAAATAGCAGTGCGCACCGCACAGTGAGTGTGTGCAGGTGGTTTAACTCGTGCGGCAGCGTTTGTTAATAATCACCCGCTGCTGGTGCTGATTAGCTCGCTTACGATTTGGTCTTGACTGCCTGGTGGTCGTGACATAACCCGGTCTGGTGTCTTTTTTTGTTGTCAGCATTTTGCTTCAGGGATATTTTCTTGGTGTATATATATAAAGACAAAAAATCTAAAGCTCTGGTTATATTCTACTTGTCTGTGGGTCATTCAGTGACCTTGAGAGTTTTAAAAAAAATCAAAAAGTGGTGGTAGAGAGTCACAGATCTAGAGATGGTTATTCATCCCTTTGAGTGCAGTGAATAAATAGAATGAATAGAATAAATAGAATGTGCATCATACCACCCAGACACCAACTCGATAAAGTCATTGTTCCATAGTGAAAAAAGAGTCAAGCAGGAATTGGATTTAAAGATGCCTCTGTGAACTTTAACAGTGCCTTTGAATGATAAACATACTGTATGCTATAGTATTTTCTGTAGGATATACAGTATACAGCATATTTCTATGGGCATGGTAAGGGGGAGGCTTGATAATTGTTTTCTATCACGAGTCCCTCACAGACTAGTCAAAATAAGAGCAGTGACCAAGACATGTAGACGTCTACTGTATATAGAAATACTAACAGCAGTAATTGCTGGCAAAGGTGCTTCATCCAGATAATGACTGAGTACACTATCCATAAATGTCACATTTTCAAAATCTTCTTTGCAGGTTTTGCTGATATTTACTTTCTTTCACATATAATATTAATGTATTTAGCATGAAAGTGATCATTAGAGATTTGAATAAAATATGTTAAATTGATTTAAAAAAGATTACTTGTTATACAGATGCAGCCATCAGAACGTGTGTAATTTTTTCGAAACACAGCACCTGTCATGCAGCGCATTATGTTATGTGATTCACTGGGCAAAGACAATTGTTAGGTGGCACCTGTGGTGGGTTAGGTGTTAGTAAAACAGTTGCTTCATTTAATCTGTTTAAATCCAATAAATAGAACATTTATATGGCATTTATATGGCGTTTTTATAGACATAAAAAATAGAACATTACATTTACTGTATGAATGTCAAGAATTATACTAATTTAGGAATATAAATATATTGTACATACTGTATGGCTGGTAGTGGTAGCTAAAAATAAAGAACAATACACAACAGTATTTCGACTTCTTCATAAACATTTTCTGCATCAAAGTCTTTAACTCAGTCACTTACTGGGGTTATTTTGGAAGTTCTGACATGCTTGTTCTATATTAAGTTCATATACATTATAAAAAGCTATAATGTTTTAACCTTTTCTATGAATACTTGCTGTGGTTACTGTTGTAAACAACATTGTAGTACTTTTAAACTCCTTAATAGGGAATATTAATATAGAATCATGTAACTAAAGAGAAATGTTAGCTAAAAATAACTGAAGTGTAATTTTGTCTCTGAACATCATTAACAATATTAATTTAAGAATAATAAATAATTAAAATATTATACAAGTATAGCAGGAACATCTTTTTCAGCTTAGATCAAAAGCTAGACAATCTGACTTAGTGTTTGAAGTTGTTGTTCAATCAGTTAGAAATTAGTATAAACAGAGCATTATTATTAAATGACACAGTTTAGAAAGCATATACTGCTGTTCCCTAAATGCCCTAGTGTATGTGTTCTCACTTATTGAACACCTGTGACAAATTATTTTTAACAGTATAGTTAAAAATGACCCATTTTATTTACACAGTAGTGCTGTAGTGCTCTTTAATGCAGACTTGTAATTAGGTGTGTCAGTCATTTCTTTGTTAATTTTGAATATGTTACTTTGTAAGGGAAATATGTCTCTCACATAAAAAATGAAAGTGCATAATTTTACCAAAAATGAGACTTTATTTCTGTTGTTGCATAATTATAAGCTTTGTCACTTAAGGAATGAGTTTGCTGTTGCCTGTTATTATCAATTTTTTGTCCTGATTAAGGAGTGACTTCAAACACCAAAGTCTGCTCCAGGCTGAAGCTGGATTGAAAACAGCACACAAAATTCCAGCAGGAGTAAAGTTCACATCCTGTTTCACATTGGGTCTTTTCAGGAGGAGCAGCTGTGCTTCACTTCTGAGATGACAGACACACATTTACATGTATGAATCATTTCAAATTGCCATTCAGAATATAATTGTTTGAAAAACAACCAAATTGGATACAATAATTTGAGGATTCTGACAAGTAAAGTATTTATTATTATACTGACAGGTTTACTGATAAGTTTGCCCTTTAATGTAGTATTTAGTATATTTAGTATAGTATACCTTTAGTACAGTAGTTTAATATATAATAATTTGTGCTAAAAATTGTTAACACATTTACATAAGAGTCTGCATATTTTATTCTTGAAATATGACAACTAAAAGTCTTTAGTTTGTTGAAGATCTGCAGATGTTTCAATTTCTGAATCACATCTCTGGCACATTATTTCTCTAAGTAATGATTTTTAGGTCTGAAGCATACTATTTTTTTCTGATTTTTTAATGATGAACATCACACTTACAACATGACCAACACCATAAATAAGCTATCATTATTAACAGCATACAGTACCTAAACAGCTATAATGCCAGAAAACAACGGCATTCCCATCAAACACAATATATTATTTTAATCTAAAATTCCTCCTGGTAATGATATTAAATTTAAGATCCAGATATATGAGTATGTCTGTGTTGTGCAAGAACAACTGAAGCCTGTCTTTACACACATCTACTGGCAGAATTCCAGTAAGGAGCAAGAAACTAGTCATTTTGTTCAGTTAGAAAAACATATAACTGACAGTTAAGAAAAACTACCCTTACTCAAACAAAATTGACCGTTAAGGTAAGCAAAACTAAATTATACGGGTGTGCTGATTCATCAATTTGGGAAGGAAACCATGTTTAGTTTCTCCCTTGAGGATTTGATTTATAATGCACCGCTGTATTGCTAATCACTGACAAACTATGCAGATGTACTTGCTATTTAGATTGGCTTTATTTATTTTTATTTCCAGCTGGCTTTCTAAACCTTTTAGGTTCAGATTCCACTGGATAATGTAGAAATAGCATTGCTTAAGTAACCTTTATATTCTATATTTTTCCACATTATAGACATAAAATGTATATATACAAACATATATGACAAAAACAAAATACAATATTTTTAAATTTGAAAGATTTGTATTGTTTTGCTATGATAAGAATTAAAGATACTAAGAGGGACCTATATTCTATTATTGTTTTATGAAGCATTTTATTTATATTTAAATATATTGTTGCCTTCTTTGGAAAATCCATATAATATGAAAATATAATAATGACGATTTTTTAATGTATAGCTTATGAACAAAATATCAGGAATTGTTTCTGTAAACTTAAAAGCCAAGTGAAATTCGACTTGAACTACCAGTTTCAGTGGCTTAATCAGTTCTTAAGGAGCATACATAAGAATATACTTTTAAAAACTTAACATCACTTTCAGGGTATTTCAGCTTTATTTCCCAATTCCTTATGTTTTTAGTGGCTTCATAAGATTGGAACAAACAAATGAAGGATAAATGAATGAGGCAGAAAACACAAAAACATAGTAAGGGTTACAAATGGAGTTTATAACGGAAGTTTGGGAGGAAGGTTAGATTCTAATCTTTTACACTTCTGCTCATCTGCATATTTAAGTCTCACACCCAGGACTTCCCTCCATGTATATTTCTCACATCCCTCACACAACCTCATCTACACCCTTACAGTAACCCCCTAGATCAAAATGAGGGAGATTTTGGCTCACATAGGAGTCACGCCAGATATGCTACTATATAACTAATTTTTCCTCTATCACATTAAGTAGGATCTCAATGGATTATTGAAATGAGAGGCTATTTAGCCCTTCCTACAGTTCTAGTTTGGTAGTTTGTAGCCAGTAGATCCTAGAATCTGATTCAGCTATTTCTTGAATGAGGCCCGGTATCTACTTTAACAAAATGGCTGTGTATCCGTACTCTCACATCCCTTTGCTTAAATAGGTGCCCCCTATTATCAGTTTTAAATGTTCTTATATACAGAGCTACAACTACAACATTTACAGGTATTTCTGTATATAGGCCCTCTTACTTTGCAAACTTTTGGTTTAACATGCCTGAATAATGTGTACTATTTCTTAATTTAGAACAAATTAATTCTCTCTTTAACACACTATAGCACAGCCAACAGGAGGCAACTTGACAGACTGTACAAGCTTCACACAAGAATGAACAGAATTTCTTAGGTGACACACAGGCAGCAGAGCAATTTTATCTCAGTGTTCTTCCAGTTGCCATTCATATCCCACCATATCACACTTATCCAATACATCACAAAAGGGCCTTAATCTGTACCTTAATTGTATTGTATTCAATGTAAATTAAAACCATAAAGGCTACTGTGTGCAAAACAAAATCTGCAAAACAAACTTAATGCAGTGTTTTTTAAAAACAACGTGCATTTAAAGTAACTTGTTCAGTCCTAACATTTATAAATAGAATGATTTAAAAAACATTCTACAGATGATAATCAGCTAAAAATGAAATAAGGAAAGATTATTTGTAATGTTGCCTGCAAGACTTTAAACTAAATGGCATCTGAAAGGCTCAGTGAGGTAAAGAGAAGAAAGTTGCCAGTTCCGACGTGTTTAAGGACACATGACTCATGAATTTTCCACACCCTTCACAACAGATCACTTTTATTCACATTTTACGTGAAATTGATATCTTAAGTTTAAAAAGAGACATTTTAGTCCTACTATATAAACATTTTACATTAGAAAAATGTGTAGCTGTTTTTGTTTGGGAGTTCAGGTGCCTGCTTATCAGGAGAATTTGAATGCAGCTCCCTTATTTTCATACATTCTTGTGGAAAATTGGCTTTTATTTTAGATTTAAGTGTGATTTTAAGCAGAATCTTACAAAACTGCTTCTCCTGTTGACAGTCTAGAACTGCCTGTAGTTTCCATTTGTGACCCCTGGTTTACATTCATTCTGAAGATGTCCACTGGATTGGGTTTGTCAGCACCTTTGAGGATCTGAATATTTTTAATTCATACTGTAGGTTTCTTTAATCAACTCCAAAAAAGTTCACTTCTTTTAGCCTCTCAGTGCAGGACATTTCTTTAATTCCTGGAATTTATCAGTTTGCTCTGGACTGATTCCTATGCAGCAATTTTTTTTTCTATACAATTGTGACCAGAATTGTACATAGTATTCTTAATTAGGCCTGACTAAGTGATTATACAATTTTAACATAGCATACCATAACCTAATTCTACAATTCTAAAATAGGATATGACAAGGGTAGGGGTAGGGGATGTTCGTCCAATAGTTCTAAATGTTTTCTCTAGTGAGGCTCACAGATAACAGATAACATTTTCTTTCCTTGTATCACAGAAAGAAATAAAACCTGCTTCTAAATGTATTTCTTATTTTATTGTTTCACCGGGCCCAAGCAGAACTGGTTTACTCCTGGCCCTGTATTTCCCAACAGCTGAAATATTGAATCTGTTATATATTATACAGGACCCTCTGAGATTCATTACTTTTATTCACCACCTCACAACACCTTTACTGCTCCAGCACAGTTAATGGTTGTGTGTAAATAATGATTTATAGTTTAATAGTTCCTTAAACGTATTTCTTCACAGCTTGCATGGTGATGGCGATTCCCATTCTAATAATCAAGTGTTATTCTGGCCTGATTGAAAGCTTTTTCTCATTTAAAATTTTCATATGTGTCCTATGCAATGTTCTGTTTTCAGTAATATTTTTGAATAAATGTGCTGTTTTCTCTCTTCTCCAGTCCTACAATGGGCAATCCAGAAATTAATTTGTTGTTTGTTCTTTTTTTACCTTACCTATAATGTGCTGTCCGCTTCAATACAGACAATTGTTTGTATTGTGTTGAAAAATAATGAACAGTGGCAAAAGTTTTTTCTCAATTATTTAAAATAAATTTCAGTTCCTCCTATAGGTCCTGACTGACAAAAAAGCATATTAAAATTGTTAAATATCTGTATGCTGTATGTTGGTTGTTTCTGGTTTAAATGTGTAAAATATCTATGAAGAGAGCATGTACTGTACTGCATTGTTAAATACTGTAAGAGTGTCCAAAACACAAGATACCTTTTTACATGAAAAGGTATATTTTTAAAACATAATGTTTAATATTTAGTGTCAAAGTTAGCGTAACTTTTATTACTAATATTTTTATTAGTGTACTACTGCAGTATTTTAGTATTGAACATCAAATTTATCTTTTGAAAGTATGAGATGTACTATATGTATTGTATATAATATGAGAGCACGAAAAAAATGTATGATGGATTAAAAAAGTGTGAAATTACTTTATTGCCATTATGTTATTAAGATTTCATAATGCTCATGTTTATAACAGGTCCCTGGGATTACCCTTATAGTTTTGATTGATTAATGTTTAGACATGCATTAAGTCAATAAGTCCAAAGTACTACAGTATGTGTGAATATACTATAGATAGCGTACATATTGAATGGATGATATTGAGTTGCAGAAAACTATCTATTAAAGAGATACTGTATGGACATCTATGTACATTCTTCTACTAAACACAAATTAAGGGGAAACAACACAGATTCTGGGAATTCAAAAGCTCATATGTGTATCCCATAAATCATCATTTTGTAAAGATTTGGAACACATACAGTATGAGTCTCGATCATTTTAGTTAATATAATTTTATGTATAAGTTCAAGTTTAAAGTTTAAGTTAGGAATGGCCAATAGTATGTTGGCATTTACATTTGAAATGATCTATAATCTTTTTAAAGTGGACACTACCTGCTTAAGTGAAACAAACAAAAGTGTTTCAAGTGTTTAGAAATTTACGTTAAAGATAATCCCATAATAACTGTCGGGTTGTGGCTCTGCCTGACCAGGGCTGGCCATCACTGTTCTATGTTCTCATTAAGACAGTGTTGGGAAATAAAATCAAACAGAATGCTTGGGTACACAGTAAAGAATGGATTTCAAATCAAGGAAAGATTAGCTCTAGGTGTACCTCTACAAGTAGATCCTGATTTAGAAAAAAATGTTTCATTTTGGTCTCCATACCACAAAAGTGAACTATAGACTTAGAAAAAGTTTAAACAAAAATGAATCTTAAGTAACTGTCATATACTGTACAGACAAGTTAAAGGAACAAACCTATTCATTATAGAACAATAGAAATTGAGATATGATTCAAAGTTTATAAAACTGATTTTTAGGGTTATATGGAACAGTGTTTCCAGTCAGTTGATTGTTGCCCAAACCCTGACGTCCTTTAGATTCACAAACTAATAAAATACCCAGTGAAATATACTGAATAGTCTTGTTTTCTAATCAAAGCTTTCTGGGGTAATTTTTGTTTAGCCATTCCATTTCCTCAAAAACACTGTGCAGAGTGATTCCAGTTCCTTTGCCTTTCCAGATCTGTTTGAGATCTTGTTTTTGAAATACTTCAATACTGACCTTTCTCTACAGGCAATACAGCAAAGTGAAACTCCTCTTCCAGAGTTGTTCCAGTGCCATGGAAAGGCAGATGAACTTGTCCTGTACCAGTGGGGTGAGGATACTAACAATTTGCTGAAAGCCAGAGGAATGAAGACTTCCTTTCATGCTTATTCGGACCTGTACCACGAACTCAGCAGACCACAACTTGAGCAGTTGAAATCCTGGATACTACAAAAACTTCCATTGGATAATGAGTAGATAATCTGAAAGGCATTGTTGACCTTTAGTCCAAATAATGAATTCCTTAACCTGCAATGATCAATACTTTCATATTTTGTTTGATAATGAGGTCCTTATTTTATTGTAATTATGTTCCTACATGGAATATTATTACTTTGAAAATGGTTATAAAGTTAGTGAAATGGCTAATTTAAAAAATAACAACTCCCTTGTGTGATGTTATAAATGTGGGGTTGTGGATTTCCAAATACTGGTGCATTTCTTCCTTTGACAGAAATAGGAAGAAATTTGGGTGAAGAAAACAACCAAACGTCTGTTTTAACTTGTTTTTGAATAATAGTGTCTCCGTTCTTCAAAATGAAGTTGAATTGTTTTGTAGTGTTCTCACGGGCTAAGTTTTGTATGTCATACACTGTAGTATAATAATATTGTTAAGCAATGACACTCAAGGGATATCAGCATTACAGTGACCTTTTTAGTTTGTATTAGCATAATGAACCTGACCACAAACATTGGATTGTATTCCAATTTATAAATGTATGTAGAGATAAAATTGTCTTGCAATAAATGAAATTACAGATTGTTTACCAAGCTAAATTTCAAGTTTGCTTAAATAAAACACACTTTCTGGAATCTAGCTTCTGTGTGTATTAGTGAATTAAATTAACTACATTAAGATCACTCTTTTGGTGAACCTGAGATTTTGAAACTATAAAAACTAAATAAATTAGAATTAAATCTAAATAAATAACTGCATCTGCTCTAGGATATCCAAGTTGTTAATCAGTTAAATCATCAGCACAAGCAGACAGGCCTGGAGTTTGACAGTTAATTGTGAATAATAATTGAGAAAGATTACTTGAGGGGCTCAATAGTGTCACAATATTAGTTATCTCGGAGAGCACAAAAATTTACAGCATGAAAGTTGTCTCTACAAGTCACTGAATATGGACAAAGTATGAAAACCATATTACAAGAATTATGTAATGTACAGCACGGCTTCCAACACTTATCTTTTTGTAGAATTTCTGCCTATCCACTTGAAGTCATAAAATTCACCATTATTTACGTATATCGCTCAAAAGGTTGTAAGAATTGCTTAGTTTTGTTAAGCATAGCGCAGATTAAAACTAATTTTTAAAAAATGCAGAAAATGTCATCTTATTATTAAAATTGTACTCTTATTAAATACCTGGTGAGTTACAGTATAAAGAGGAGGGGGAGCCCTCTATTTTACAAACATTACTAAAACTAATAGTAAAATGTATCTGATATGGTTGAAGAAAAACACATCACATGTTCTCAAAGTCTCAACGAAGTCTTAAACCCTGGTCAAGAATTATGCTTCAAGGTCTTAACAGGATCCCAAACCGTGACTCTGGACTTTGACCTGCAGTTTTGGCTTATCTCAAGTGCCAAAACATCTATCCTTGACGTCTCTAAAGGATCCCGAGCTCTGATGTGGGAGTACAACCCCAGTTCAAGGACATCAATCTCCAGGGTCTTGACTTAAATTAATCCTGGATGTGGGACAAGACCTTGAGGTTTAAAGGGGTCTTAGCTTCAGCCTTTTTGCAGAACAGATTCTGAGCACATAACAGACACACTAATCTTTATGCAAATAACATCTAGTCTAGTTTATGTAAAAAAAACATCTAAACTGGGAATAATATCCTACCATGTATAGTATCTACACAAGGTATATCTACTATACTGTGCAAATCAGCATAAATATGCAAAATAACAAAATAAAGTGACAATAAATAGTTATTGAGTGCAGTAATCTTCAGGACAATGTTAATGAAGCAGCTATAATGTGATGGGTAATGTGGAAGAAAATACACACATGTAAATTATATATTGAGCCTTGAAGATGGTCTGAGAGCTTTGAGCTGCGGGGCTTTAGAAGGTTCAGGAAGACTTCTCAGGCCAGGATTGTCCTGATACTGCAAGTATGTGAAAGCATGGATGAGGAATAAGGGGAGCAATAAACTGCTTTTTTCAGTTTTAAATGCAAATGATTTTCATATCTACTTATGGCTACATCTCATTGTTAAGTTTTATGTAGGTCTTGATGAAAATGGAAAATACGACCAACTGTCCTTCGTTCAAAGCTAAGTAGGTTTTCTCCTTTGTGGAATTGCATATTTTTTAGATGAATAGTGTATTTAATTTGATCACATCTTATTTTGACTATTCAGGCAGAGACTTATTCCAGAAAGTAGGAAGTTGTACATTGAGCAATGTATCTGTCAAAAACCTTAGAAATTAGAAAGGGAAAATGCAATTCTTGATTGTTCTTCAAGACTGTCATGGTGTGTGGTGCTCCAAAGGAGAAAAAAACAACAACACTGCTACAATACAGTATATGTGGGTGTTGTACAAAGTAACATTTGGAAATGTATTTTCACCAATTCTAAAAACCCTATGATATGGCATTGTACAGTCAGGAATGAAACTGACCAAATGAATCATGTGGTTTCTTTATTACTCTGGCACAGTCAGATAGAGGAACCATGTGGTTGCACACACATAAAAGACAAAATAATATTTATTTGCAACACATTTGAGAAGCTTTTATTAGAAAGTCTCTCAAAGTCTTCTGAAAATCTAAATAAACCATTATTATATGTTCTTTTTATATCCATTACTGTTGCTTTGATTTTGTAATTCAAAGTATTTCCTAAAATATTTTTTATATTGGTGATCCACTAGTTCTATAGTAATTCACGTTTCCATAAACTGCACTTTCACATAGTAGACTTATGGGTCTATAATTACTTTTTTATTTCAAATTAAACAAATCAAGACACAAGAATGTGAAATTAATACTATAGAACAAATAAAACGTATCTATTAAAGCCAGGTCAAATGCTATTAAAAAAATTGTGGCTATCTAAAATCTTAGTGTATTTCTCTGAGTAAGTATTTCTCTGACCAAATATACAAATATATGGATAGTACTGTTCTTATTTCTGCACATTACAGTTGAGTGATAAGATATATACTACAGCATTTATCTTAAAGATATATCTTAAACTGTCAAACTGTCATAAAGTTGGTAACTTCTGTGTTATTGTTGATACTGCTACAATTCAGAGTATAAACCAGAATTGGTAGTTTGGTGATACTTTTGAACTTGGATTATTCTTCAAACCTCATGTTTGCATAACAGCATAACTTTGCTTAGTTATTGCCATTGCTCTCATTTGAAGCTTAAATACTGATGCATATCTTCATCATGATTAATCTACCATAACACCTTACCTCCAGAATTCAGTCGGTAATGTACTAACTAAAACTATTTTTTCATTGGTATGAACTATAACACCTCTTTCCCTTTATGAAACTATAGAAGCAATAAATTAAATTCAAAACAATTTACATAAAATTCAAGGCTGAGCACACACCTGGAAGATGACATTTAATGTAGAGTATAGCCCTTAGGTAGCAAACATGTAAACTATAAATACAAAATGGGAAATAGTGAGTTTAATCTACTTTTGAAAAAAAAATGTTCATATGTGTTTCATATGTTAACATACCATTTACATCTTCTAGAAAAGTTTGAGAAGCAATAAATAAAAGAAAACAAAATGTTAGTATATAAAGATAAACATGTAAAATTTTATTGAAGACCATACCCATCTTTCATAAAACAGTTCGCTGCTTGAATTTATTAACTGTTTGTTATCTGGAAAGGGCCTAATTTGGCCAAATGATAAATGCAGACAACCTCCAATTTCACTAAGTAGACACTGAGGTGACACCAGTTTAAAATTAAGGTGATACAGGAAATGAGCACAAATAATTACCCGTTTCTTGATGGTATCTCTCATTCACATGGAACTGACACTGTAGCAGTGCTGATTTCCTTTCCATAGCCTCAGAAGTCACCAAAGTGCAAACATAAGACTGAATGGTACATTAGGTCCTGCAGCAAAATTAACCCATCCTCTTAAAAAAAGCCAGATCACAGAAGAATCTGATTAAAGAAGATCAGGAACTGGTGTAGATCCCATCAAAGGGGGAGGAAAAAGACATCAAATGGATGTCCACTTAAATCTAATTCTACAATATTTGCAGTTCTCTCACAACAACCCCTTAGATGCTTAGCAAACTTTTAATCTCTGCATATTGTGGAGGTGGCATATAAAGATGTGTATGTTCCCGTGAAGTAATGCATAGTGTTGACAACACAAAACTGAAAATCAGAAAGAATCAGGGATCCACAGACATTAGAAAACCAGCAGAGATTTTAGGAATTCAATGGAATTGATATGAGAAAGGACAAAAATGGAATAATGTGTGTTCTATCTCACAGTGTATCCTATCCCAACAACTATTAAATGAGTGGGTCCCTGAACAGGACCTGATGCCACTGCTGACGAGTCCATCGCAGCCTCTGTCTGGCCCAAGCCAGTCGGGTGTGACGCTTAGGAGGTGTGAGCAGGGGGCCTCTGACAGGTCGCCTTGCTCTAAGGCCAGCAGCATGGAGCCTCACTGTCCTGTCACTGATGTGGGCATTGTGTCTGCCGGCAGTTTCAACAGCAGTACGGGTGGAAGATCTGAAACGATCACTCAGATGAACCAATCTGATGTGTTGGTCCTGCTCTGGTGTGGTCACTTGAGGGGAACCGGATCTTGGACAGTCATCTGTGCTGCCGGTCTGCTGAAACCTTCTCTGCAGTCGACACACAGTTGAGCAGCTTACTCCATAGTGTCTGTCAATGCCTGTCTGTAGCATGCCAATGGCCCTGTCCCTAGCTTCTGGTGACATTAAAGGCATTATGGAATGCACAGAAAACTGAATACATGTGGACTTTTTCGTGCAGTGGCCTAAACTTTGAATTAAGTCCTTTTTAAAGTTGACCTGATTAGGTATTGTTCCACCTGGACCTCGTTGGGTAAAAATGCACGTAACGAGCTTTCGTGTGATTGACAAGTGCCAAGTGCAGTGCCCGTTGCTGTATTGCTGGTCAGGGGGCTTAAAAAAATTGACAACTTTTTGTGAAAGTAGATAAGCTGTAACTATCGTATTCACATTCCAGAAAATGTTGCGTTTCTTTTTTCCATCTGTATATATTATATACAAATATTATATATAAGCAACAGATGATTAAAATTGCTGATTCTATATTATAATTGCTTGCAGAGGGTGAAACCAAAGAACCACATGTATTTCAAAAATAAAATGATGTGATTTAAAAATGCTGAAAGAACATTTACACAATATTACTGTAAAGGCAGCATATTATAAATCAAAAACATTTCATCATAAATATTGCACCATTGTGATGAATGTAAGGTTTCTGCTCCTTAAAGAGACTCCCTCTGCTTATTGAATCTTTATAGAACTGTCAAAAACCCAGTGGGAATGCTGTAACACAGAAATAGCTAGACAGACTTTTTTCTTAGACTGCTTTATTTTTGTACA